>NC_050449.1:9869683-10169683 GCF_903995425.1 Onychomys torridus | reverse complement strand
CGGTTCAGCATGACCTAGTTAGTTAGTGGTACTGGTTCAAACATTTGGAATCTGACACCATGTAGTTTGTTTTAGACATACTTAAGTACAGTAAAATTTTGGAAAAAAAGTTTCCTGCTAACAATTTTATCAATCCTATGTGTACAATAAAGCTTAAGGCTTGACTACATTGAAACTGTTTTGCAAAGCACAGGTGGCCTCTTCCATGAAGACAGGTTCTGTAAAGGGCCTAGGATGTGGTGTGGTCACTAGACTAAAAAACATCCATTCCCAACCTTCTGGATGGAAAACAGGCATACATACATATCTGTTTAAAGCTTAACATTCCTGGTTTCCCTGGTGCTTATCTATGAGCTCATGCCCCCTAGGGATGTACTTTTATGAGCATACAGGTATCAGGATTGATATCCATTTTGGACTCAGACTAGCCTGTGAACACCTGCCTTGGTATCTAGACCAGACACACAGGATTTTACCACGGCGCAGTGGCGCAGGCCACTTGGTTGCTGCCTGGACCCCCACTGCCACCCCATTGCTTATCCTCAGTTTTCTCACTGGCAGCTCCAGTTCTCCCTGGTGGCTTCTCAGAAGTAATAAACGATTCAAGGGACTCAGCTGCCAGTTCTTATTTAACAATATCCTGGAAGAGGCACAGGACCAGGAAACTTTCAAGGAGTCCAGAGTGTTGAGGAAATCTTAGTGACGTCAGAATCTTCCTCTACCCGCCTCAGGCTATGACTCTTGCTGACATGGGCGTGCTCTGAGGCAGCTGCTTCTGATTAGCTAACCTTTCCCCATCATCTCCCCTCTGTCAAAGAGCAAAGGAATTTGAATCACAGATGAGGAAAGGTCCTTTTGGAGAGGAAATCTGGCAGGCATTCTTCCCTTCTCCCCTTACAGTGCTCTGAGACCCAGGCCAGGGGAGAAGAATATTTTGCAAAAATGAAATGAAAAATCCGTAACAGAGCTTGCATGTAAAAATGGTTTCAGAGCTAGAATGTACTCAAGTGCCAGAGGCTCTGCAGGAGTGAAGTTTATGAAGAGGGATAGGGAGACAACCGCAACCATGCTACAAATAGGGAAAAGGAGCCCTATCCTTCATAAGGCGTCAGAGGATGCTGGGGATGGAGGCCTACTTCCCTTCCCAGCTTCACTCTCAATTTAGGCAACCCACAAGTGCGCCAACTCCACACTGGGAGAACACTGGATGAATTCACATCATTTCCTGTATGTGTCGGGGTGTAGTGCACGAAGGCCAGGAGAGGGCATGAATCCCGAGATTGCTGTTACAGGAATTGAAGGCCTCTGCTAGAGCAACAAACCCTATTAACTAGTAAGTCAAATTATCAATAAACTAATTCTAGTCCCCAAATTTATGTTTTTGTTGTTTAAAATGGAAATGACTAAATAACAAAGGAAATGAGACATTCCAATTGTTTTTGGAAAGTTTGAGCTGGGCCTGGTGCTGACACCTATAAACCCCAGTACTTGAGAGCTGAGAAAAGGTGGGCTACATAGCAAAAACATTTTAAAAATAAATGGTTTCCATTTGTGAAAGGCTCAATTTGTGGTACTAAATTTTCTATCAAAATGGTACATTTAAAGCCACATTCTCAGAAATTATGCTTTTTATTTTCTCCCTTTGACTTTGCACAGGACTACCTTTCATGATCATAAGTCATTCAAAGAGTTGCTTTGTGTTGATGTGAAACTCTGTTCAGCTTTGCATCTCAGTGTGTGGACACACCCTAACTCAAGATGAGCACCAAAGGACATCAATGAATACATGCAGGAATACTGTCCTGGGAATGCCTGTCACAGATCAAAGGGAAGAATTGCAGTGCTGATATGGCAGGCATCTCCTGATCCACCCCAGGGGACTAATGGTGACACATTCCATGAAGTGGAATCCCCCTTACTCTCCACCACACTTACAAAATACAGTGCTGTCATTTACCAACAGACCTCAAATCAATGTGAGAGGAGGGGAAAACTTAATGCATTAAAAACACACAAACATACTTTTCATTTTGAGAAGAAATTATGTAACTTTTTATAAGCTGCATAAATTACAGCAAAAAGTTGGGGACACTGGTTTACTTAGGTTATTTATTTAGTATTTATTCCAAGCAGAATCCCTTTCCCTCATATTAAAAGGAAAGTAAGACTGGAAACAGGTTAGACCCATTCCTAAATCCGTATCAGATAAAATATCACACTAAGGGCAAGAGACTGAGAAAGTTAAAACTGGGAAATAACGAAATCATACAACAGCAATTGATCCTTAACATTGTAGACTTTAATTAAGCACATAAAACTGTACTACTTAATATATTTCTCCATGAACTTTTTGTGAAATTCAGATCGCAGCGTATCGTTTACAAATCTTTTGTCTTTCTTCTGATCATCTATACCTTTTGCACAGTTCTTAAAAACGACGTCATCATCCCACCTAAAGGAGAAAAAAGAAAATAAATCCTTTATTAACTCTATCAGGAGACAAGAATACCACACAGGCTGTAAAGCTTGATCAGCACACTCAACAAGCTGCCAACTGTCAGCAAAAAAACAAGGAAACAAGTGTGCCTACAGTGGGAGCTTGTCCCAGCAGGAAGGCAGCCACACTCAGAGCACACACACATACTGTGCTGAGGTAGAGGTGTGGTATTTTCAGGTCCAAAACCAAGAGGCAGGACCTTGGTCCTGACTTAGATGTCACTAGCCAGTAAGTGATCTGTCTACCGGTGCTTTCTAAGGTTTTGTACATACTTCTAATCAACTACCTCCACCACGCTGATCATACATCATAATGCAACAAAAGAAGGAACCACAGGAATGTAACAATTAAGCCTCCATTAATAATGAGGAAATATCCACCCAAGAGCTCAGAGTAGAACTCAGCTGGATTTCAGAAAGCATTAAACACACTTATGGGTAGGTGTTATGGAAAGCGCAGCACGTAACTTCAGAGCAGCACCTCCCATATAAAACAGGAGCCCATACGCATGACAAAGACACACACAAACATGCATAAAACACAACCTACAGAAGCTTGTATGTGTTGGTGTATGTTTACCAGGAGACACTGCACAAGGGAATGTTGCAAAGACTGTGCCCGTATGGAAACTGTCAGTACATTTTCCTAACTGTGATGTTTGCTCCTGCATCCACCAAGGAAGAATACACCAGATTGCTTCACGCTCAACATGTAATTGATAGTTTTTTCTCTTAACTCATTTATTCCCAGTGAGTTTTTGGTCTTTTGCTCCCTACACCCAAACTGCCCCTGCAGGACAGACACAGTCCTCTGTGCTGCTCAGACACAGTCCTCTGTGCTGCTCAGACACAGTCCTCTGTCCTGCTCAGACACAGTCCTCTGTCCTGCTCAGACACAGTCCTCTGTGCCGCTCAGACACAGTCCTCTGTCCTGCTCAGACACAGTCCTCTGTCCTGCTCAGACACAGTCCTCTGTCCTGCTCAGACACAGTCCTCTGTGCCGCTCAGACACAGTCCTCTGTGCCGCTCAGACACAGTCCTCTGTGCCGCTCAGACAGTCCTCTGTGCCGCTCAGACACAGTCCTCTGTGCCGCTCAGACACAGTCCTCTGTGCCGCTCAGACACAGTCCTCTGTGCCGCTCAGACACAGTCCTCATTCTCCTTGCACTCACATCAGGACTCAGTATTTCTGGACTATCACTACTCTCCTTTCACAACACTAACGTCTCTTGGCTGTCCTCCTCTCTGGCTGCTCAGTCTCAGTCTAGGATTTTAAATTCAAATACTATTTATTAAGCACTTACTATCAACTTATACTGCACATTACTCCAGGCACTGATACAATCCTAGTTGTTAGCAAACCTGACCGTACTGCTGTCTTCCAGAATGTGTTGTTACATTTTTAGCTTTGTAGGTCACCACAGGGACTCTACTTTTACTGTGATCGAGTAGAGAAGCCAATGAGTTTAGGAAAAGCAACTATTATGACTATTAAAAAGCCATGGTGCCAGGTGGTGGCGGCCGTGGTGGCGCACGCCTTTAATCCCAGCACTCGGGAGGCAGAGGCAGAGGCAGGTGGATCTCTGTGAGTTCGAGGCCAGTCTTGTCTACAGTGAATTCCAGGATAAGCTCCAAAAGCTACACAGAGAAACCCTGTCTCAAAAAAAAAAAAAAAAAAAAAAAAAAAAAAAAAAGAGCAACAGAAAGAGCCACGGTGCTAGGATGAGAAAAGAGCAAGAGAATGAACTTGGTGGTGAATGGGCAGGAGAGCAGCTGACACAGCAGTGGGGGTGAGAAGGAAAGACAGAGCTCCTCCTCCCCTTACACAGAAGAACACCCCCACACCAGTAGCTCCTGTAAGCGCTCACTCTCCTTTCCCATGCAGCCCCATCTGATGTCACATTATACTTTCTTCAGTTCTCTAGTGCTCTCTTTCACAGACAGTATGGCAGAGTTCACTCACGGCCCCGCCTCTAAGCTTAGCTTTGGCATCATCTCTCACCATCACTGCCTACCGTACACAATTAACTTGACTTCTGCCTAACAGAAGGTCCTAAGACAAGTCCCACTAACCTGGAACATCGAGTCTCAACTTCTAGGTTCACTGTTTGGCGACCTCTTACAGGGAATAGGAGTTTAAGGATGCCTATGTCTTTCCACCATAGATCTGGCTATCTATGACGGTTCACAACTGTATGATCTGTGTGTATCTTACAATATCAAACATCAATATGGCCATAGCAAGTCCCCTGATCCTTCTAGAACTGAATTGTGAGGGGTGGTCTTGAGGACCCTTCCATTCACACCTCACATACAGGTTTTAAATCTAGATTCAAGGGCTAGCTAGCTTCATCACTCTGGTTTTCATGTTTAGACTATTACTTGGCAGAGGCTTGGTTGTTATGAGTATGCATTAAAATGAAGTCACCTGGTCCCCTTTTCTTCCATTATTCTAAAAGCTGATTGAGGTTATAAATAGGAGGTGGGGTCTTAGAAGCCTTATATAACACAAATCATGGACCATACACATAGATCAACCCATTACCTCCTGCACACCCCACCCCACCCACTTTCCCCCTTGGTTTTTCAAGACAGGGTCTGTATAGCCCTGGCTGTCCTGGTACTATCTCTGTAGACCAGGTTAGCCTCAAACTCAGAGATCTGCCTGCCTCTGCTTCCTGCTGGGATTAAAGACATGCAACCCAACCACCCACCCAACTTATTATATTATTTTTAGTACCTTCTTTTAACCTTGAAGTTGGCCTGAGGCTGGGATGGGCCAGTGAGATTAAGGAGAGGGTTTCCACTCAGAATATTTTCCATGCGAATTCTCTCCTCCTCTGCCTTTTGTTCTTGTTCCTGTCAATGACAGAAGAAGACACAAAGTTACTAACTCCATATAAGTTGTCTTGTATTAGTCCACAAATCTGTCAGATGGTATAGGAAGAAGGTAGTTTTCTTTCTCCTTCCTTCCTTCCTTCCTTCCTTCCTTCCTTCCTTCCTTCCTTCCTCCCTTCCCTCCCTCCCTCCCTCCCTCCCTCCCTCCCTCCCTCCCTCCCTCCCTCTCTTTGGTTTTTTGAGACAGGGTTTCTCTGTAGCTCTGGAGCCTGTCCTGGACTAGCTCTGTAGACCAGGCTGGCCTTGAACTCACAGAGATCCACCTGCCTCTGCCTCCCGAGTGCTGGCATTACAGGCATGCACCACCACCACCCAGCCCTCTCTCTTCTTTGACACAGGTTCTCCTGTAGCCCAAGCTGGCAAGGAACTTGCTGGGCAGCAGAGGATGACCCTGAACAGAATTCTGATCCACCTCTTGAGTGCATTACATGTGTGAGCAACCATGGCTAGCTTTTCGGTGCTAGTGATGGGACCTAGGGCTTGGTACATGATAGGAAAGCACATTACCAACTGACTCACTCCTCTTTTTCATTCTTAATACCAGACAAATCTTATTTATAAAAAGTAAATACTTTGCCATTCCCCTCCACCCCCCAGAGCTGAGGATCGAACCCAGGGCCTTGTGCTTGCTAGGCAAGTGCTCTACCACTGAGCTAAATCCCCAAACCCCTACTTTGCCATTTTTATTATAAAGATCTCATCCCTGCCAGCATAGTCACTAGTTTCTCTAAACTGTGAGAAGCTGAGATCCAGATGTAAACATTTTATTTAGTTACATACAGATTAAGTTTAAGAGCATACTAATAAGCATTTACAATTTAAGACATACTATCAAAGAACAGTTTAGTAGGGCTAATGCCTCCCTTTTTAAAGGGCTAGAGACAACATAATTAATGTTAATTTAATTTTACATTACTAACAATGTAAGCTCCCATCTCTAGAACTGATTAGTTATTAACTAAAGAGTAATTCCTAAGACAAACTATCATGTAAAAGATAACATGTACTTCAATTAATTTATATAAAGCACCTTTTGTTCTTATGCTTTATTGTTAGTGATCTATTATACCTTTTATATGCTTTCTTCATAGTTACAACTCTGTCTTTATTTTTAAAAAGTACCTTTATATTTTTTTAATGTGTATGCATCATATGGGTACCATAGTGCAGTGGTGGTCAGGGAACAACTTGCAGGAATCTGGTTCATGTGGGTTCCTGCTGAGCCATCTTGCCTATGCTCCATTTTGTTTTAAAGACACAAGCTTTCATTACTAGCTGAGTTTGGCCTTCAACTTACGATTTCCTGCCTTAGCCTCTGAGTGTTGGGATACAGGGATAAGCCACCATGTCTACATTGTTTTTTTCACTCTTATTTTAGCATCAGTCTTCAAATTCAGTTCACCCTGTTCTAAGAATCAGAAATGCAAAATTTCTAACATTCTTACTAGTGATTTTCGTAGTTATCTGTTAACATAACTTAAATATCAATCCCACTTTGCTCTGGGATTGATATCGATGACCTAACAGATCAAGAAGAAAGAGACTTGGGGTTGGGGATTTAGCTTAGCGGTAGAGCACTTGCCTAGCAAGTGCAAGGCCCTGAGTTCCATCCTCAGCTCCAAAAAAAGACTCTCTAGAAGTCACTTTAAAATGAACCTAATTTTCCATATAGGTTCCTGATACTTCATTTTAATATGCAAATGTGAACAATGGGTTTCATTTTTACAGACAAATAACTGGTAGGTGAGAGAATGTCACTTGTGATGAAAATCTTTTAGGTCACTGCAGAGACATTAAAGTCAGGATTATTACAATTAAGACCAGAAAGCTTTCTAAAAACGATATGCTTATTGGGGTGGGGATGGGGGAACCACTGAGATGGCTCAGCAAGCTAAGGTGCTTGTCATTAAGCCTAACAACCTGAACTCAGTCCCCAGTTCACACACCACAGAAGGTGAGAACTGACTCCTGAAAGCTGTCCCAGAATCCAGCAAAACAAATGGCAGGTAAAAACAGACATGTTCCAAAGATGCCACAAAACCAGGAGCAAGCATCTAATGTACTCAAGCTTACACTTCACACACACAGCACTGGGAAGAAAGGCAACCCCTTCTCTACTCCAACACCAGACTTGTAGGCTAATGGTCAGCCAGCCTGGGGATCAAATCCACACTCCCTCCCGGAGGCTGGAGACATGGCCACCCTATTTGTACAGGCACTGTGGCCTCGTCCCTGCTCTAACAAGCAGCAGTGCTGCTGCTGTACATGCTGTACATGGCGACCAGCCACACAAGCATGTTTACTGACTGGTCCTTACAGGAAGCGTACTAATCTGTAACAACAGGCTAATTAGCTTGAAATGCCACTGAAAGACACCTTCAAAGAGCAGCTGAGAAAAGGAGATAGGGATAAAGGAAGCGACTGTCACTCAACTCCAAGAAATACCAACACATTAGATCAAAGTCCAATAACTCTGAAGACCTTAAAAAAATGCATATTTAGGGTTGGGGATTTAGCTCAGTGGTAGAGCGCTTGCCTAGCAAGCGCAAGGCCCTGGGTTTGAACCTCAGCTCAAAAAAAAAATAAAAAAATAAAAAAAAAATGTGTATTTATTCCCTAAGAGAAAATCAGAAACTGCCAACAGTTTAGGCATCTACCAGTTGCCTGCTAGTGGCATGCCAATGACTGTTCTTAAAAAATATATATAAATATATAAATAACTTTTATAAATAACTATTATAGGAATTATGCACGTTATACCAAACTTTAATGAGAACTGTTATTGAATGAGAATTGTTATACTTTCTTCTAATCTGAGTTCAAACAGTCTCCAAATCCCATCTCCGCTTTTTCTGAATTCTTCCTGACTCTTCTGACTCATAAGAACTTACTTCCCCAGGCGCTTGGTGTTGGCCTATGTGAGTGCCTTTCCCTGAAGTCTTTTTCTCTTTCTTTTAAAAAATAGAACAATTATTGGCTAAAATAAACTCTTACATCAATGTCCATACAAAAGCTGTGCTGCTCTGGCTGAATATGATAAAACTCAACCACATCTCTCTCTCAACAGGCCCAGGCTTCTGCTCTGCATCTATCACACCATAGAACCAATGCACACAGACAATGGAGGCCATTTCTGCTGCCACAATCAACCAAGTCGTTTACTTACCTTCTGACAGCTCTACCAACATCCATTTACCTCTCTTACTTGCAATTCTTTTTTCTTTGAATTATTATTTTATGGGGTGTTTTGCCTGCAGGGTTGATTATGTACCATACTCAGGCCTGGTGACAGGAGGCCAGAAAGAAGTGTCAGATGCCCTGGAACTGGAGTTTCAGATGCTTGTGAGCCACCATGTGGGTGCTGGGGGTCAGACCTGGGTCCTCTGAAGGAGCAGCCAGTGCTCTTAAGCACTGAGCCATCTGGCCAGCTCTTATTTTCAACTCTCACTATATACATTATAGTTTGTTTCACTGCATATGAGGATTACTGAAACAGTCTCAGATCTTTTCCTATCTGTCTTTTGGCCAAGAGATCAGCTAATACTGCTGCAATCAAGGATTCCATAAACCTGTCATAACAAAACCCTGATTTCCTCAGAGCACCACTGTACATACTCTATTCTCGAGGCAGTCTCCCCCTTCAGCCCAGTCTGGCCTCAACCTTGAAAACCTGCCTGAGCTCTCAGCACTGGGACCTAGCTTCCTCTCTACTTCCTTGACTTGGATACTATTTTCTCCCATTGTGCAGGTGAAGAGACTGTTAGGTAACTTGCCCTGGATTGTTCAGTTTCTTGAGACACAATATCTCAAATTAGGCAGGAGACAGGAAGTGAATCTTTATAGACCACTGGTACTCAACTATGGGTTACAACCCCTTTGGGAAGGGCAGGCAGCTGAACAACCCTTTCACAGGAGTTGCCTAAGACCATCGGGAAACACAGATATTTACAGTATGATTCATAATAGTAGCAAAATTACAGGTATGAAGTAGCAATGGAATCATTTTATGGTTGGGGGTCAGCACACCATGAGGACCCATATTAAAGGGTCGCAGCATAGCAAGGTTGACTGCTGTAGACTATCTTTCATTTAATCAGAAGATTAAAGTTCATTCATTTGTTCTTAAACTAGTTGAGCATTATTTATGTGTGAACTAACTGAAAGAAATTTTCAACATAATTAGGGGACTTAGAATGTATACAATATTTAGACATAGTGCTTTCTAATAAATGACGCCACCAAAGTTGAAAAGAACTCTAGTTAGACTATGTGAGCGATGTGACTACAAACACTACCTTCCTGGCCTGCTCTTCAGCTCTTTCCTTCTTGATTTTTTCCAGCTCTGCAAGAAGAGCCGCGGTATCGTCGTCATCGCTCTCCTCTTCCAAATCCTCATCTTCTTCCTGCGACAGATGGAGGGGACCCAGGATACCAGGAAAGAAGTAGACATTAGTCACCTTTCTCACAGCAACCACATTCACCAAGTCTTTGGAACAGAATTAATTTTCCCAATGGAAAAGCAAATGTACTGAAATATCATAATTTGCCAGGCAGTGGTGGCACACGCCTTTATCCCAGTACTCGGGAGGCAGAGCCAGGCGGATCTCTGTTAAGTTTGAGGCCAGCCTGGTCTACACAAAGCGAGTTCCAGGACATGAAAGGTGCAAAACTACACAGAGAAACCCTGTCTCGAAAAACCAAAAAAAAAAAAAAACAAAACAAAAAAAAACCAAAAACAAAAAGAAATATCATAGTTAAAACCAACAACCAATAAAAAATAAAACCCAACAAAAAAAAATTTATGAATAGTTACTAAAATGCCAACCCCTGATAAAGTACCTTTCATAGTTGAGATGGTCAAAAAGGATTTTTTGGGGAAGAGGGAGGGGCCTCGAGACAGGGTTTCTCTGTGTAACAGCTCTTTCTGTCCTGGAATTTCCTTTGTAGACCAGGCTGGCCTTGAACCCACAAAAATCTGTCTGCCTCTGCCTCCTGAGAGCTGGGATTAAAGGTGTGTGCCACTACCACCAGGCCAAAAAGGATTTTCATATGAAACATTCCAAAACAAGTAATGCTTCAGAATGAAACACAGTACACTGTACAGTATACCTCACCTCAAGAGTTCATGTAGCTGAAAACGACTCAAGTTAGCAAGGAAGGGTGCTAAGATTCCAAAAGAAAAGACTCTGAATGAATAACAGAATTCCACTTAATGTAAGGCTTCTCATTTTAACAACTCTATCAGTCAGCTCTGTAACTGCTGATATATGTATGCAATTAGATAATACTTAAGAAAAGTCACTCACATATGTTCAGTTATATAGAAAATGGCGAAGTGAAGTTGGGAGTCAGGTATAGTAGACTATATCTGTAAACCCAGTGCTCGGGAGGGTGAAGTATGAGGCTGGAAGGCTGTGATTACCAGGTCAGCCTGAGCTTCATACAACAAAAGGCTGTAGGGTCCCAGTGAACATTCATGCTCAATCTGTTTAGATTCCTTGCCTCCCTAATCACTAAGGGGCCCATGTGCATTATTTGTCTAAAAAGGGCATCAAATCTAAGGAAAATAAAGGATAGAACAAGGTAGAATGCTCAAAGGCACTGTTCATAGGGCATTTAGCCTACGAGTGTTCTGTGGAGTTATAGCAAGGCAGCTTAACCTTCCATATGACTGACAATTCAGTCACAGGTAGGCACATCCTTTTTCTTAGACTGCTTCCACACAGCCCTCCAAATGAAACCTATCGCAAAAGTCTCTGACACTGAAGAATACTTTCTATTTTAGAAACAATTATTAAGTTAAAGTTAAGGATAATATTATATTTCAGTAACAGTAGTTAAAAACATACTGATCATTTTACAAAGTTAAAATATAAAAAAATATATAAAATATATAAAGAAAATATGATAAGCCAGGCCCAATGGCAGAGGCCCATTTCCAGGAGTTAGGAGCCTTAAGGAAACAAACAAACAAAAAAACCCAAACCCAAAACTCAAACACACATACATCTGTGAGAGGATCATCTGCATCAAGGTTGGCAGCAGGAATCTGGTCTAAGCGGGGCTTCTTTGACACTGAAGAAGAAGTTGTATGTTCTGAAGAAAACAAACATTTAGCTTAATGAAATAAATACTGCATTTAAAATAACATTCTAGAAACTTTTAGACAAAATAAACCCACACAAAGCATAGTGACAACAGGAATTCACCCAGTGACTGGCACCTAAGTCTTTGATAAATATTAGTTAGTAAGCATTAAATGAATTAATACGACATGAGGATAGCAGCATCTCAGGAAATTTAGGCAATGTTCACACACACTAAAAACACAGAAGGGGAACTGATGCTTCTCTCAATACTCTCCGATTACCTGGGGAGTAAATAAAATGGGGTGCTCTAGACAAAAGGCCTTGGTTCCAGCTGCTGTGAGGCCAAGTCTATTGACAAGAACTGAATGACGGCCTTTAAGCACCTCTAGACCACCACTGCTTCTAACAGCAAACCATGAGAAGGTGGGATCGGAATGAACCTCATTATCATCCCTAATCATTATCAAACAGTGCACAAAAATGTTATTTCCCATCATCAAGATGCAGACAATTTCCACCCCATAGTTTTGAGACAAGCACTCGGACAGTGCAGCTACCTCGGGTCGGACGGTCCCTGTTTTTCTCCCTTGCAGCAGCTCTCTCTCTCTCTTCCAACTCTCTCCTGAAGTCACGGTTGCGAACCTCTTCGGGGGCATCCTGTGTCGTTTGTCTTAAGTAGAAAGAAACTGGGTCCAAAACTGTTACCCTCACTTGTCAAGGAAAAGAACCTACATGGCTACAGCAATTTTAAGACAATTCAGAATGCTACTGTCTCTCGAGCATAAAATGGAAGAGGACAAGATAATATTCTGAGGGTTATTAATAGACGCTTGTGATGTTTTCAGTATTACTAGAACAAACTGAAGCACACTTTCTTCCAATATGGCTGCAGAGTGATTGAAATGTTTTTGGTTTTTTAAAATATTAATCAATTTAAGGGTTGTAACAGTAACACTTCCATATTCACTACAGCTTAATTTCCTCTGAGGTAGTTATCCTGAATGAGTGCTTCATGTACACACAGGAATTCCTGGCTAATAGGAATGTCTGCTGAAACAACGTTTAGTAACACTTTAAAACTACCATGCACAATTTAATTGCAAACTCCGTTGAATTGCACTTCTTTGAAGATAGGTAGTTTAATACAATAATCTAGACATAATCGCAGTCATGTGGTTCTGGTCCTGTTCTGGGAGCAGGACAAACGAAGGCCTTGTTACCTGTATTTGATCTTCGTGTGAGAGGGGAGGTCTCTACTTGAATACTGCTTTGAGAGCTGGCTTAGATCTCCTTCTCCTTTCCCCCTTCCACCTCGTGCAGGTTCAAAAGTCGGTCTGGCTGCTGTTGTCATCTTTTATTCTTGGACAAAAGTGAATAGGATATATTCAGTAGAACTCTCATTTTAGAAATCATTCATAAATATTTATCCCCGTGATTAATTCCAAAACTCTCCCCAAAATTGCTTAAGTACTTTGCTTCAACACAAATTCTTAAAAATACAGAATTATGGAACTCCAGGTGTACACTAAGTGTGTCCTGCCAGGCAGCTCCTATTTAGTATAAAAAAACTGATCTGAAGATCTGAGTTTGTGCTTTTGTTCTAGCTGGATAGCCTTGGGCAAGTCTCCTAGCTTCTTTCCGTCATCTGGAATGCTGACATTTCTACAGTATTATTAGGAGAATTATGACACATAATGGCAGATCTTGTACAACAGTGTAATGTGGCTTTTAAAATAAATGACTGTTTTAAAAAATTCTTGTTCTACTAGCACTAGATTTTCTTGAGGTTTTGTCGTTATTTGTTTTGAGAAAGGGTCTCACTATGTAGCTCTGGCTCACCTGGACCTTTATGTAGATCAGGCTGGCCTAGAACCCTCCAGAAATCTACCCAACTCCACCTCTGGAGTGATAGAATTAAAGGTGTGCACCACCACGTCTAGCCAAGATCTGCATTTTTATAAGAAAACTCACACAACAAATAGACTAAAAGGAAAACAAAACAAAACAACCCACCAAATTTCTTTTAAAGTCACTAATCACTGACAAACTTGACTGTCTTAGAGTGAGTTTGCTTAAAACCCGATGACCTTTTGTGTGTTTGTTTTTGAGACAGAGTTTCTCTGTGCCTAGCTGTCCTGGAACTCACAAAGCTTCACCTGCCTCTGCCTCCCAAGTGCTGGGATTCAAGGCATGCGCCACCACCGTCTAGCTTGTTTAAAACCCAAAGACATTTACATGTGCAACATTACTCAACAATCTTGTTGATTCAATTTTCTTCTACAACAGTTACCCTAACATATATAAGACCTTTGGTAAGCTGTAACTTAAGGAATGCTTAGAAAACCGGAACTCCGCCCAGAGACACATCAAGAACCCATTCTGAACTGGGTGTAATGGGGTACTCCTGTGATCTCAGGTGCTTGGGAGGTTAAAGCAGGAGAATCAGGAGTTTGAAGCTAGCCTGGGCTACATGAGACTGTGTCGCTACAGAAACAAGAGAACCTTGTGCCACTTTCAGCTTTGAGCTGTCAAATAAGAATTCCAGCTTAACTACAGGTCTCCGTTAGCAGCACGCCCAGACAGACAGACCCTGGGGGCAGTAGGAGTTTCTCCCCATCCCGCCCTCCTGCTTTTCGGTGTCAGCGGCGCCGCGCCCGTGACCGCCCCGGGCTTGGCCGCAGCTCCTGACCGCCGTTCCCGCACCGCGGCTCGGGCCGTAGTCACCGCGCGCGGCAGCGATCCCGGCTTCCCGGCGGCACCCTCTCCAGGACCACAAACCGCCAAGCCCCGGCTACTCACTCCGGCAGGGGTCGGACGCGGCACCTTCGGAGGCTCACCCACGAACCATCGCAACTCTAAGCTCCCAGAAGCCTCTGCGCCGGGGGCTCCAGCCCAAGACCGGAAACAAAATGCGGGGCTTCCAGCTCTCCACCCGGTGCTCAGTTAAGACCCGGAAGCAAATCTTCGCGCTTCCAACCGCTGTGTCGGAAGCTCGAACTCCACACC
Source organism: Onychomys torridus (assembly GCF_903995425.1). Taxonomy (NCBI): domain Eukaryota; kingdom Metazoa; phylum Chordata; class Mammalia; order Rodentia; family Cricetidae; genus Onychomys; species Onychomys torridus. Next base: position 10,155,194 of record NC_050449.1, on the reverse strand, counting down.
CGGAAGCAAATCCGGGTTTTTAACCGTTTCTCAGAGGCTGATGCAGCGACCAATCCGCAGAGACCCAACAGGAAGTTGGTGTGACGTCGTCGAGGGGCGGAGTCAATGCGGCTCAGGGGGCGGGCGTTTGAAATCAGTGCTTCGGAGTCGACCCTAAATATCATCCTGTGTCTTTGAGAACCAATTACTTAATCTCTCTTGCGTCTTTTCCTTCCCCGACCCCCTCCCAGACTCCTTGGCTGCGGCGCTGCGAGGACAGAAGGCGCCGGGGAGTCGGTCCGCGCCTCGCAAGCGTGAGATCTGAGGAGAGCGTGCCAACTGACCCAACGGCTCCTGCTCCTCAGTAGACCCCGCAGCCTAGGGACTAGAATTGTCACTTAAGTGGATATGAAGAAGGCGCAAATAAGTGCGGGGGCAGCCACGAGCTTTCCAAAGGTACCATTCCTGCGAAACCACCAGCCTTGGAGGCAGGGGTTTATAGTCGCATTGCTTGTTAAGATGTATATATAGAGAGAGAGATAGCTGAATGCATTAAGCGGTCTAGTGTGAGGGGAGATGCCAGGAGTGTTGACGACAGTGAGCATTTAGAGACCAGTGGGCCTGACTGTCAGGAAGAGCATGAGATGGAATTAAGATGGCTTCCCCAACGTTGTCATGGTGTCCCATCATTGAGAGCTTGAGGGACGGTAGCTTGGGTTCTCCAGTTTGTCCCAAGTGGAAGGGTCTCCCAAAACATTTGAACATTTCAGTGCCCTCCAATCCTCCCTTTGGAACTTTTAAATGAAGAAAGAATTAGAGAAGAAACCCCCTCCCTGTGAAGTAGAAGGTGAACTGCTTCTTTTTTCTTATGGAAGCTATATACCTCCCTCAGACTCACACAACCTAAGAACACTGCCATCATATTAGTGGCTCAAACCCAAAGCCCAAGATCCACTTCCTTCACTCTTGCCATTCTTGTCCAGTATTGTAAAAATTGTCCTGAGTTCATTTCCTGGCCACCACCCTCACTCAGGCCACTGTGGTTTTCCTCTTGGATTTATAATTACCTCCAAATGGTCTTTCCTATGGTTTTGCACAGAACGATCGTGTTTTGGGCACTTAGGATAAAATAGCCACGTGTCTTAACCTGATTCTGAGGTTTCTTTACAGTCTGTCTTCCTGGCTTCAGTCAGTCATGAGTACACCACACTCTAGATACACTTAACTGTGCATTTCTGTTTCTCAGAGAAAGGTGAGGTTCCATTGTTTCTTTTGAGTTTTGAGACAAGGTCTTGCTGTGTATAGCCCAGGCTGACTTTGAACTTAAGTTTTATGTCTCCTGATTGACAGTTCTCCTGCCTCAGCCTTCCCAGTGCAGGCATGCATTCTTCTGTTTTTTACAGTCTTGTACTGTGTTCTTTGCCTCTGCCCCAAGACAGCTATAATGCCATTTTCATGTCTTAGCCCACTGCTGCTTCCTCAGTGGGGTTTCCCCTGGCATGCATACTGTGCCCCCATTCCTCCAAGTTCTATGCGTTCATAATACTGAATATCAGCTGGCTTTACTGTTTGTTTTCATTATGCTATGCACCCTTTTCTTTTTGATGTGAGCCAAAGTATTGAGACTAAGCATCTGTGTGACTCTTAGCTGTGACTCCAGTTCTGCCCTCCCTAGCTGTGTACAGTTGGGCAAATTATTTTCCCTTTCATGCTCTCCATCCTTTGTGCAAAGGTGGTAATTCTTTCTGTTACTGTAGTAAGTGCATAACTGTAAAGTGCTCATAACTATTTCAGCAAGTAGACTCGATAAGTCAATATTGGCTGTTACTAATATTATTGTCTGTCTAATGGTATTAGAACCTAAATTCCAGAAAAGCAGGGACCCTCTTTATTTACTGGTATCCTCTGCATATAGAACAGTACATGGTACATAATAGGTGCTGAGTAAGTACTGGTTGAATGAATGAATGACATGTTATAAAATAGAGGAATGAAATTTCAATGGTAAGATGGTGACATGAACGTGCCTAGTTTTTAATATCCCAGCTGCCTTTATCAACCCCTCAAAAAGTCCATTGAAATGTTGACTTATTCACTAAACACAAGAAAAATTAGTTCACAAAATTAAAACCATTTGATTAAAATAGTCTGGAAGTATTATAGTATGATAGGTAAAAACAAAAAAGTTTTTAACTTACTGGACCTGATACTAAGAAAATGATACCATAAAGCTTTTGATTTTAATAGTGGGAACACTTAGGAAAAAGAAATGAAGTTGGAAAGATTTCTGTATTAACTAGGGTTCTCCAGAGGAACAGAGCTGATAGAGTGAATATATATTAAAGGAGAGTTTACCAGATTGGCTTACATGATGCAGTATGAATGTCCATACTGAGTAGAAAGAAACACAGTCCACAAGGCTACATGTCTCAGCAGTTGCAAACAGTCCCATTATGATTCTGAATGCCTGAAGGATTCCTTGAGAGCCACTGGTCTTCAGTTCATATTGGAAGACTAAAGAAGATGGATTCTGATGTCAACTAACAATGGTAGCAGCAGGGGAGAGGAACTGGCCAGCAAGCTGAGGACGGGAGAGAACTGGCCAGCAAGCTGAGGACGGGAGAGAACTGGCCAGCAAGCTGAGGACGGGAGAGAACTGGCCAGCAAGCTGAGGACGGGAGAGAACTGGCCAGCAAGCTGAGGACGGGAGAGAATTGGACAGCAAGTTGAAGACGGGAGAGGAACTGGCCAGCAAGATGGAAGGCAAGCAGGCCAAACCCAAGACTTTTCCCTAGGGCCTTCTTTTGTCTTCTCTGACTATCACTAGAAGGTGCTACTCTTATTTAGGATGGGCCATCCTACTTAAAATAATCTGATCAAGAAAATCCCTTACAGGTGGCCCTGTTAACTTATCTCTTATTGGATTCCAGGTCTCCTTTCCTAAAAGCTTTTTTGTTGTTGTTGTTTGTTATTGTTTTTCGAGACAGGGTTTCTTTGTGTAGTTTGGTGCCTTTCCTGAAACTCACTCATACCCCAGGCTGGCTTTGAACTCACAGAGATCCACCTGCCTCTGCCTTCCATGTACTGTGTGCGTCACTACCGCCTGGCTATAAAAACGTAAAGTTCACTTACCAGCTAACTTTCCTGGTAAAAAAAAAATCATATAACTTACTAACCTTTTTTGGTTTGCTTTAGTTTACAAGCACGGTATTGCTATGTAGCCCAGACTAGCCTCCAGTTTGCTATGTAGCTTAGGATAGCCTCATGGCAATTCTCTGCCTCAGACTCCTCTGTGCTTTTATTTTAAACTGATTACCACAGAATAGTAATTGCCCCCCCTCCAATTCTGCCTGCAATCATCTTACAGCCCCCTGCTTGCTCATTTTGTCCCTTGGCAATGTTTCTCCCTCCCCATCCTCATTCTTTAGGAGATTTTGTGTGTGTGCAGTTCATGTGTGTGCCTGTGAAGGCAATCCTCTTTCTTTAGAAGATATTGTGTATGTGCAGTTCATGTATGTGCATGAGCCTGTGAAGGTCCATGTCTGTGTCTTCCTCTATTGCTTTTCACCTTAGTTTTTGAAACTGTTTCTCACTAACCCTTAAGCTATTGGATTGGGCTAGCTTGGCTAGCCAGAAGCCCTGAAGATCCTCCTGTCTTTCCATCCCTGGGTTGACAAGTGTCCTCTGCCACACCTTGTTGGGGGTCAAAACTCGGGTCCTCATGCTTGTACAACAAGCACTTTACCAACAGAACCATCTCCCAAGTCCTATAATGGAAGATCTTTGAATTTAGAAATAGAATTCTCCTCTACAAGGATTCCTGGCCTGGCTTATCAGGCAGGTTACCCATATGTCACTAGAGATGAGGTGATCCTGTCTGAATCCTGGTACTCAGTCGTATTCCCAAAACCTTCTTAGTGACACATGTCCTGTCTCATCTCTTGCAGATTACACCAGCTTTATATGCACCTTCATTTTTAATATAGCAAAGGTAGTGTTTTAATGTGGTAAGATATTATATGCAATACCTGTGATTGCAAAATTGACTGTTTGCATGGAGGAGACAATGTATGTATTCCAGCTTCAAAGGTTATAGAAAAATCATGTCCAAAGGGGATAAAAGAAGTCTTAAAAACCTCAGAAGAAAATTTCAGAAAGTCTGGTACCTGCCATTTGGAAGGACAGTTTGATGAAGGCAGCACATCTCATGCCTTATAATAGACAATTTAAAAATCACTTTGATTTTAAATTTAAACTGGGTGTGGTGGCCCATACCTGTGGTCCCAGTACTTCTCAGGCTAAGTCTAGAACCCTGTCTAAAAATGTTTTTATTATGAGCTATGCCTGGATAGACAAACTTTTAATCCCAGCACTGGGAAGCAGAGGCAGAAGGATCTCTGAAATTGAGGTCGGTCTGGTCTACATAGAAAGATCAGGAGAGCCGGGCTACAGAAGTAAGTTATTAGTAGGAGATGGAAACAAAGTCAACAGCTAAATGTCAGATTAGAAGGTAAGTTTTGCAAAGTCTTTAGCATATACTTAGCTCTACTCCTGTGACTAATACACATAATGTTAAAAAAAAAAAAAAAAAAGCAAACAACCAAATAAAAACTGCAGAAAACCAGCCAGCTGTGACATCCTGGTTAATATTTGCCTAGTAAAGCTTTTCCAAATGAAATGAGTGAACAGATGAATGAATTAACCTGAACAGGAAGAAATCTTGTCTGGTGTAAAAGCTGTTTCTTTGTTTTAGATGTTTCTTCTTTTATGGTATATGTGAAATAAGCTGTTGAGCAGTTCACCACTGCACTGATCCCTAGGAAAAGGTCACTTCTCGTCTGCTCACCCAAGTCTTGATTGCAAAAGAAAACCTACAAGACACAGAGAAAGAAATTCCTTTCAGAAGATAATCTCTTAGTGAAAACTCATGTGATGGTCAGGCTCCTCTCTCTATTAACAAAATTCTATGTAGGCTAGCATCCCCCAATCCAATTATAATTGTAATCAAATATCTCTCCATTTTTACCAGTTGAATCATTTCCCCTACATCTACTAAGACTCATCATCTATGAACCCGATAGCTAAAAAAAAAAAAAAAAAAAAAAAGTGAACTTTTTCATAAGAAAAAAATGCATCCCTGTGACCACATACTTAGGTGTGAGCTGAGGAGTAGTGTTCAGGTCTTCACACTTGTACAGCAAGTAGTCTTACCGAATTAGCTCCCTAGTTCCCAAATATATTTTACTAAATGCCCATGAATGAATTTTTAAATGAAACTCAGTCTTGTCAACTTTGTGCTTTATGTATACATTAATGTTTATATGAACAAATCTTAACTTTTGTGTCTTTCTCTTGCCATCCCACTTAATGTGTGTTATGTGTAGCTGTGTGGAATTTGACTGTAAAAACTTACTCTATAAATCTAACTGTTATGTTTCTGTTACAGTGATATTTACAAATAAAGCTACTGCAGCTATTCTTGTCAGTGTGCAGAGGAGTACGCACGTGCATTTCATAGGAATCACATCAGTAGGGGGAGAACTCTCCTTGTGGAATCTCACCATGCCTGATACTGTCAGCATCTCAATTTCATCTGACCTGGCAGTGTGGGTAGTGACCTGTCATTGACATCTTGACTGTTTCCTTGATGTCTAATTCATGTTTATTATCTACTTTGGTTCCTTTTGTGAGTGGCTTTCCTGTTGAATTGTCTTTTCCTTACAGATTTCTGAATTCTTAATACTTTGTAGTAATTCCTGCTACTTATGATGCACATATAACTTCACACTTCTTTGCTTCTCATTTGGACATCTTGGATACTGAATTTGATAGATGGAAATCTTCCATTTGGGGGTAGTTCAACTTATTGGTCCTTTTTTTTTTTTTGTCAAATGCATGCTGTATTTTAGTTGAGAACGTTCTTTGGAATCATGCTGATACTCTCTGAAGACTTCATAGACCTTTCTCAGACACCAGGCATTTGTCTACTGTTATAGTGGTATCTTAACATCTAGTTCAGCAATTCTTATTATTCTTCCATTCTACCAAGATCTCTTTGCCCTTTGTATATTCAGGAGCCAACTGTCAAGTTCGATACACTTGGAGTTTTCACTGGAATAACATTGCATTTGCAAATTTAAGAAGTGATGTTTTTATGATACCAAGTCTTTAGATTTAGGCACGAGTCTGTCTTCCCATTTGTTTAGATCATCTTTGTTTTCTAAAGTGTGTCAGTATACTGCTTCTCTGTATATTTACATCACTGCCTAATAGAAATCTCATGAGCTCTTGCTGGCTCTAGGTGTCATTAATATTTAATGTTATTGTCAATGATATAATTCTTAAATTTTGATCATTTCTAACTGGTTTATGTAAGCATAATTGATTTTTGCATATATCTATTTTAAATTCAGAGAACTTGCCAAACTCTCCTGTTAATTCAAGTGGTTTACTCTGAATATTTTTATATACATACCATCTACCAATAATGACAATGTGTTTCTTCTTTTTCAGTCGCTTTCCATTCTGCTTTCCCTTTTTCCTGGCCTTGTATTGGTTAGAACTTCCAGGACAATGTTGAATAAAGCTTCTGATCCCAAGTGTCCTTGTTGTTTTCTTGGTCTGCAAGATAAGACTTTTTAAAAAAATTTATTTATTTTTATTTCACATACATTGGTGTTTTGCCATGGGTGTTGGGTCTCAGGAACTGAAGTTAAAGACAGTTGTGAGCTGCCATGTGGTTGCTGGGAATTGAACCAGGGTCCTCTGGAAGAGCAGTCAGTGCTCTTAACCACTATGCCATCTCTCCAGTCCCAAGATAAGACTTTTAACCTACTACTATTAAGTACAATTTTGCTGAAGGTTTGCAATAATATATTTTATGGTATTTTCTTAATATTTTTAGATTGCTGAAAAAATAATATATTTCAAAATGTCTTATATATTATACCTGATAGAGGGTTTTATTGTGACATTTTCATATGTGCATATAATATATTTTGATCATATTGATCCTACTTCCTCTTCCCAAATAATCCCTTTTCTGCTTTAACATCTACTTCCTTGTTTTATTTTGTGACCCAATGAGTTTCATTTGGGTTGCTTACTGGAGCATGGGCATCTTACCAGTGGCTGGACCACTGAGGAAAGTCTTCCTCTGGAAATCATTAATTACTTACAGATCTTCAGAGAGGAACGGGCCTTGTGAGTCTTTCCCTCTTCTCTGGCAGGATGCTGGCAAATCCAGTCTTGTGTAGTTATAGCACAGCTTCTGAGTTAGAGAGTGCAAAGGCTGTGTCATGCTCAAGAGTAGTCTTCAGCATGCTGTACCACTTCCTTGGGCATTGACATTCTTCCTGCCCTTCCACCGTATTTTCTGAACCTTAAAGAGGTGATACAAGTGTCCCATTTAGGGCTGAGCATTCAACAGCCATTTATTCCCAGCACTCTGATTAGTCAAGTGTCTACAGTTGCGGCATGCTTTGAAAAGAAGCTCCCCTGGTGAAGGCTTGACCTCACACTAGTCTGTAAGTGTAAACATCATGTTTAAAATGATGAGGTTTATTAAATACTGGTTTTGCATTTGATATTCCCTTTTAATATGTAAGTGTTAAATAGATTTATTTCAGGTTTTACCTAATCATTTATTCCTGGACTAAGCCATCTGGACCACAGTGCAGTCTTAGGGAGCTCATACTTTATTTAGGATTTTTGTGTCAGTGTTCAAAAGGGATATTAACTATTTTTCTTTTTCCTAGTGTCCTTAGGGTTAGTACCATAATACAAATTTGGAAGCATACTTCCTGTTCTCTGGGAAAATTTACCCAAGATTGGAATTATATTTAAAAAAAAAAAAAAAGGTTGGTAAAACTACCCAGTACAGCTGTCGTGAGTTTGGAATGTTCTAACAGTTTGGCTGATACTTCAATTTCTTTGATGGCTATGAATTTAGTTAATTTTCTCTTTTCTTGTGTCTATTTTTCTAGCAATCTATTCCCTTAATTTAAAAACTGTATTAGTATAAAATTATCCATACTCTTTTTCATTCTGCTTCCACTTCCTTTACAGTAATGGCCTCTGTCTTCCTAGCACTGGCCATTGTGTCTATTACTTTTGTTCTTCATCATTTTCACGTATATGAAAATTCTCAAAAGTTTGGGTTTCTCTGTACTCTATCTCATGTTGGTTTTGTATTTCATACATTTCTGGTCTCATTTTTAGTTCCTTTTAAAATTTTTTGAAAAATTTATTTCCAGATAATTGCCTACTTAGTTCATATAATTTTCTAGCCTTCTGCCTTACCTATTTCTTTAAGGTTTTCAATTTGTCTTTAATATTATTTGCTAATATACCACAAATTTGAAAAGTGGTATTTTTATTCTCATTTATGTAGAATAAATTTTCTATTTAACTTTTTGGTTCATTCTTATTAAGGGTTTATTTTAAAATATTTTCAGTTTTACAAATTTGGGAGTATTTTTGTCATTAATTTCTGACTTTATTATTTTGTACGTAAAGAACGTATTCTGAATATTTTTAATTTTTGCCATTTTAAAAACTTATAGCCATACTCCGTGGTCAGTTTTCTAAAGTATTTATAGTACTTGAAAAATTTATTTTGCAGTTTGGGAAAATACAATTCTGTATTTCTTTTGCTTTTTAATTTGATGTATTAATAAGATTCTGATGTCATCTCTGGGTCCCTTTATATTTAAAAGTCTTAGATTAGGTGATAAATGATGAGATAGATTAGTATTAAAGTTTAGATCAACTCTTACTACAATCTTCAATGAGTATAAAATTTTTGCTAAGTCAGGCAACATTTAGCATTTCACTAAAGGATGTTTCAAGTTGCCAAGAATTTGGTTTGTGTCAAGTTCCAAAGCAAAGGAGAATAAGAACTGAGTGACAGAAGTATGATAATATATGAAATGTTCTATACTCGGTGGTCAGTCAAAACAGAACTAATAAAAATAATCTTTAAGAAGGAATGTAAAATCAAGAAATAATGAGAAAAGTTTCTGTTTCACAAACACACAAATCCTAAGGCTTTGTAGAATGTAAGGAAACAGATATATTACTTTCATGCTTAAGGTATGATTGAAGTACATCAAGATTTGTGTAAATACCAGATAATAGGCAAGAGTGCTCCATTAAAGAGCTATGAAATCTGGCTGCAATTTTTTTTTTTTTTTTTTTAGTGATTTCAGTGTAATCCTAATTCCTATGAACAGGAGTGAATTGAATTTACTCTAGAAAGAATGCTCAAGTATAACTATAAATCTAGTCAAATTCTGCAAAGAGGATGGATATGGATGGTGAGATTTTGCATGCCAACTATCAATGATAAGTAATATAGAAATTAAAACAGGATAGTCACATAGACGTGTACAAATGAAGGAGTGGATGGAAAATTTAGAAACAGGACTTCTAAAAGCAAAAGAAAATGCTAATGTTCTCCCTAAACACAGTGTTTTATTTGAGGGGGGAGGTGGAGAAGGTGCCAACACAAAAATGGACTTGTAGACCCGTGGATCACAGAACAAACAAAAAAATTTGACATAAACCCATACTGCTAAGCCCCCTGGTTTTTGACAAAAGTACTAAAAATGGTCATTGGAGAAAAGACAGTTTCTTCAACAGGATTTCCACATGGAGAAGAATGAAACTAGATCCTTATCTCTCATCTTCCATCTAAGTCAACTGTAAGTGCATTTACATCCACATTGTAAGACCCCCAAATCTGAAGAGACTAGAAAAAATAAGACTTTCTGAACAGGACTCCAGTAGCTCAGGAAATCGGGACAATTACCAGCAAATGAGACTTGAAGAAATTGGAAGGTTTCTCTATAGCAAAACTAGTAAGCCACCTACAGAAGAGGAGCATTCTTTGCCAGCTGATAGAGTATTGGTACCCAGAGCACACAACTAAAGTGCTTAGCCATCTGGGGATGCAAATAAAGCCACTCAAGATTCCATCTTACCCCTGTCACAATAGCTATCAGGAAAATGACAACAAATGCTAGAGAGGATTTGGAGAAAGAGGAAGCCTCATTCACTGTTGATGGGAGTACAAACTGGTATTAGTCACTATGGAAATCAGTGTGAAGGTCTGGTTTTGCTTTTCAAAATGTAAAAATAGATCTTCCACATGACATAGCTATTTCATCTTTAGGCACCAAAAAGACTAAGTGTCCTACTTAAAAAGGTAATTACTCATTGTGTTCATGGCTGCTAGAAAAAGGAATTGCTAGGAAACTAAACCAGCCTACATGTTCATCAATAGATGAATTCATAATGAGAATGTGGGACATATACACAATGGAATTTTCAACCATAAAGAAAATGGGATTAGGGGCTGGAGAGATGGCTCAGAGGTTAGGAGCACTGGCTGTACTTCCAAAAGTCCTGAGTTCAATTCCCAGGAACCACATGGTGGCTCACAACCATCTGTAATGAGATCTGATGCCTTCTTCTGGCCAGCAGGCATACATGCAAACAGAATACCATATACACAATAAATAAATCTTTTTTAAAAAGTGGGATTAATCAATTGGCAGGAAAATGGATAGAACTGGAATATATATATATATATATATTCGAGACAGGGTTTCTCTGTGTAGTTTTGATGCCTGTCCTGGATGTCGCTCTGTAGATCAGGATGGCCTTGAACTCACAGAGATCCACCTGACTCTGCCCCACCCCCAAGTGCTGGGATTAAAGGCTTGCACCACTGCCGCCCAGCTGAACTGGAAAATATATTAAGTGAAGTAGCCCAGACTTAGAAAGACAAATACTACATGTTCTCATATGTGGATCTTAGCTTCGAATTTTTTATTTATTTGTATCTACATAGGTGTTGAAGAACAAAGATGTCAGAAAACTAGAAAGCTGTAAGAGAAGCAAAAATTACAGCAGAAAATTATAAATAAATCTCAGTCATGCTATATTTGAAACCTAAAAGTTATAATTAATTGAGTTAGCATCTGACCATTTATGGAGAATTTCAAATTCTGGATTGTGTTCTATTTGCTATTTATTGCTGTCCAAATTTACTTCCAGATCTTCTGATTTCCATTGGGCAAAAGTAAGTAAATAAAAGACACATTTGTGGCCTCAAGAAGAGTGACTACTTAAACTAGACGTAAGGGAGTGAGTCATAATGGAAAAGTAATAAATTTAATTGCATTTAATTTTTTCAAAATATGTCTGGCTTATAATTTAAATGGAGTTTATGAGTTAGAAGTAAGGTATTTGCAACAAAATAACAGTCAGAATTTGTTCCAGACATTGAAAGTTTACATGTTAACAAGAAAATAGTCTAACTGGACAACCAACTTTAAAAAACTACTGTTATAATTCATAGAACCAAAACTAAGGAAATCTTAGTAAGCCAACAATAATGAAATAAATGAAATAAATCAATCAAATTGTCGACAATCCAAGAAGCTGACTAGCAAGTGCTCCTGGAGGAAAGAAGAAACAAAACTGACCTATTCTGTTGGTATATTTTTAGGGTGGCCACCAGGTAGACCACACTGACACTGACGTGCACAGATTCAGTGGAACACAGATCTCAAAAGCACTTATAATCAACAAATTTTCAAAATAGTGTCAGGACAATTCAAGGAGAAAATAATCTTCAGAGAAACCCTGTCTGGAAAAACAAAACAAACAAACAAAAAAACAAACAACAACAAAAAACCAAAACCAAAACAGTGCCAAAGCAACTGACTATCCAACTACAAAAGAGTGAGTTTGGATTCCTATGCAAAACTTAATTTCAATTGAGATCATAGACTTAAAGGTCAAACAAAACCTTAGTAGACAGTACAGCAAATGCTTTGTGACCTCAGACTAGTAACTAATTAGTGCCTCAGACACAGTACTAATGCCAAGTAACAACTTAGAACATTGGCAGATTGGACTTGGTCAAGTTTTAAGATTTGTGTTGGGTGCTGTAGCACATTCCTGTATCCCCAGCAGCTGAGAGACTGAGCCACATTGATAGGCCCTGTCTCAAAACACCAACCCAAACAAAAAGATCCAAACATGCACTTCAGAAGACATACTCAAGATTTAAAAAAAAAAAAAAAAAGACCTCTTACAATTAAGAAATAAAATAAAGCAAAAGGTTTGAACAGAAATTTCTCCCAAAGCATGCTGAATGGTCAATAAGCCTATGATAAGATCCTCAATATAGTTAGTCACTAAGGAAGTGCATGTTAAAACCATGATGATCACCCTTGGAATTTCTCTGGGAAAGAAGACAGTAACTGTTGGAGATGTCTATGCAATCGACACCCTCATAAATGTTTGTGGAAGAAAAAAAATGCTATCTCTGGAAAACTAACAATTTCTCAAAATGTTATATAGAGCTGTGAGTTGGTCCAACAATTTTAGGTGTTGAGACAGACTTGTCCATGAATGTTCATAAGAGCATTGTTGGTAATAGCCTCAGAGTGAGAACAACCTAAATTTATGTCAACTGATGAATGGGTAAGTAAAATGTGGTCTATCTGTACACCATAGAACATTAATTGGCTATAAAAAGAAACAAAATACTGGTATGTAATAATACAACACAAATCTCAAGAATTTGCTGCATGGAAGAAGCCGTGTACAAAAGACCACATATTCTAGATTTCACTTACATTAAATATCAAGAGTAGGCAAATTGAGAAAGTAGAAGGGTTGCCTTGGTGTGGATGGGAGTGAGAAATGGCTGAAGATGGAAACAGATGCTTTTTGGGGTGATAGAAATGCTTTACAATGAGTTTGCAGAGGTGATTGTACATCACTACATGTAAAAAGCACTTTAGCTGCCCAGCATTAAAGTGTACATTTCAGTGTGTAAATTCTGGCTCATTAAAGATTAAAAACTGCCTGAAGCAAATGTGAAAGGTGAAGTTACCAATTTTTACAAGTTGGATTGTAAGCTTTTGTCATAGATTATCTGATTTCTGTTTGTTTCAGAGGGCTCCACAGTGCAACCCTGCCTGTCCTGGAACTCACCCCTTATCCTGGGTTACCCTCAATCTCATGGTCCTCTTGCCTCTTCTGGAATGCTGAGATTACAGCATCAACTACTATACGTGTGTGTGTGTGTGTGTGTGTGTGTGTGTGTGTGTGTGTGTGTGTGTCCATTAAAAAAAACTGGGCATGATGGAGCATACTTCTAAGCCCAGCATTCAGGAGGCAGAGGCAAGTGGATCTCTGGGTTCAAAGCCATCCTTGTCTACAGAGCAAATTACAGAACAGCCAGGGTTACACAGAGAAACCCTGTCTACAAAACAAAACAAAACCAACAACCCCTCAGACACCACAAATTTCTGTGCCCTACTTTCTGGTTTAAAAATGTAGAGCTGGGCATGGTGGCACATGCCTTTAATCCCAGCACTTGGGAGGCAGAGGGGTGGATCTCGAGTTTGAGGCCAACCTCACCTACAGAGCAAGTTCCAGGACAGCCAGGGTTACATAGAGAAACCCTGTCTTGAAAACAAAAACAAAAAACCCACGAGAGACTAAAATTCCTGGACCCCTGTTACTAATTTTAAAATGTATAGCTGGGCATTGTGGCACACACCTTTATCCCAGGACGTGGGAGGCAGAGGGGGGATCTCTGTGAGTTCTAGGACAGCTAGGGCTATAGAGAGAGACCCTGTCCTGCCCCCCCCCCCAGTATAAATTTCAAGTCTTTTAATTAGACTCACCTTTAGATATTTCCAGGTGTCACCATCTCCAAAGGAAATGACTAGGTTCCTACTAGAGCACTCAAAGCAAACAGCAAACACAGCAGTTACTTAGTGCCTGCTTAAATACATTTAACTTGATACAGGGGAGCCGAACATCCTCATAGAGTGAACACGGAAAGAAAATGCAGTGCAGAGAGCAAATGAAACAAACCTAAAACAAACTAAACCTCTCAGAAGAGAAAGTCTGCAGCAATTAATCTACAGTAGGCTTTCAACACAACTAAAGTAGTTTCTGGAACTGAAAAATGATAGGAGGCTTGGCTAATAACGAAAGAACAAAATGTTGAAGAGAGAGGTAATCAAGTTAAGGGCTCAGTCATGAGGCTTGGTGCCCAAGTGTTGGCTTCTGCAGAGATGGAGAGGAGAAATGGAGTCGGAAAGGAAACCTGAAACTAAGACTGTTTCACAGCAATGCACAGCAGGAGTTTGTGTGAGGCATGCCTAGAACAGTAGCTGAGCAGACTCACCATTCATACCTTAACAAAACTGTAGAAAACAATCAGAGGAATATTCTAGAAGTGTGCACAGACCTGGAGCAGAATTTCTACAAGGATTAGCAAGCTGGTGCGTTTTGAGTTTTTGAAAAGAAGCCAGGAGAATGTCTGTAGAATTCTGAAAGGAAATCACGAGCATAGAACAAAGATTTCTTTAGATCCAAACTCTAGCAAACAGGTGTGTTATTTATAGTCACCCAATAACTTTAAGGCTCTTGTTTCATAGTCAGGAAACTTTTGACATGATTCTTGCCTTATCAGAGCTGAAGCCAGAATTCTTAACACAGCTTCTTGACAGCAGCAAAGATGGTAGACACTGACCTAGGAAGACAGCCTAGATAAGTTTTGCCGTGTATATTTGTGATGGATGTGGCGAGTTTGCAGAGGCAACGGTGACAGAAATACTAGATGGAAATGAGTTTTGCTCAGCATCTTTGGTGCCTTGGGTAAGAGAAGGTTTTATGAATACCCAGTACAGATTGTTGGATATTCTTCCTAGATGCAGTCTTCAAACCCCTTCTGGAGATCCTTAACCTCCAATGAGGCTCCAGGGATGTTCCCAGTGGCTATTCCTTGCCTAAGCAAGTGAGTACACAAGGAAGGAGCCTGAAGGCTCTAACACAGAGTGGTGATCTCTGGATTATGGAGGATGAAACTGTCAGGGTGCAGGCTGTACAACTACCTAGGAATACTGGCTCAGCTTCAAGCAAGCATGAGGGCTCCAGGAAGAGTATTTCTGAAAAGAGAAATTTGCTTCAGAACCCAGTTTGCTTTGTGCACTTCAATTCAAATTTCTAGAAATGAATCAGAGAATGAGTATGTATAAAACAGAGAAGAGGAAAATTTATAAATATTATTCACTACACAAATCAGCTGTGATTAATTTTATGTGGCAAAGATTCAGTACTTTAACTAGAACATTTGCTAGAACTAAGAGAGGGCAGGGATAATCTATGTGTGTTGGGAAGGGGCATCACAGAATAAAATCACAGCCTTTATTGTATGTGTTCATGATATCTGAGATTGAAAAGTCTAAAAACACAAAAAGCAGAAGAAATACTAAACTACACACGCAGCTGGCTTTGGAGAACAGGAATGCAGGAGAGGATATGTATGGACGAGGCTTCTCTCAGTTGTATGCTATAAATTTTACTGTAATTTAAGCCAAAGGGAGATTGTGTTACAGTGTTGAGTCATGTACAAGACTTGCAGACTCACTAGGGGGTGTATCTAAAACTTATAATATATTGAGTGATATATCTTTGTAAGGAGGGCTCTTTGTAGTTGTATACCACTATCACCATCCCAGGTCCCATGCTCCAGAAAGTAACTAGAATGAAGTTAGTAACACTGTGCCCAGTTTATCACAGACCACAGTGAAGTCATAATGTGACACTTACATGGCTGGATTTAGAGACCAAATCCCAGTCTTCAGGATTTATGTCACAATATAACCTTTACCAATTCTTCCTGCTAAGTATATTTTTTTATACCCATACTTCCTATATACTCTTGACTTGAATGTCCACAGGAAATATTGGCATTGATAGGTACAAACATACAGGAAAAGCCACCTTTTCACTTTCCTGTAGCATGAATCTTAAAGGTACTTATTAATTGTGGTGATATTTTATTTGTACTGAATTGTGATTTTATTTGTATGTTAATAAAGTTGCCTTGGGGTTAGAGCAAACCATAGCAGAAGCTGGGTGGTGGTGGTGCATGCCTTTAATCCCAGCACTTGGGAGGCAGAGCTAGGCAGGATCTCTGTGTGTTCAAGGATACAGCCAGCATGGCGACACATGCATTTAATCTCAGTACCAACCATAGAAGACCTGGAGGTCTGTATAGACAGGCAGTGACGAGGAGGTCATGTGGTTGGGTTTACAACCAATGAGAAGGCAGAACAGAAAGTCTATAAAAACGAGAAAAACACAGGCAGTTGGTCTCTTGCAGAGAGGAAAGACAGAGCAGCAGTCAAGGGTAAGGTTTTCAGCTCTCAGCTATTGCTCTGACTTCTTGGCTTTTAACTCTGCAATTGGCTCTGTGTTTCTTATTTAACAAGATGGTTATATCTACAGTTAATAAAATAAAGCCTGAGGCCAGTTATTGGGGTGAATGCTGGAAGATCAGAGAAGCAGAACAAGCCACAGCTACTTCACCTCTCCAGTTCCTCAGCTGATCCTGTTTTCTCAGACTGGAAGCCTCTGAGTCCTCATCCAGATGAATCTCAGCTGAACTGCTGCTCCAAAGCCTAAAAGCTTAACCAGCCAAATGCTTAACCAGCCAAATGCTTCTAGTTTCTGGTCCTCACGCCTTATATATCTTTCTCTTTCTGCTGTCACTCCCTGGAATTAAAGGCTCATTTCTGGGATTAAAGGTGTGAGTCACCATGTTTGGCTGTATCCTTGAACAGATGGATTCTGCCTCTGGAATGCTAGGATTAAAGGCATGTGCTACCACTGCCTAACATCTATGTTTAATATTGTGGCTGTTCTGTTCTCTGACCCCAGATAAGTTTATTAGAGTGCACAATATTTTGGGGAACACAATACCACCACACTTTCCCTTTCATTTGCAGCTTATGAGGAATGGATCACCAAGGTGTATGGGGCAGAGACATACCCTGGGCCTTGGGTAAGAAAACAAACACAGCTCTAGAAGCAATGCATTCATTGCCTTCTGTGCCTACTGGAGGTGAAAGCTGCCTGCCAAGCAGACTGCCTCCTGGGAGCTCCCATTTCAGTAATTTTCCTTAAGCACCTGCTAAATAGTAACCATGAGTTTGGAAGACAGAATCCTCACCCAGGCCTTGGACTAGTAAAGACTTCATGCAGCAGTGTCTTAGCTTGGCTTAGAATGCATGAATTGAAACTTTGGTGAAGGCAGAAAGAAGTAAAGAGAGAGAGGAAGAGACCACGAAGTCAAGGATGATGGCCAGAAGTATTTGACATGAACCAATAATTCATACAAGGACATGCACAGCAGTGCATTTGGGTGGGAGGAGCCATGAAAACAATAATTTAAATGCCATCTTTTTTATTTCACCAAACTCAAAGTGACAGGAATAGGATTTGTATTTTGACAAACTTACAAAGGACCTAAAGGAGATAAGAGAGCAGATAGTGGTGAAATGTGAAAGTTTGAAGTTTAAAATTAGATGGAGAAATACATGCCAATTTATAAAATCCTACAAAAGAGTCCTAAATTAGCAGGAAGCCAAGCAACAGTTATCTCTACAGGACCCGAGGGCCTTAGGATGCCATGGCAGTGGGCACCTCTGGAAAAGAGACTTTTTCTCTGAGATCTAGGACATTGTCACTCAGACAGAGCAGAAGATTATGGTTCATGTTCTACAGCAGGAGCAAAGCTAGTTTCTGGACTGGAGGTTTCTAGGAATCATTAGGAGTGAGCAAAGTTAGGTGAATGTTCACAAGTTAGATAGTGGAAGTTTAAGCTGCTGTTTTCCTTCGGGTGGAGAAAGAAGACCTGTTGCCTCCAGGAGAAAAGTTGGGAGACCCTTCATTGCTGAATATGAACCTAGAGGAAGCAAGTGGGTCCCCGTGCAGGTAGGCACTGTACTCCCAAGTTTCCAGACAGCTTTCCTGTTCTGCAACCAGCTCAGGACAGCGGGTTGTTTGAGGATGATTTGAATGTATATATGAAAGACCAAAACCAAGACAAGCAACCTCTTCAAAGAGGTCAGATTAAGGGACAAAACTCTAAAAACCATGAATATTTTAGCATTTTTTAGAGATAAATGTGTCTGAAAAACAAGATCAATATGAAAAGGGGAATCCATACAAGCAGCAAAAACAAAGGCAACAGGAATGACCTATTGCAAATCAAAAGTTCAACAGAAGTGAAAAATATAAGATAAGAAAAAAATCTCAGAAGATGCTGTATAGTGATTTAAAAATAGAGAATTGGAAGGAATAAAAAGATATGTTCAATCCACAGGCATTCCAGTGTCCAGTTAACAGGTGATGCAGAGGAGAAGAGCAGGAGAAGCCATGAAAGAAGACACTTGGGAACTTCATGAAGATAGCCTGGTTTGTCAGGTTAATCAATTTAAGGACACTGGGAGAGAAGCTTTCTGGGGCAAAGGGGAGAGCCAGACCAAATGAGCCCACCACAGACAGCATAGGTAGCTTATCCATAAAGAACAAGGAGGCAGCTACAGCACAACCCACAGAACAGTCCTAAAAGTTAATGAGACCCAGAAGAGAAAGTGTAATTCTCACATAAGAAGAAAAAATTAAGATAATACTTCCATGTGTTTACATAGGGAAGTATATACAACATAAAACATTAAAAATACATTAAACATTTTAATTCAGTGGAATTAAAGAAATATAAGAAATATGCCAAATAGGCAGAACTACATCTAACAAAGGACTTGGGGTGTATCATGTTTATATTATATGTAAAATGTTCATATAAATAGGTTGGAAACACACCACTGTTAGCAAAAAAAACAGACAAAAGAGAATGAGAGCCAGGTGGTGATGACGCACGCCTGTAATCCCAGCACTCAGGAGGCAGAGGCAGGTGGATCTCTCTGAGTTCGAGACCAGCCTGGTCTACAGAGCTAGTTCAGGACAGGCTCCAAAGCTACAGAGAAACCCTGTCTTGAAAAAGAGAGAGAGAGAGAGAGAGAGAGAGAGAGAGAGAGAGAGAGAGAGAGAGAGAAGAATGAGGTAATATGATGAGATTCAAAGGCCAGCACTGGTGAAAAATGTTTTATCTTCAGGGTTATCCAAGAAATGTAAATTATAACTTGAGTTATACGTCACCAAATAGTAAAAGGCTTTAAAAATAAGTTTGTAACATTGGGGAATTATCATTTCTTAGAGAAAAGCTTTGGCACTATGTACTAAAGATCTTAAAATAATGCTACAATAAAGTCATCTCATTTACAAGTATGAACTCTGAGGAATTTTATTCAACCAATATTTTACTGGATGTGCTGTTTCACATACTTAAAGCTGAGGTAAATATTTGCATGTGGTTGGTAATAACTGTGGACATATGAGCAAATAATAACTGTCCAGTGACAGAAGAGGTGAATCATTTATTTCTAGAGGAGGAAAGATCCTCAGTGTGGTATTTAAGTCACCTTTTAAATTACCTCATTTTTTTAGACTATATATACTTTCAGGGCCTCAGGGGAAGATCCAACACAGAGAAGCAAAGTTGAAAGCATGAGTATTAAAGGGACTGTGACAGTGAGTTATACAGAAGGGAAAGACAGATCAGCACCAACTAATACCAACAGCATGATAGGAAGAACGTTATGAAGAATGAGAGTTGAACTTGGAGATAAGGTTGCACTCATATGGTGGGTGGTGGTCTGGGGGCGGGGTAATCCAAGGAGAAAAAGGAAATCCAGAGAAGAGAGTTAGTGCCCTGGAGGTCAGGGACTTGGAGGAAGGGGAGCTATTCCACAAACCACCCTTATGAATAAGGGTGACCCCTAGAGCGCCATCTAGTGGGAGGGGCCAGTTTGTCATGGAAGACTCTTGAATGCAAACTTTGAAGTTTTGACACATTTTAGTACTGAAATGAAGGTGAAAAGGAAACAGCTTTACTCATGAAAGACTGGTGACTGGTAATAACGAAAATGGTGATAGTGTTTGCTTAACAGCCGGAAGTCCTGGAGTGAACGCGAGGTGCTAAGGACTAGCTCAGGAAAGGAGTATCCTCTCCTTGGAGGAGAGCAGGAGGGAGAGGCTGCAACCAAGAGGAGACAGGGCGCTGTGGGCTGACGGGCCTCATTTAATTCTGTCTGCAATAAAAGAGTTCCAAGTGCCTACAATAAAGTTCTAAGACCCGTGGGAAAAAGTGTGACATAGAGACGAAACTCTAGGTATACTGGGTGGAATACAACAGGACCAGATGGAACTTGGGACTGAGGACTCAAGCTAATGGGTTTTCATATCATCTTCTCCACATGACAGTCTTCATAAAGTGGGAGTGCTGATGGAGCCAACTCCACGGAATAGCTGCGAGGTGGAGGGGGAGGATATGAAACTTTTTAAAAGTCCCAACCAACCAAGGTCAAGGTGATAAACTCCTAAAGAGAGCTAGAGGAGACGAGAAGAGATAGTATTTTGTTGAGAAGGAAGATGAGGGTCAAGTTCATCTAGTCAGGAAGGGGAGAATAGAAGAACTAAGGATTTGGGGAGAGAGATTGTGACAGGAGAGAAATAGTTTGTAACAGCACAGAGCAAAAACTAGGGAAGATCCCAAGACAGATACAAAACAAGCATCCAGTTTAAAATGTGGCTAGTCTAGAAACCACTTTCAGTATCCCATGCTTTGCACCCCCGTTTCCCAGTACCCTCACCAAAATGTTTGACCTGATGGAGAAATGAACCTTACAATGAAATAGTTTCTCCTCTCCTGACTCCCTCCTTTTCTTTCTTATATAGATTAGATGAAACAGTCCATCATCACTATTCTTATGTAGACTAGATGAAACGGTCCATCATCACTATTCTTATGTAGACTAGATGAAACAGTCCATCATCACTATTCTTATATAGACTAGATGAAACAGTCCATCATCACTATTTTTATATAGACTAGATGAAATGGTCCATCATTACTATTCTTATGTAGACTAGATGAAACAGTCCATCATCACTATTCTTATGTAGACTAGATGAAACAGTCCATCATCACTATTCTTATGTAGACTAGATGAAACGGTCCATCATTAGTATTCTTATATAGACTAGATGAAACAGTCCATCATCACTATTCTTATATAGAATAGATGAAATGGTCCATCATTACTCTGTGGTTTCTCTTCCATCCAACCACCAACACTCTCTGGACCTTCTCTCTTATACAGAGCCATGGCTCTGGTCTGATTGAATACTAACATTTCCATTTCTCATACATTTGGACAGCCCTTACTCATATCTCTGTCACCCTGTATTGGTCTGTGCAAAGCATTTATGTGACCATAAAATCACACAATGTGAGTTAAGGAAATTCATGACCCATATTTACATTTTTTCTTAACAATCTCTTTAAATTCTAATTACCTAGATTTTTAAAAATATTTGGTTCATTTCTAATCACTCTTTTCTTTCTAATCCAATTATTCATGCTTCTTTGACTTTAGTGTTTATCTCCCCCAACTATGTTAAGGTAATACAGATCACCATGCTATGAATGACACAATGAGCTACTGTGTACAGACAGTATGCTAAGGACCAACTTCTAAAATCACTATAAAATTGAATGTTTCATTTCTATTTTGCTTAATGTTTCAAACTTTATTCTTTCAGATTTTGTTTTAGTTACTTCCCTGAAGATAAGATTTTACTGCAGCCTTGTCTGTGCAATCCAACAGATGACAAAAGGAAAGACCCAGGTCCCAACAGAGGAACACGGTAGAGCCTGAGGCCCTTCAGCGCCTGGACTGAGCTGATGCCAGGGTGCTGACTCTTAGTCAGTCAGCAAACCTAGGAAGGCTGTTCCTATTACATTCACAGAAGCTGACAGGTAGATCCTGCTACATCATACTCACAGCAATTCATTTATTAAAAAAAAAAACCAAAACTGCTTCCTCAATCCTGTGTAGATATTGGAGTTTAGTATTTCAATTGAAGCTATGAAGTCTAAGACCAACTGTGCTCAGAATTCAAACTGCAGCATAATGATATTTCGTCCAACCAAAGAAGAGTTTAATGATTTCGACAAGTACATTGCCTACATGGAGTCCCAAGGGGCACACCGAGCTGGACTGGCCAAGGTCATCCCACCCAAGGAGTGGAGAGCCAGGCAGTCCTATGAGGACGTCTGGGACATCTTAATAACCACTCCCCTCCAGCAAGTGGTGTCCGGCCAGGCAGGTGTGTTCACCCAATTCCATAAGAAGAAGAAAGCCATGACAGTGGGACAGTACCGTGACCTGGCCAACAGCAAAAAATACCGGACCCCGCCACACTGGAATTTTGAAGATCTGGAGAGAAAATACTGGAAGAGTCGATTCTTTGGGTCGCCAATCTATGGGGCAGATGTCAGCGGCTCCCTGTTTGATGAGAACACTCAGTATTGGAACGTGGCGCACCTGGGAAGCATTTTGGACCTCTTGAAGCAGGAATGCGGCGTTGTGATTGAGGGTGTCAACACGCCCTACCTGTACTTCGGCATGTGGAAGACCACCTTCGCGTGGCACACGGAGGACATGGACCTGTACAGCATCAACTACCTGCACTTTGGGCAGCCCAAGACGTGGTATGCGGTGCCCCCTGAGCATGGCCGACGCCTGGAGCACCTGGCCAGGCAGCTGTTCCCGGGCAGTTCCCAGGGCTGCCAGGCCTTCCTGAGGCACAAGGTGGCACTCATCTCACCCACTGTGCTCAAGGAGAATGGCATCCCCTTTGGCCGCATGACGCAGGAGGCCGGGGAGTTCATGGTCACCTTTCCCTATGGCTACCACGCTGGCTTCAACCATGGCTTCAACTGTGCAGAGGCCATCAATTTTGCGACCCCGAGGTGGATCGACTATGGCAGGGGGGTTTCTCAGTGTAGCTGTGGGGAGGCCAGGGTGAGCTTCTCCATGGACGCCTTTGCTCGGGTCCTGCAGCCCGAGCGATATGAGCTGTGGAAATGTGGCCAAGATCAGGCAGTTGTGGACCACACAGAGACTATGGGGTCTACCGGCCAGGAGCTTACCACCTGGCGGGTGATCCAATCACCAAGAAAAACTCGAGGACTGAGGCATCTCCGGTTTCGCCAGGGCTCACACTCTCTTCTGCCTACAGCCACTGGCAATAAGATTCCTTGCAGCTACAGGCAACCATCAGATGCCAAAGTTGATGAGGTCCAGGAGCCTGATCCGGCCCCAGCCACACCACCTACTCTGGGTCTATCTTCTGGTCACCACTTGTCAACTGGAAGACGTAGTCTTGGTCGTCGTCCTTGTGAACTGGGAGTTCAGGAGTCCACCAGTGAGGCTCCAGTCAAGAGGCGCCAGCCAGCAGAACGAGCAGACACAAGTCTGAACCCAGAGCTTCCATCCCAGTCTGTGAGTGAAGACTTGATAGTCAACCCTGTACCTTTGAGCCCTGGCCCACAGCATCCTGTGACAGTTTCTGAAGGTGGATTGACCTGTGACCCCTAAATGTATGTCCTGCCTTACAGCTCATTGCCTGCACTCAGGAAGCTTGCTAAGGTCATTGCCTCGGAGTTTTGACTGAGTTTGCAGGACACTGGCCACGCCTGAGAGAGCTCCTTGTCAGTTCTAAGTGCTAAACTTGCATGCACTTTCCTCTTTGCAGAACATGGCAAGCCTCTGGATACTGGTAACTCCTGGGCTTCCAGCTGAGGTTTCATTGGCTGATCATTTTGGGTTTCAGAGAGCTAGGTGCAGCTGAGGTTGCTCAAAACTGACCTCTCATCCTCTAGGCCAACTGTAGAGAAAGATGAAAATTCAAGTCCCCCCCCCCTTTATTCCATTTCTTGCAAAATGTCAAATGTTTGACCATTAGATTAGTAGTCTCACACACACACACACACACACACACACACACACACACACACACAAAGTCAAAAATCATTTGAGAGTCACAGATGACTTCTCAAACTTGGTGTATTAAGAATGTATCTTACTCAGTGTTCCCAAATAAAGGCAAAGCAGCCAAAATGTTGAAATTAGACTTTATTTCCAATATTGTAGTTTCTGACAGTGGGATCTTTGGGACAATGATACTTCCTCTGTTTCATGTCTAACCTAGAAGAATAAGTCATTCTGCAGTGAACATTTTCTATTTGTTTCTCCCATAGCACACTTCCCATTTACGCCTAAGCCTATCCACATTTTTATACACCAGTGCGTGAGTGTGTGTTGTATATCTAAGAGTGTATGAACCAGGGTGAAAGTGTGGAGGACAGAAAATATTTGAGTATTTGGTTTTCCCCATGTGCCATGTGGGCCCTAGGGATCCCACTCAGATGAAAAGACTTGGTGGCAATCATCTTTGCCCACTTAGCCATCTCACTGGCCCAATGCCACCTCATTTCATTGTGAGGCAAATTCATGTGGCCATCATGAATCACCACTCCATGAGTTCTTCTTACCTCTATGCCTGAACACAAATGAGCTTCCTTCTATTCCCAGAAGAACAATCTCCAAGCCAGTGTTTCTTTACTTTGGGGGTCAAACGACCTTTTCAGAGGGGTCACATATCAGATATCCTGCATATTAGATATTTCTATTATGATTCATAACAATAGCATTCATTACAGTTATGAAGTAGCAAAGAAAATAATTTTATGGTCGGGGGTCACCACAACATGAAGAACTGTATTAAAGGATCGTCACAGCATGAGGAAGATTGAGAACTATTGCTTCAAGGTCCATGTCAGTCTCTGGCCGTTGCTGGTTCTGCAGATAGAATATGGTGCCCTCACCCTGTTTTATTCTACAGTTGGGCCTCAGAAAGGCTCCCTGTGCTGTGCAGTCTTCTAGGGTGACATGGTCCAGCCTTGCCCTCATTCACATGTCTGATATTGTCTATGGAAGGTCAACAAGATGGAGCAGCAGATAAAAGCAATTGCTCACAAGCCTGAAGACCTATCAATTCTCAGAAACACCGGTGGAAGGGAGAGCCAACTCCCCAAAGTGACAGCCATCCAAAACACACACCCCTGGCCACATTCACACACACTCAGACACCCCACACACACACTCAGACACATACACATACCTGCACAAACACACCTACACATATAACACACACGTGCAACAAACACACTGACATACACACACACTCAGACATATGCACATACCTACACAAACACACCTACACATATAACTCACACATGCAACACACACACTCAGACACACATACACCTACACACACTCACACACTGAGATACACACACATGCAACATTCATAGACACATACCGAGACACACATGAACACACACATACTCAGACACCCACCTACACTCACAAATAATGAATGCAACAAAAATCACTAGATTTGTTTGAGTGTTGTTTGGTATGGTTTTGCTTATATTTACATGTACTAGAAGAAAATATTTCAGAAATGTATATAGTCATAACTTAAAATTCTCATATATTTATTTTAATGATGTATATGGTGTGGGTATGTGCCTGTGAATGTGCCTTGGGAGATGGAGTTACAGTCCATTGTAATTTATTTGTTTCTTTCTAAATACAGGGTTTCTCTGTGTAAGTGCTCTGGCTGTCCTAGAACTCCCTCTGTATACCAGGCTTCATGCTGGTCTTGAAATCTGAGATCTGTGCAATACCACACCTAGCACTGAGTGTGTGTGTGTGTGTTGTGGAATTCCTATCATGGGTGCTGGGATTCATGGGATTCCAATTTGTGTTCTCTGAAAGATTAGTTACTAAGCAACTGGCCAGCAGGTAAGAGTCCTGTGGGCAGGCTGCTCCACCACTGCCACTATCCATTGGATTCTAGAACCTGCAAGACCCACTCCAAGGCATAAACCCACCAGGCCCTTCCTCCTCCCCTGGCCAACCATCTCCCACTGCATCAACAGCCTCTAGAGGCACACGCTCCTCCCACACCAGCTGGAAGAACAGCAGCCCCACAGGCATAAATGCCACATACACCAAACAGACCCACTTTGCTATGAACAACCTCCTTGGGAACAGCCCTCTCCAGCACATCAGCAGACCCCATAGGCACAAGTGACACCACACCAGATAGAAGAACAGGTGCAGGTACAACCCACACCAGTTGGAAGAACAGAGCCCATAGGCACAAGCAAAGCCCACACCACCCAGAAGAACTGGAGAATACACTGCATTTAGGCACCCAATGCCCCATAAACTTTAGCTGAGACAACTCTACTGGACCTGACAACCAGCCCATCACCAGAATCCTTGGCCATTCAGGCCAAAAGACAATAAAGGAAACAGACAATAAAGGAACAAAAGACCCATCTAACAAAGACATCACAAGAATCAACATCTGTCCCTATAATTATCCCAAACCCAGATGGGTAAACGGCAGTATAAGAACACATTCAACAACATAAAGAGCAACACAGCACCACCAGAACCTAGTGGTTCTACGAGAGCAAGACCTGAACATCCAAACTCAGATGAAGCAGAAGAAAACAACCTTAAAAATAACTTTATGAAGATGATACAGGCCCTAAAAGAGGAAATGGAAAATACACTTAAAGAAATTAAGGAAAAGACAAAAAATTAGAAGAAATCAATAAATCGCTTAAAGAAAGCCAGGAAAAAAAAAAAAACAATCAAACAGCTGAAAGAAACAGTTCAAGACTTGAAAATTGAAATAAAGGCAATAAAGAAAACACAAACCAAGGGAATTCTGGAAATGGAAACTTTGGGTAAACAGGAACTACAGATACAAGAGATAGAAGGGAGAATCTTAGACGTTGAAGATACAATAGAGGAAATAGATTCATTGGTAAAGAAAATGTTAAGTCCAACAAATTCTTAACATAAAACATCCAGGAAATCTGGGACACCATGAAAAGACAAAACCTAATAATAATAGGTTTAGAAAAAGGAAAAGAATTCCAACTCAAAGGCACAGAAAATATATTCAACAAAATCATAGAAGAAAACTTTTCCAACCCAAAGAAGGAAATGCCTATAAAGGCACAAGAAGCTTACAGAACACCAAATAGACTGAACCAAAAAAAAGTCCCCATATAACATAATAATCAAAACACTAAACATACAGAATAAAGAAAGAATATTAAGAGCGGCAAAGGAAAAAGGCCAAGTAACATATAAAGGCAGACCTATCAAAATTACATCTGACTTCTCAATGGAGACTCTGAAAGCAAGAAGGTCCTGGACAGAACTTTGGCAGACACTAAGAGACCATGGATGCCAGCACAGACTACAGCCCAGCAAAACATTCAATCACCATAGACAGAGAAAACAAGACACTCCATGACAAAACCAGATTTAAACACTATATAGCCACAAACCCAGCCCTACAGAAAGCCCTAGAAGGAAAATTCCACCCTAACAAAGTTAGATGTACCCACAAAAACACAGGCAATAGATAATCTCATACCAACAAGTTCCAAAGAAGGGAAATATACACACACTACCATGACCATCACCAAAACCCAAAAATAACAGGAATTAACAATCATTAGTCATTAATATCTCTTATTATCAATGGACTAACTTCACCTATAAAAAGACACAGGCTAACCGAATGGATATGAAAACAGAGTCCATCCTTCTGCTTCATACAAGAAACACACCTCAACTTCAAAGACAGATACTACCTTAGAGTAAAGGGTTGGGAAAAGATTTTTCAATCAAATGTCCTTAAGAAGTAAACTAGTGTTGCTATCCTAATATCTAACAAAATAGACTTCAAACTAAAATTACTCAAAAGAGATAGAGAAGGACATTTCATATTCATTGCAGGAAAAACCCATCAACATGAAATCTCAATTCTGAACATCTGTGCCCCAAATACAAGGGCACCCACATTTGTAAAAAAAAATTACTAAAGTTTAAATCACACAGCAAACCCCACACACTAATAATGGGAGACTTCAACACCTCACTCACACCAATGGACAGGTCTGCCAGACAGAAATGTAACAGAGAAATAAGGGAACTAACAAATGTTATGACTCAAATGGACTTAACAGACATCTATAGAACATTCCACCCAAACACTTCATGGAACCTTCTCTAAAATCAACCACATACTCGGTCACAAAACACATCTCAAAAGATAAAAAAAAAAAAAAAAAGGAATAACCTCCTGTATTTTATGGGACCACCATGGCTTAGAGTTAGATTTCAACAACACAAACTGCAGAAAGCTACAAACTCATGGAAACTGAACAACTCTCAACTGAATCACCACTGGGTCAAGGAAGAAATAAAGAAATTAAAGACTTTCCAGAATTCAATGAAAATGAATCCACAATACACCCAAACTTGTGGACCACTATGAACGCATTGCTAAGAGAAAAGTTAATAGCACTAAATGCCCACATAAAGAAGTTGGAGAAATTTTACACTAGCTACTTAACAGCATACCTGCAAGCTCTAGAACAAAAAGAAACAAACTCACCCAGGAAATAATCAAATTGAGGGCTGAAATCAATAAAATAGAGAACAATACAAAGAATCAATGAAACAAAGAGTTGGTTCTTTGAGAAAATCAGCAAGACAGACAAACTCTTATCCAAACTAACCAAAAGCAGAGAGAGAGCATCCAAATTAACAAAATCAGAAATGAAACATAACATCAGACAATGAGGAAATCCAGAGAATAATCAGGTCATACTTCAAAAATCTGTACTCCACAAAATTGGAAAATCTAAAAGAAATGGACAATTTCCTTGATAGGTACCACACACCAAAATTAATTTAAGACCAGATAAACAAATTTTAATAGATCTATAACCCCTAAGGAAATAGAAGCAGTCATCAAAAGTCTCCCAATAAAAAAAAAGCTCAGGGTTAGATGATTTCAGTGCAGAATTCTACCAGAATTTCCAAGGAGAGCTAATACCAATATTCCTCAAGTTGTTCCACACAATAGAAACAGAAGGAACACTGCCAAATTCTTTTTTTTTTAAAATGAGGCTTCAGTTACTCTGATATGAAACAAAGAAAATATGAAACAAAGAAAAAAGAATTATAGACCAATCTCCCTTATGAACATTGATGCAAAAATACTCAATAAAATACTGGCAAACTGAGTCCAAGAATACATTAAAAAAAAAAAAAAACCAACAACAACCATCCACCGTGACCAAGCAGGCTTCATCCCAGATGCAGGGATGGTTCAACATATAAAAATCTGTCAATGTAATCCACCATATAAACAAACTGAAAGAAAAAAAAACCCACATGATCATCTCATTAGATGCTGAAAAAGGCTTTGACAAAATCCAACACCCCTTCATGATAAAGGTCCTGGAGATATTAGGAATACAAGGAACACACCTAAACACAGTAAAGGCAATTTTCAGCTAGCCAACAGCCAGCATAAAATTACATGGAGAGAAACTCAAAGTGATTCTATTAAAATCAGGAAAAAGACAAGGCTGTCTACTCTTTCCATATCTATTCAATATAGTACTTGGAGTTCTAGCTAGAGCAATAAGACAATAAAGGGAGATCAAGGGGATACAAATTGGAAAGGAAGAAGTCAAACTTTCGATATTTGCAGATTATATGCTAGTGTACATAAGTGATCCCAAAAATTCTACCAGAGAACTTCAGTAATGTGGCTGGATACAAGATTAACTAAAAAAAGTCAGTAGCCTTCCTATATACTAATGATAAATGTGCTGAGAAAGAAATCAGAGAAACAATTCCCTTTACAATAGCCATAAATAATATAAAATATCTTCAGGTAACTCTAATCAAACAAATGAAAGAACTGTCTGACAAGAACTTTAAGTCTCTGAAGAAAGCTGTCAGAAAATGGAAAGAGCTCCAGTGCTCTTGGATAGGCAGGATTAATATAGTAAAAATGGCAATCTTACCAAAATCAAACTACAGATTCAATGCAATCCCCATCAGAATCCCAACACAATTCTTCCCAGATCTCAAGAGAACAATACTCAACTTCATATTGAAAAACAAAAAACTCAGGATAGCTAAAACAATCCTGTATAATAAAGCAACTTCTGGAGGTATCACCATCCCTGACTTCAAGCTCTACTATAGAGCTATAGTAATAAAAACAGCTTGGTATTGGCATAAAAACAGATAGGTGGATCAATGGAATCGAATCAAAGACCGTGACCTAAATCTACACACCTATGAACACCTGCTTTTTGACAAAGAAGCCAAATATATACAATGGAAACAAGAAAGCATCTTCAACAAATGGTGCTGGCATAACTGGATATTGGCATGTAGAAGATACAAATAGATCCACATCTATCACCCTGCACAAAACTCAAGTCCAAGTAGATCAAACACCTTAACATAAATCCAGATACACTGAACCTGATACAAGAGAAAATAGGAAGTAGCCTTGAATGCACTGGCACAGGAGATACTTCATGAATATAACACCAGTAGCACAGAAACTGAGATAGACAATTATTAAATGGGACCTCCAGAATCTGAAAAGCTTCTATAAGGCAAAGGACACTGTCAATAAGACAAAATGGCAGCCTACAGAATGGGAAAAGATCTTCAACAATCCCATATATGACAGAGGGCTGATCTCCAAAATAAATGAACTCAAGAAGCTAGACATCAAAACACCAAATGATCCAATTTAAAAAATGGGTACAGGTTTAAACAGAGAATTCTCAACGAAAGAATCTCAAATGACCAAGATACACTTAAAGAATAGTTCAACGGGATGGAGAGATGTCTCAGAGGTTAAGAGGCTGTTCTTCCAGAGGTCCTGAGTTCAATTCCCAGCAACCACATGGTGGCTCACAACCATCTACAATTAGAGATCTGGTGCCCTCTTCTGGCCTGCAGGCTGAACACTCACTGTATACATAATAAATAAATACAGCTTAAAAAAAAAAAAAAAGAATAGTTCAACATTCTTAGCTATCAGGGAAATGCAAATCAAATCGACTCTGAAATACCATCTTGCATCTGTCAGAATGGCTAAGATCAAAGAACGCTAATTATAGTCAATGTTGGAGAGTATGTGGAGTTAAGGGGAACACTCCTCCACTGCTGGTGGGAATGCAAAAAATGTATAGACACTTGGAAAATCAGTATGAGGTTTTCCAGAAAATTGGAAATCAATCTTCCTCAAGACCCAAAGTTACCACCCTTGGGCATATACCCAAAGAATGCTCAACCATACCACAGAGACATTTGCTCAACTATGGTAATTGCAGCATGATTTGTAACAGCCAGAACCTGGAAACAACCTAGATGCTCCTCAAGTGAAGAATGAATGAAGAAAATGTGGTACATTTACACAACAGAGTATTACTCAGCAGTAAAAAACAATGACATCAGGACATTTGCAGGCAAATGGATGGAACTAGAAAATATCCTGAGTGAGGTAACACCAACACAGAAAGACAAAAACAGTATGGGCTTACTAACAAGTGGATATTAGATGTAAAGAAAAGAATAGCCAAGCTACAATCCATAGCCCCACAGAAGCAAGGTAACAAGGAGGATGGTAAGAGGGAGACATGGTTGAGATGGGAGAGGAATGGAGAGGGAGAGTAATGAAAGAGATACTTTGATAGAGGGGGCCATTTTGGGGTTAGGAAGAAACCTGATGCTAGGAATCCACAAGGATGATCCCCTTCTAAGGCTCCTAGAGATAGTGGAGAGGGTGCCTGAACTGGCTTTCTCCTATAATCAGATTGATAAATACCCTAATTGTTATCAGAGACCCATCCTCCAGTAACTAATGGATGAAGAGATCCACAGCCAACCACTGGGCAGAGCTCCTGCAGAAGAGTTGAAGAGAGGGGGGAAGGATTATATGAGCAATTGGGGGTCAAGAACACGACGGGGAAACCCACAGAGATCGATGACCTGAGCAAATGGGAGCTCTCTGACTAGACCAACAGCTAGGGAGCCTGCATGGGACCGACCTAGGCCCTCTGCATGAGGGTGACAGTTGTATAGCTTGGTCTGTGTGTGGGGACCCTAGCAGTGGGATCCAGACCTGTCTCTGGTACATTAGGTGACTTTTTCAACCTATTCCCTATGGTGGGATGCCTT
This sequence comes from Onychomys torridus, assembly GCF_903995425.1. NCBI lineage: Eukaryota > Metazoa > Chordata > Mammalia > Rodentia > Cricetidae > Onychomys > Onychomys torridus. The sequence continues at coordinate 10,123,260 of NC_050449.1, read as the reverse complement.
GCTCAGCCTTGATGCAGGGGGAGGAGCTTGTTCCTGCCTCAATGGGATATGCTATGTTTTGTTGACTCCTGTGGGAGGCCTGACTCTTTCTGAGGAGTGGATGGGGGGTAGACAGGAGGTGGAGGAAGGGGATGGGAGGAGAGAAGGGAGGGGAAACTGTGGTTGGTATATAAAACATAATAATAATAAAAATACATTAGTTAGTAAATGCTCTTCAATGGTGGGCAGATCTCCAGACCCAAACTTCTAATTTCAAAACCTGCTCCAATATTTCAGTTCATAGCTTTGTATGCACACTGTAAAACAAGTTTATTAAAGAAGAGTCATTACAAATTCTCCCTGAGTCCCAGCTGGCTCAGCAAATGAAAAGTTCCAATATTTGATGGGGAGTAACGTACAGGGTCAGTGAAGTGGGCCAGGGACACTGGACTTAGCTCCTGGGCTCACTCAGGGAGTGTGGCATAGTCTCAAGTAAGACAGGGTGACTGACTCAAAGGCCCCCATGAAAATTGGGAATGAATCCAGTACAGATCTCAACATCAACCAATGTTGGCCCAAGTGACAGTGAGAGCTGGCCACCAGCACCTCAGGAGAGGTGTCCTAGAGGCCACATGAAGAGAGGTAAACATGGTACCAAGCCTTGCTTACAGGTTACAGACTTATAAGGAGTATACCTCCTGTGACATCCAGTGGGTGAGGAGGTCTACACCAGTGTTCACAGGAAGACCAATTGTCACAGCAGGAGAAATAATCAGGATTTTTAGAGATCTGAGTCTGGCTGTGTGGACCCAAGCTGTCCCCAAACGCAGGACAGGCTCAGCAGCCTGGGGGTGTTCTAGTGCTGCTGGTTCAGTGTGAAAACATGGAGGCACACTTCCCACTCCCTGCCTGGGAAGCTAAAGGCTTCCCTTCCCCTGCGGCATGAAGCTTGTTCTGGTCATAGAAACTGACCTAATAAACACCCTTACATCTCGACACCCAGTTTCATGTTCTGGGACTCTAGAGAGCCTTCCTGATGGCTGATTTCCCTTTTTCGTTCTGACAGTCTCAGGTAGCCCAAGCTGGCCTCAAATTTGCTACATGAGCCAAAGCCTTAACCTTGAACTCCAGCTTCTACGCCCACCCCGGGCTTAGATGGCAGGCAGGCAGCACCACACCGAATTTACACAGTTCTAGGGTCCAAGGCCAAGCACTGTGCCAACTGACAGGCATCCACAAACCATGCTGCAGGTTATTTCACATCAGTGTTTGCAAAAATCTTAATCTCCCTTCCATGCTAGTCTATCCAGCTTCCACTCAAACCTGCTTATCTTTTTATTCAGCTCAACAGGATCCTCTTCTTCTTTCTGTCTTTTTTTTCTTTTTTGTTTTTTCAAGACAGGGTTTCTTTGTGTACCTTTGTGCCTCTCCTGGAACTTGCTTTGTAGACCAGGCTGGCCTCGATCTCAAAAGATCAGACTGCTACAGCCTCCTGAGTGCTAGGATTAAAGGCATGCGCCACCAATGTCCAGCCTGTCTTTTCTTTTACCTTAAACTATTTTACACTTTCTGCTGAGTTCAGGATATCTGGATTCAGTAAAATAATTTCCAATATTACACTTACTGTTCTCTTGTTTCTGATTGTTTCAAAACAAGATGGATAATCGTGGGTTTTTAGTCGTAATAGGATATCCACCTTAATACAATGTCATTTCATAGCCATACAACATTCTGAAACTTTTATGAGTATTGAATTAATAACCTTTTAAATGTCATAGAATTTGGTATTGAGCACATTTGTGGCCTCGATGAAACAAATGAGCTATAACATTAAGATCGACAGAGCCAGCAAAGTTTGGTGGCACACATCTTTAATCCCAACACTTGGAAGGCAGAGCCTGAGGCAGGAGGATCTCTGTGAGTTCGAGGCCAACCTGATTTAAAAGTGAGTTCCAGGACAGCCAGGGCAGGTGTTTACACAGAAACACCCCGTCTCAAAAAAAAAAAAAAAAAAAAACACAAAAACCTACCAACCAACCAACCAAACGAAGAAGCAAACAAAAACAAAACAAAAAAGACCAAGTAATTCATATGAGTAGACCACTACAGATGCCAAAATGCAAGGTTAGTGTATTTAGAGACTGTCCCAGAACTAGGGATTGCGGTGGGTTAGGTCTTTGTCTTCATTTGGATAGGTGGTGCTGACTACACCCTGACTGGTACTTCCATCACAGAGTCGGTTGTGCTAAGGTCTGGGGGCCTGTCATACTCCCCACTGGATTTAGTGACCGAGTCAATTCATGGCCTCAGTGTGCTCCGAAGAGGTGTAAGTTAGTTGGTCCTAAGCACCATTAATTGTGCTGAACTAACATATAATTCTCAATACAGTTTAGGATGCAGGGTCGTGCCATTAACCCACTCAAAATGAGAATTAGAGGCCCAGTTGGTGCCAATAGCTGAGTAGTTAGCCAGGAACAAGAGAACAGAGACTGCCCTCCACGATCTGATTTAACTCTTTGTCTCCTTTCCTTTCTGAGGTTTTTATTTCCCCGACAATTTTCAGGTGTTTTCTGATTATTCCCGATCAGTTAGCAGAGAAACAGTAAGTTTCTCCCACAACCACACATAGTCCCCTTGCCTCAGGAGCAGTGAGTCTAAGCTTCTCCAACTGTGGAGGAGCAGTTCGGCAAGGGAATCTAACTGTTGATTTAATACAGACGCAGAAACTTCTAATACCTCTAGGTCCTGATCAACCTGTCTCCTCAGGTTGGAAAGCATCAGAAGAAGGCACACTGCGTCAGACCTTGTATCTGCCAACCAAGTGGTCTCAGAGGCCGGGTAATATTGCTATTGTCCAGATGAGTGAATGTACCAAGCAGGTAGATCAGCAGACACCTGCTAATAAGGGGAAATGCCGAGATTAAAGGTGTTGGCTATTAGACAAGTTTCGGCCCCTTGAAGTTCTCCAACATTAATTTGGGCTGTCCCCAGGCACAGTGAGATTTGTCAGTCAAAGGGGTGACAGTCGGCTTAGTTCTCATCCCTATGTAGTGCGGGAGCCTGGGAGTCTGAGCACACCCAGCCATCCTGGCCAGTGGTTTCTAGAGAACCCAAGATCTTGCTGCAATGCTACACTATCTGCAGGAAGGTTTATGCTCAAAGCCTGAAGAAAATATAGAAAAATGTAGTCATTTTTGAATGATTCAACCCAATGGGAATACTGAGATGCAATTAAGCCAAACAAATTTGGGCTGGCAAAGTTAATATCAGAATTCAAAGCCAAATCAAAGTACACGTCAATAGAAACAGACATTTGAACCCCAGGTGTGAACAGCATACTTTAGAATAATCCAAACTTCGCTGGGCGTGGTGGCACACACCTTTAATCCCAGCACTCCACAGGCGGAGTCAGGCTGATCTCTGTGAGGTAGGCCAAACTGATCTACACAGGGATTGCCGGCACAGAGAAACCCTGTCTTGATCAGGAGTTTAAGGTCTTTCTTGCTTCCGTGTTGAGTTCACCGTCAGCATTGGTACATGAGAAATGTTTAGTCATTCCACTTGGAGAACCAGGTGAATGATTATCAAGGTAAAACTAAAAAACCAACCATAACGGAGTAAAATGAAACAGTCACAACAAAACCCTCAAAACCCTACAAGAAATAGGGACAAGCAAGGAGAGGAAAAGCCTTGCTTAGGTCAGATCTTAGAAGTGAGAGTCATAGTTAGGGCCAGAACAGGAATATACATCAAAGTCCAGACAGCGACAATGTATAAACCTCTCTAGAGCCAGGCTGTGGTGGCGCACGCCTGTAATGCCAGCACTCGGGAGGCAGAGGCAGGTGGATCCCTGTGAGTTCCAGGCCAGCCTGGTCTAGAGACTGAGTTCCAGGACAGCTCCCAAAGCTACAGAGAAACCCGGTCTGGAAGAAAAAGAAAACAAAACAAACAAACAAACAAACAAAACCTCTCTATAGCTTGAGGCCAGACTTACAAATCACTAGTAATTCTCCAGAACAAATATGCAAATTATGGGGGAAAAAGAGGCAACTTTTTTCAACTCATTACAACTTTCATAGTAATGTTAAATAATTTGATTGACAGTAGGCAAATTGACCTTGCTAGAAACTTAAAGGTATAGTGGGTATAGTGTTAGATTCAAGGGCTTAGCATAAGTGTTGATTTTTTAAGTAAAATCAATATTTTAGTCTTTAAAAGTTTTTTTTTGTTTGTTTTGTTTGGTTTGGTTTGGTTTGGTTTTGGTTTTTCGAGACAGGGTTTCTCTGTGTAGCTTTGGAGCCTGTCCTGGAACTCTCTTTGGAGACCAGGCTGGCCTGGAACTCACAGAGATCCACCTGCCTCTGCCTCGGGAGTGCTGGGATTAAAGGCTTGTGCCTCGCGGGGCTCTAAAAGTTTCACTCACTTACACAATATATATTGAACATATCCATCCACCACTGCTTCCCTCCAACTCTTATCCTCTCCCAAGTTCCCATCCCCTTTTAAAGCTATTAACAACCTCCCCAGTTAGTAATCCTGACCTACTAGAGAAACCAAGTGGTCTACTCATAAGAATTACTTTGTCTGTCTTTTTTGTTTGTTTGTTTGTTTGTTTGTTTGGTTGGATGGTTTTTGGTTTTTTTGAGACAGGGTGTTTCTGTGCAAATACCTGCCCTGTCTGTCCTGGAACTCAGTTTATCTATCTATCTATCTATCTATCTATCTATCTATCTATCTATTTTTTGTTTGTTTGTTTGTTTTTTGTTTTTTGTTTTTTTTTTTCCCAGACATGGTTTCTCTGTGTAGCTTTGCTCCTGTCCTGGATCTTGCTCTGTAGACCAGGCTGGCCTCGAACTCACAGAGATCCGCCTGGCTCTGCCTCCCGACTGCTGGGATTAAAGGCGGGAGCCACCACTTCCCGGCCCTAAAACGTTCTTAGTGGTTCTATGCACAGTTCCTGGCTGTCCTGGATCTCACTTTGTAGACCAGGCTGGCCTAGTACTCACTAGACTAAAGGTGTGAGCCACTACCACCTGGCACAAAGACATATTCATATTTGTTTTGTGTTGGATTTGGGTTAAATAATTGTCATTGTATAGTTAGCCAAGATTTGAGGACCCTGCTTATTTTCTTGTCTGTATCCTGATCTGAGGTGGTAGTTAGCCACCAAACAAAGCATTGTTGAGCAAGACCACAGACCTGTATGTCTCTCTGTGTCTCTTTTGTTGTGAGGCTGTTATGTGTTCTCAGTTAGCTTTGAGGGGCCGTAGGTGTGGTGAGGGCACAGGGAAGAAGTGTCTATGGCATCCTGTCGAAGGCCGAATTCCTGTCCTGGGGAGACATCAACCTCCACCCTCCCTTACGGCACCCCAGACACAAACCAAAGTATGCTACCACACTTCAGTTAGGAGAACTAATAATCTCTTTATTGGGCCTGCTTACAGAGGACGGGGGAGGGGTGACAGACAGGAAAAAGCCATTTCACCCCAGCCTGGACAACAGACAACTCATAGCCAGTGTGTGGAGTCCCCACCCCTCCTGTCACCCTGCCACAATGTAGTCTCTGTAGCACCACCTGAGACCATGAGACAATCGGGGCACAAGTACAAGCAATGCTGAGGAAATACAGGAGGGAGCGGCCTGCACCTGTCTCTCCCGCCTCCCTGCTTCTGGACCAGAAAGTCACAGAGTCGGGCCACTCATCTGGGGGTCGTGGGCAGGTCCTTCCAGATGTGCTGATGCAGATGATGGCCACGGTGCTCTGAAGACAGCACCGTGTGAGTTGGTCATAGGTGCAAGCATGTTCGGAACCGTGCTGAGTGGCCCAGGACCTGCTTCCTCTCCCTGTGGCGTCCTACTAGTGGGAGGTTCAAGTCGATGGTCTCGATGGTCGTGTGAAGGCTCAGTTGTCAGAGCAGGAGGAAGGATGGGGCATCCTCAGAACCGCTCCATTTCCTTTGATTGGTGTGGCAGGATATCCTAAGGTGTCCCATGGACTTGTGGTTTTCCAGCCTGGAAGCTCTGAGGATGCCTGCCGGCGGCCTCCCATCACAGCAGGCAGGCGTGTGGCCCACCTCTACCACCCTCCATCTGAGAGTCCCACTGTCCAAGACCCATCTCAACTACGAAAGCCTCATCATTGACCCCACAGCCAAATGGATCATCCATTCTCTTCATGCAACTGCACAATGCACTGTAGATCCAGCCCTTGCATCGATTCTGCGGGAGAGACCACGTGCGAATCAAAAGGTGACTCGAATCCAGGACCCAAAGTACGGTTTCAGTTGTCCACATATCAGCCATTGGTTCAGACGACTAGGAATGTCCACTGGTGGCCAAGAGGTCTAAGGGGCGGGAGGTGAACCTGTGTCTGTTGAGTTCGAGTCCATCTTCTTGAGCGGCAGGGGGGTTTGGGGACTCCTATCCAAGATTCTATAGGCCTGTGAATGTTGTGAAAAGTCCAGGGCTCTGGCATCCGCAGTATCCCTGAAGATCAGGGAGGCCCCCGAAGCTGTCTTGGAGAATCTTCTCACCGGCCCAGTGGATCGAGGAGCCAAAGGCTTGGCTGTTGAAAGGCGCTGGGACTCGGAGCCCACCTTAGCGTAAGGGCAGCTGTTGAGGGCTCTGCTTACCAGACCCCTGAGGGGTCCCGGACAGGGATGCCTCTGAGTCAAAGAAAATGTCCCCTGACTGGGGTGCGAGGTGACCTCTGGGTAGACTAAACCTCTCTATTTCCAAATCAAGAATGCCTATTTAGGGGCTGGAGAGATGGCTCAACAGTTAATAGCACTTGCTGCTTTTGCAGAGGACCTGAGCTGGTTCACAGCACGCACATCAGACTGCTTACAACTGCCTTTATCTCTAGGAGATTCAACATCTTCTTGTGGTCCTTATGGGTACCCCACATACTTATGCATACATGAAGACACATACACAAACGTATAATTTTTTTTTAAAAGAATGCCTACTTAATTTCTCTACTACTACTTTAATATATTCTCATAAATTTGTGTTTTCCTGTTGATCTAATAGCTTTCTTCATTAATTTTCAATTTATATATCCATACTAATGTGTGTGTGTGTATGTGTACACAGAAAAGTATGTGTAGTTATTAAAAAAAAAAAAAAAAACCTTGTAACCCCTGTCTTGGTCCAGAAAAGAAAATCTTGGGGTTACCAGGTGTTGTGGCACATGCCTATAAAGAACTTGGGAGGCAGAGACAAGAGGAACTTAAGATCAGCCTTGACTCTGTAGAAATTCCAGGCCAGGGTCGACGGTGAGACCCTGTCTCCAGAAAGGAAGGAGAGAGTGAACTGCTGGGGTGTCCACCTGAGCCAACTGAGCCGGTGCTGACCACTAAATCCAAGGTCACCAGACTGGCCCAGACACCTGGTGCTTGACCCAGTGGCCTCCTCTGGAGGACAGTGGGTGACGGCATGGGGCCAGCATTGGCTTCCCGGAGCTGCTGAGGGCACCACGGCAAACATAGCCCTCTCCTTCTGTTTTCGTCCCGTGACCTGGAAGCCGTGACTGTCAGTCTGTGCTGCTGCTCCTCTTGGCCTCAGCCTCTGCAGTTTGTGCTCCTGGGCCCACTCAGCCAAGTGCAAAGCAGGCCCTACCTTTTGTGGATTAGGGGATAGTTATTCAAAATGTGTTGATTTCTGATGGAAAAGGGTGTGGCCATGAGTTTGGACAGTTGAGGTGGAGAGAACAACACCAGGTTCTCTTTGGGGCCTCCTTGGGGTCAACATCAGGGGCTTTCAAGGTATGGTTTCCTCGCCACTGGAATCTGTATTGTCAGAGCATTTGCTCAAAAAGCTACTCAAGAAACTTTTCATGTCATAGACCTATTGAATTAAAAACTCTAGAGTAGGCCTTAGAAGTCTGTTTTTCTTATTTTCATTTATTACTATTACTACTACTGTGTGCACATGCTGTATGTGTGAGTGTTTGTGCCACAGCACAGGTATGGAGGTCAGAGGATAACTCTGAAGTGTGTTCGATCCTATCACCTTCAAGTGGGATTCAGGGAATGAACTTGGGTTGAAGGCTCTGGCTGTACCTCCACCACTGAGCCATCTTACTGGTCCCAGAAATCTAGTTTAACAAGTCCTCCAGGTGACACTAATGGACACTTAACTTGGGCAATGGCTGGTCTCCAGAGGGTGATTGTTCTCAGCCAGTGAACACAGCCTCTGGAAGTGGAGCCTCGGCACCAGCATTGCATTGTAAAGGTCCCAGATATAATGGCCTTAGATGTGCCATCATGATTGAGAGTCCTTGCCACAGGGCACTTAACCTGTCACATAGACTTTGACACAATCGGATCGCCTGGTGTTTAAAGAACATGGGTCAAACTGGTTTTTGCTACACCTTTGTCCTGGTGGAGGGTTTTTCTTGCCCTTTGATTCACATGGTAAATGTTATGTGTTATCTCCAAATTCTAAAGAGGCCCATGAAGCTCTGTATCTCTTTCCTAACATTTAAAGCCCCAGGATTCACCACTTTATCCATAACTTTGAAGCATCTACTCTGGAGATCTACCCACTGGAGGTCAGACCATTGCACTAAAAGATCTTTTTGTTTGTTTGTTTGTTATTTATTGTATTTGTGTTTTAATTTTACACATCAGCCATGGGTTCCCCTGTCCTCCCCCCTCCCGTCCCTGCCCCCACCTTCCCCCCAGCCCCTCCCCTCCATTCCCATCTCCTCCAGGGCCAAGACTCCCCTGGGGATTCATTTAAACCTGGTAGATTCAGTACAGACAGGTCCAGTCCCCTCCTTCCAGGCTGAGCAAAGTGTCCCTGTGTAAAGTCCAAGGTTCCAAACAGCCAGCTCATGCACTAAGGACAGGTCCTGGTCCCACAGCCTGGATGCCTCCCAAACAGTTCAAGCTATTCAATTGTCTCACTTATCCAGAGGGCCTGATCCAGTTGGGGCCTCCACAGCCTTTGGTTCATAATTCATGTGCTCCCATTCGTTTGGCTATTTGTCCCTGTGCTTTTCCAATCTTGGTCTCAACAATTCACGCTCTTACAGTCCCTCCTCTTTCTCGACAGTTGGACACCTGGAGCTCCACCTGGGGCCTGGCCGAAGATCTCTGCATCCACTTCCATCAGGTATTGGATGAGAGTTCCAGCACGACAGTTAGGGTATTTGGCCATCTGATCAACAGACTAGGTCAGATCAGGCTTTCTCTCGACCATTGCCAGCAGTCTACAGAGGATGTATCATTGTGGATTTCTGGGGACCTCTCCAGCACTCTGCCTATTCTTGGTCATCATTTATCATGTTCTGTTATTCCTTGTTCTCCCTTTCTGTTCTTGATCCAGCTGGGATCTCCTGCTCCCCTAAGCTTTCTTTCCCTCAAACCTTGCCCTTCATTTGGGAGGGCTGATATCCAGAATATATAAAGAATTCAAGAAATTAGACATCAAAATGTCCAACAGTCCAATTAAGAAATGGGCTATAGAACTAAACAGAGAATTTTCAACAAAGGAAGTTCAAATGGCTGAAAGACATTTAAGGAATTACTCAACATCCCTAATTATCTAGGAAATGCAAATCAAAATGACTCTGAGATACCACCTTACACCTGTCAGAGTGGCTAAGATCAAAAACAGAAGACAGCTTATGCTGGAGAGGCTGTGGAGCAAGGGGAACTCTCCTCCACTGCTGGTGGGAATGCAAGCTTGTACAGCCACTTTGGAAATCAATATGGTGCTTCCTTAGAAAATTGGGAATCCATCTCCCCCAAGACCCAGCTATAGCACTCTTGGGCATATACCCAAGGAATGCTCAATCATACCACAAGGACATTTGCTCAGCTATGTTCATATCAGCATTGTTTGTAATAGCCAGAACCTAGATGCCCTTCAACTGAAGAATGGATAAAGAAAATATGGTACATATACACAATGGAGTACTACTCAGCAGAGAAAAACAATGACATCATGAGGTTTGCAGGCAAATGGATGGATCTAGAAAAAATCATCCTGAGTGAGGTAACCCAGACTCAGAAGGACAAACACGATATGTACTCACTCATAGGAGGATACTAGATGTAAAACAAAGATGACTAGACTGCTACACAACTCCAGGGAGGCTACCTAGAAAATGGGACCCTAGGAAAGACCTAGGGATCACCCCATGTCAGAGAAATGGATGAGAGCTACATGAACAACCTGGACGACAGTGGGAGTAATGAAGGACTAAAAGATCTTTGTGGAGTTAGGGAGAGCCTGTCTTCAGTCCTCTTTCATTTTTTGCTTACACACATGTACTATCAAGTTCCTGAGAAAGTTTGCTGCTTTCTCTCCTCCTACTCTTATTAGAATGAGATTATCCACAGGACAAACTGGTGTCCTGTGTGGTAGAAAAACTGTTAAAAACCCAGATTCACAAAGAGTGACCCATGAGGAGTGACATGCTTGTCATCTTGTGAGGTTGTTGTAGGTGTGAGAGACACCAGAACGGGGTGTACCATATATTTATTCAGAGGTTCACTGTCTAGGGGTCCTGAAGAAGTCTTGAAGCATCCAGCTGTCTATGCCGAGCTTTGCTTCGTCCTCTGCCTCCTGCATTTTCTCACTGCCTCTGCCTCCCATGAATAAACAGAGGTGGTGGCTGCAGTGAGCTCTTGGCCAGTCTTGGGAGTGTCTGCCGCACCCTGCATTGTTACCAGTTGTGAGGCGACCTTCCCTGGCATGGCTTTAGAGCTACAGGGTTTTCTGCCTCTTCATCAAAGAGAGGGTGACTCCCAGCAAAGTCTACCTCTGCTCCTGCATCGCAAATGGCCTGACAGCCTGGGATGAGAAATTCCAGAAGACACTCTGCAGCAATACTATAGTCCTCTGGTCCTTTACAGCCCATTGTTTTCTTGTAATAGTGAAGGAGGGAAATGCTGATGTGGCTAATGTGGTCTGTGCTTTCCCTATGCCCACTGTAGCCCACTGCCTGCTGGGAACCCTGTGCCATACATGCCTGGAATGTGGTATGTTCTGGAAGGGAACCTTTCCTTTAGTTGGCATCTCCACCTCTTCAGCAGTCAGAGAGGACACCTGGAAAGAGTCAGCACAAAGACACTCATCCTGGGCTTTGTCACTTTCTAGACATGTCTTTCAGTAAAGAAAAATCTACCCATTTTCCCTGAGCCAAGTACAAGATTTTTGTGGGAAGGGCTGGAGAGATGACTCAGTGGTTAAGAGCAGAGGACTTGGGTTTGGTTCCAAGCACCCACATGGTGCTCCACAACCATCCATAACTCTAGATCTAAATGATCTGATATTTTAAAAAATTTAATGACTTTTTTTTTTTTATTTCATGTGCATTAGTGTTTTCCCTGCATGTATACCTATATGAGGGTGTCATATCCCCTGGAGTTACAGACACTTGTGAAGCACTGGGTGTGAGGAATTGAACCCAGGTCCTCTGAAAGAGCAGCCAGTATGCTCAACCTCTGAGTCATTTATCTTTACAATCCTGATCTGATATTTTTATATGACTGTTGAGGCATACACAAGGTGCATGTCATACATGGAGACAAAACACTCACAGTCATAAAAAAAGATTCTGTATGGTGTGAATGGGTCAGGCAATGACGAAAGTCAGTAGAAGAAAAAGAACTACTTCTGTGCATCTGTATACTCTAGGTCAAGCTGAAGGCCAAGGACACACTGATGTGCCTTTTTCCTATGGATTCAGGGCTACCATTGCCTTATCACCATCCCACATGCTTATCTGATTCTTTCTTTTAGTTTTTTTAAAACTAATAAACTTTTTTTTTTGAGCTGAGGATCAAACTCAAGGCCTTGTGCTTGCTAGGCAAGCGCTCTACCACTGAGCTAAATCCCCAACCCAAAACTAATAAACTTTATTTTTTGAGTTCATAATAGTTTAGCAGAAAGTAAGGTCTAGATATTAAAATCCACCCCTGACAGATGCCCGGATTATCAGCATCCCCTCCCAGGGTGGTACCTTTGTTATACCTACTTTGACACTGCCCTCCACTGTTGCCCAAGGCTGGAGTTCATACTCGGGTTCACTCTAGGTACTGCATAGTCTAGGGTTCAGACACTTCATCAGGCACGGCAGTTTAACTGCCTACAACTTCCTGGATTCCACTTATCCATCTCTTCCTAATCATAGACTTTGATCTTTTTGCTTCACAGTTTTGCTTTTTCTAGGATACCCTGTAGCTGGAGCCCCACAGTATGCAGAGTCCCTAGGCTGGCTTCTTTCATATGGTAATATCCAATTGAGTGTCCTGTGCTCCGTGTCCTGTGGTTTGGCAGTTCACTGCTTTGTATTATTAAATACTACTCCACTGTATGGATGTACCATTGTTTGTTTGTTCACATTACTGAAGCATATCCTGGTTGCTTCTGAGTTTGAGTAATTATGAATATAAATGCTACAAACATCCATATGTAGCATTTTGTGTAGAAGAAAGCTTACAGCTTATTTGTCTAAACATCGAAGAATTGAGTTAGTGGGGTATCTTGAAAAAACTGCCCAACAATCTTCCCTCCATTACTTTTACTGTTCTTTTTCCAAGTGGTCTAACCACATATTTATTTATACAAAGGGTCATACGAGCTTATTGGCAAATTCCATTCCTTGTCATACTTGGCCCGGTTGTGATGTTACCAGAGCAAGGTCAGGATTGCATAAGCATGCAGGAGCCAAAAGACCTAACCTTTCTTCAGAGCATATCACACGGATTTATTGAGTAATCTTTCAATGAGCTGACTCTGTCCTCTGGTTCTCTGCTTCCTTTTTTGGGCACTGTGAGATGTTGGTCATAGTGCACCTGAGCCGGAGTTGGCATACAGGTTTAAGCAGGGCATACAATTTGATTTAACAAATGTTGGTCGCTATTATTATTACTCACAAGCAAACTTGTAACATTAAAAATCGTGGCTGGATGTGTGCCTGTAGAGGTTGGTGTTCACGTCTTAAGACTTCCTTAAGATTTATCAAAAAATTTTCAGCTATGAATTTGGTCACTTAGTACACTGAATTATTTATTGTGATCAACCATGATGCTAGCTAACTTTTTCTGGGTATATTTAAGGAGCTTTCCCCAGATATTTTGAGATAATTGTACTACAATATTGATTTCATTGAAATGCAACCATACATGGATACAAAAGTTTTTCCTCCCAGTGTTTCTATTACCTATCTCTGCTTTAAACGGAAACCCACAGTTGCCAGGAACTTGCTTCAGAGATAGTGGTAAGGAAACCATATGAGTTGGTGGCATATGGTGTGGTGGAATGGTGCGGAGGTGAGGAATGGTGCCTGCCATAGTGGTCTTGGGTCTATCACTCTGCTTACCAGCCTCATGCTGAAACATCTGACTCTCTTGCTATTCTTCATTGCTACAGAGACTCCAGGGTGATGCCATGTAGTAACCCTCACTAACCCTCAGTCTCTGCTGCAGAGAGAAGTGATTGGTGTGGCTGAGTTTCTGTATTTTAAAAAATCTTCTTTCTAGTATCTTAGCAACCAGTGTCTGTATAAATTAATGACAAGACTGCTCCATGGCATGGTTAAGGGGAAGGTTCTTATTGTAGATGTGTGTGTGAGTGTGTGTGTGTGTGTGTGTGTGTGTGTGTGTGAGAGTGAGAGAGAGAGAGAGAGAGAGAGAGAGAGAGAGAGAGAGAGAGAAGGAGGGAGCCAGAGGCATCTGTTAGAGTCCAGAGCAGAGAAAGAAAGAAGTAGACTGAACATGGCCAGCAGACTGAACATGGCTGGGCTCTCTGGAGAGAGGGGAGCACAGCAGGGGATAGAGACTAGAGAAGAGTAGAGAAGCAGGAGCAGAAAGAGCACATAGCTGAAATAGCAGGGTTATAAGGAGAATGAGTAGCTGGGGGAGGGAAGCCCATTTAGGGTAGGAGTAAGTGAGAAGGCTGGGATGCTAGCATAGACTTTGAAATGCAGAACAGGTACTTGTGATACAGAAGGAGCATGGCACCACAGGAATGCTGGCTTTTATCTAACTGCCAGAAATCTTCCTGTAGTCCAGGTTGAGCTCATTCCTGAATATTTGTACTGCCTTTTTGAGTTTGGGGAATTGGAGTTTCTTTTGGACTTAACAGTGCCTTTGCATCATAATCACTCACTTAGGGGGTCTCATATTTAAATGATGAAGAACATGAAGCTAGAATGAAGGAAAATAGACACTTTGGTCCTGGGGAGCCTGGCAGGAACCACCTGGCAGAAAGTGCCTGGTGAGAGATGAATGCCATGGACAGACCATGGATCTGGAGTGTGTGGCTGTGCACAGGAAAGCCTGGCTCCAGATAAGGATGCTCAGGAAAATTCTAGAGTGAAAACTTTGCAAAGATCTCAGTGTCCATTTTTGTGGATGTCCAGGGTGTACTGCATTTGTTTCTCCCACCTGAGAAACCTCTTAAATGCAAGTATCTCATCTGGCTCTTGGGGTGACATCATCTTGACTAATCTTACAAATGACTAATGACCCTATTGCAGTGGTTCTCAACCTTTGGGTCATGACCCCTTTGGGGGTCACCTGACCCTTTCACAGGGATTGCCTAAGACCACCAGCAATTTCGCTACTGTTATGATTCATAAGAGTAGCACAATTAAAGTTATGAAGTAGCAATGAAAATAATTTTATGGTTGGGGTCAGCACAGCATGAGGAACTGTATTAAAGGGTTGCAGCTTCAGGATGGTTGAGAACTACTGCCCTATTATAGTCCTATTGTAGTCAAAGTTTACCTTATTTTTTAGATGTGATGAAAAGCAGGTTGTTAGCTTTCTCATTTCTCCTGTACGGTGAAGATCCAGTGAATATAGCTAATGGAAGAAGCAGCTGGAAACTAACAACACAAATGAAAACATGGCCAGCACCTAAGGAACAGCTGCATTAAATGTCACATGAACTGTCTTTTAAAATAAGACACCTGGGGCGCTTACTCCTCCTCCAGAGGCCTCAGCACCCACCTCTGGTGGTTCATAAACCCCTGTAAATCCAGTTCCAGGGCATCTGCCACCCCTTTCTTGCCTCTGTGGGAAGCAGACATGCACAGAACACACAGACATGCAAATGCCCATACACACTTAAAAAAAAAAAAGACACCATGGTCTTAATCAGGAGAGGTAAATAGCTTAAGTTATAATAAACTGTTTCTCACATTCCAATACCAAATTCCCCACGTCATTAACCATGTCTCATATGCTGAGCACTGTGCCTGGGGCTAAGGTGGGACACTAGAGTCCCTCGATAGAGACACAGACATGCAGCTCCATATGCTACAGCAACTCCTAAGAAGCCACTACAATGTCTGGGGTCTCCCCAAGCTGCTGGTTTTAAGCACCTAAACAATGTGTCTTCAGGCCAGGCATGGTGGTGTACAACTTTAATCCCAACACTCTAGATGGATCTCTATGAGTTCAAGGCCAGTATGGTCTACACAATGGGTTCCAGGCCATCTAAGACTACACAGTGAAAAGCTGTCTCAAAAAACAAACAAACCTTGATAAATAGTGCACAGGAATTATTTGTATTGCTATTGCAATTATTTTTTAATTTAAATATTTCAGGATAAAAAAGCAAGAAAAATATTTGGAAGAGAGGAAGGAAGGGAGGGAGAGAGAGGGAGAGAGGAAGGAAGGAAGGAAGGAAGGAAGGAAGGAAGGAAGGAAGGAAGGAAGGTAAAAAGGAAGGAGGAAATCATCTATTAATTACTCTCACCAAGACCTGGACCATGCTGGCACCCTGGTGGAGGACTTCCCAGCCTCCAGAAACAAAAAGTCAGTATTTATGGTTTGCCCTATTAAGACAATACTTTGTTATTGAGGTTTCAGTTGATACATCCAGCAAAGTGCTTATCTAAAGCTCGTACTAAATGCTCATGGCGAAGGTAAGGCTGACGAAAGAAGAGGGCACAATGAGTGTCTGCAATGTGCCAAGAACCTTGGCTGTGACTTTGTGTCCATCACTCATTTCCTCTCCCACAAGCTAAGTCTGTACAGCAAGGCCAATAGAGACTTCAGCTCCAGAGAGACAGGAGCACCGTGCTCCCCAGCATGCATGCGGCATTTAAACAGCTTTTCTACATTGACGGACTGGATTGTGCAGCCTTGGCATCTTTCTCTTCCCTAAACTGAAAATGAACTGCATCATTCATGGCAAGGAGGGGCCCTGTGGAGGTTAAGGAAGTTAATACAAGCACCATGTAGCGGCTCAGAGCAGAAATGCTCTGCACAGTGTTCAGAGGTGTTGGGGGGCGTGTTTGGATTGCAAAGTCTCTAGGGCCACAGGTGACCTAATCTACAGTCAAAGAGTAGTGGGCTATTCAGAGGTGAGGCCTATGTGGCTTTGAAGGGTGGATCTTGGCTCCAGCTCCATCCTGACCCTCCATGTTCAGACTTCCACAAGGTGAACTTTGTTTCCATATGCCCTCACCCATGATGGTCAACCTTGCAGCAGGCCTCCTGCTATGACAACTGTTCTTGAGGAGGTGTCAACAACTGTCTGTTCACCCCATTTAGGCCACCGACACCAGAAGGGTTCTTCTACCCAGGCCTGGTACAAACCAATGAGTGTATTGAGCTTACTCACAGGAGTGTGGGTGACTCTCAAAGAGTTTTGTTGCCTGAGAGTTTCACCTCATGATAGAGAATGAACATATGGAAGCTCTATCATGGAGTTATTATTATTGTTATTATTATTATTGTTATTATTGAGACATAGTCTCACTGTATAGCTCTGGTAGACCTGTAACTCTCAGAGATCCACTTGCCTCTGCCTCAAAGTGGTAGGATTAAAGGCATGCTCCAGCATCCTCTATCCCTCTGTCATCTGTGGTTTATTTTGATTGATAATTCTCGCTCCACTATGTGTGTGTGTGTGTGTGTGTGTGTGTATGTGTGTGTGTGCGTGTGTGTGTGTGTGTGTATGCATGTGTGCGTGTGTGTGTGTGTGTGTGTGTGTGTGTGTGTGTGTGTGATGTGGAGATCGGACAGCAGCCATGGAAAGTCCACTCTCGTCTTCCACTATGTGTTCCAGCAATTGAACTCAGATGGCTTTGATGGCCAGTGCTTTTACCCTCTGGCATCTTGCCATCCCTGTTTGTACTATTTGAAGACATAGAGGTTGCAGGCAGACTTGACACATCACTCCCTACTGACAGACTTGGCAAGAGAATGGCAAGATGGTGGCCGAAGCTTTGTCATTTTGAGTGTGGGCAGAATCCTGATGGCTCCCCTGATTTCAACGGGCTGATTTCTTGCTATGCTAGGGACCAAGCCCGATGCCTTGAGCATGCATGCCCTGGGACTGCACTCTCCCCAGTCTCCATCTAAGCTTCGTGGCAATGCAGCCTTTCATGAGCTTGTATGTCTAGATTCCCAGCTGAGTCAGGGGCAAGGTCAAGTTTGAGAGGTCCTTCCCTAGTGAGTGCTAGGCCTTCCACTAGGGTGGAGACTCAGCCTTGGTTCCACTGGGATTGCATGTCTCTGGTTTGTTGCTCCAACTCCAGATATTTTAATTGGCTGGAGTAAAAAACTTTAACACCTCCAAGTGACACTACCTTGTAAATTCCTGGTCAAGGCTAAGATCCCCCATCTGGCTTGGGGTCCATGAGGAGTTTGGCCACAAGGGTACATGGGAGTTTTGTTTCTTTGACTGCCTTTGAGATTCTAGTTTGGTTGGCTGGTTGTGAAGCTCCCAAAACGAAGAAGAGACTGGAGGGGTGTTCTTTTCTCCCCAGCAACAAAACATATGACAAGGCTTCGGCGTCTCTGTCCCTGTTGTTGCTGTTCACAGCATTACCCAAGCTGTGGCGCCTCTCTCTCTCTCTCTCTCTCTCTCTCTCTCTCTCTCTCTCTCTCTCTCTCTCCCTCCCTCCCTCCCTCAGAATTTCCTCAACTTAGGGTCTTTTCTTGCTTCTTCTGTGCCTGCCCACTTGTCAGAGGGCCCAGAGAGGGGCATCTGACAGGTGTTGTGAGGGAATGATGGTTGTCATTTTCTGAATTTTAGGAGAACCTAGAAACTTGGAAGTTTATGAAAAATATTTGGGGTTTTCAATGTCGGTGGCTAATTAAAAACATCTTAAAAGCCTCACATATTTTCAGAGGCCAGAGTTCCGAGACAGGCTGGGTGTTCTATACACAGCCCATTCTGGTTGGAAAACCTCCAAGAGCCCCTGCAACTAACCTAAGCGATTTTGCTCTGCTTGCGCTGGTGGAAGACATGATTCCTGGAGTGTTCGGAGCTGTGCAGCCGAAAACTTTATAGTCACTTAACTTGGTCTGTGATTGCTGGCTGGGTAGATCCTTGACCAAAGCCAAGCCCCAAGCATGTGTGTCTGACTCTGTACCCCATCCATGTCCCCCTGAATGTCTTTCTAGAATCACTTTGGCTACATGTAGACCCTTTGACTTTTTATCAGCAGTGGAAGAGGCTAACGTTTTTCTTGACTTGAGGCTTATCAGCATTTATAACAAACTTTCTGCCAAGTAAATAAATAGAAAAGAGATTTTAATGGGTCTTATATGAAAAAACAAACAGGTTAAATTCCAACAAGAAGACCTCAATTTGCCTTCTGAAAGTTGCTGTCACTTGTTTCTCTATAAGGAATTCTCGGGACCGCACCATGAGGAAGGAGAATTCAGACTCTGGACTCTAAACGTGGTAGACCCCAGAGTCACTTTTTGCCCGCATTATTCGTCTACATCTGGATCACAGTGTCTGGGTCCAAGAATGACTCTCATTTTACATGGCTATGAGACCATGCTCAGAAGTCATGTTCCTCTCAAGTAGTAACTGCTAACCCCTCCATAATACTGGAGTTAGTTCTATGCCAGAGCAAAGTCATCCACCACACTTGTAATTCCAAGGTGGGGCCATGCAGGAGGCTTACTCTTTGAGGGGAGATTTTGACAGAAACAAGATGTTCAGTGAATAAAATGACCACTTGGAAACTGACATGTAGCCAGACTTTGTAGATGAACAAAATGTATCCGTTTCCCTGGAGTAACAAAGCAGTAGAGGGAAGTAAAACTGTTCTCTCTGCCCTTCCTTCTCCGTCCACAGATGCTCCCACCCCTGTGTCACCTAGGGTCTGAGCACTGGACAAAGCTCCTTGTTTTAGGCTGCCATGTATCTGCAAGTGACCAAATGTTTCTCTCTCAATACTCCCTTTGTGCATGATGATGTGGCTGGCATTTGTTGCTAAAAATAGATTGGTAACAGATGCCCTCATTGTTGGGCGCTGGGTACACACAGCACAAATTAAAAACCCAAGACAGAGGGTTCAAATGCCTGGCAACTTTAACAACAGCTCTTACTGCTAGGAACAGGCCTTATGCTGTACCGGGCAAGGTGAGGGGCAGACTCCTGTGAGACTGGGGAATTGAGTTCACAGTGTGGCTATCACTGGAAATGTAGGTGGGACTCCTGGGAGAAGGGGCCAGGAATAATATAAAGAACCAACAGTCCAGAAGCTCTTGTGAGCATCAGCAATAGGTCTGTGGTAGAAATGGTGATATCTAGCCATCATTGGACCCAGAGAATCAGGGAGCAAGGCTAGATACTTCACTGGGCTCGCCTCATGTCCTGACTCTGTCATCTTCTTCATCTTCCTCAACAAGGCCTTCTTTAATATGTCAGAGGAGGTTGAAGGCTATGAACCTTTTGGGTCTAAGCATGAACCCCTAGGACTTTCTTTTCTCCTGCCTTATCCTCACAATGCTTTTATTTCCCGATTTGAGCAATTTTAAGTGTTTTTTTTTTTTTTTAATGTCCATCAATGTATCTTTTCTCCCTTGAAATTGTACTTGCCTGGGGAGTGTGGGAGTTAACACTCTCACTGAGGAGGAGAATGTCTGCCTGTATCTGTGACTTCCTACGCAGAGCCACTTGCTGATGGTGTTATTGTGAACATTTCCTGCTCACGTGACCCAGCTACTAGCAGAGGGCTGTCAAAAAATGTCAAACAAGTGGATCTCAGCTCTTGGCTCTGGGGGATTGTGTTGGAAGGGGTCTTTACTTTGATTCTCCTGAGGCAGGGTCTTGCTTCCTAGCTGAAGGTGGCCTCCAGCCCCTAGTCCTCTGGGCTGACTTTCCTGAATGCTAGAATCATCAGTACATCCCCCACACCCAGCTTAGTGATTCCATCTTTAAAAAAATATTTGTTTATTTTTATATGTATGAATGTTTAGATTGCATATCTGTCTGTACATCATGAGCTTGTAGTGTGGTATCCTTGGAGACCAGAAGAAGGCATCAGAATCCCCAGTACTGGAGTGACAGATGGTTGTGATTGGCCATGTGGGTCCTGGGACTTGAACCCAGGTCCTCTGAAAGAATAGCCAGTGCCCTTAACTGTGGAGTCATTTCTCCAGCCCCATCAATGGTCTTGATTTGGAATTTTTAAAAAATCAGCCGAAATCCTCCAGTTAGACACCTGAGTTTAGTCTTTCTAAAATTAAATAAAAGCCCAGACAACTGCCTTCTAAGTTCTACATTTTATTCACTGTCCACAGTGGCTAGTTGCATCGAGCCTGGCCTTGAATGAATGAATTGTTCCCATGTTCCCACCAGTATTCAGAGGAAAGCCTCTACTTCATCTGACGGGGCTGAGTGGGAGGATGCTCAGGTAGGACACCAGCCTCTTTCTCTGAGCAGTGACTTCCAGTGATGGAATAATATCAACAGCCTTCAGATAAAAGAATGAAACCAAGGTGTTTATCCCACTCTGGAGACATGGCTTGGGTCTTACTGCTGCATTATTTTGCAAGCTTCTGTCATGTGCTGGACTAGGAGAAACAAGCAAGTGCATTGGAGCCACATGTGGCAGTGGGAAGAAAGTCCTTGCAAGGGTTTTCCTACAGTATTTACTTGCTGAATTTACTGCATGTTCCAAACTTCAGGGGCATTGCATAGTGTTTGATCTTTATGCATGTGAGTGCATGTGCATATATGTGGGTGCATGTGGAGGCTGGAAGACAACCTGAAGAGCACTTCAGGAACAGTATCTCCTTGGAGATCTGATCGCTCCTTGGCCGGTGTTCCCTAATTAGGCTAGAATGGCTGACCAGCAAGCCCAGAAGCCTCTTGTCTCATCCATGGCCCTGGTATTATAAGTATGCCACCACTCAGATCATTTTTGTATGGATTCTAGGGTTTGAATTTAGGTCTCCCTGCTTGTGAGGCAAGCAATTTTCCATCTCCCCAGAGCTAAGACTATTTACATTTAAAAGATGAAATGCTCAGCCATTTTCTGATGGTTTCTTCTACTGTGAGTTCGTGGGAGAGAGTGATCAGCAGAGAGGGGGCTGTGTGCACATACATGCATCCCTCCTATGGGATCTGAAGTTGTCCAATACTATTATAGTTAAACTCTTTTTAGTGTGGTAAAAATATAGAATGTACCATCTTAGCTATTTTCAAGCGTGAAGTATACATTTTTGTGAAACAGATATCAATAACTTTTTCATCCTGCAAGCCTGAGTCTCTGTACTCATCAAATACTATCCAGTCCTGCTTTAGAACACTACTCAAAGTTCAACTTTACAGAAAAAATATCAGCTCTGCCACAGGTGAGCAGTGTTCTGGTCTAGGTGCTGTTGTCTAAACATTGTCTACAGTCTAGTTCAGCTAGCTGTCTCCCACCCATGGGGTGATCCTACCAAGCTTCTAGGTTTGTTGTTATCTGGAAGAGAAAGAATGAATTCTAACCCAAAATTCTTAGCTCCCTAGCATCTCCCAACCCAAATTAGGTTAACTTCCTCACTCTGTGTTGATTCTCTTTAATGCTAGAGCCTCTACAGAGAGGCGAGCCAAAGACACATCCTCAGGGGCCTAGAAAAGACTGACTATTGTTACAGCCATGTTCTAACATGTCTCCATTACACTGATTTCTACCGTTGCTGCTGACTGCCTAAACAATCCTCAGCATCACCGTGTATAATAGTTTCTCAACCAAATACTTTGTGCCTAGTCTCGCTTGTCTGTGTTTCTTGTCACAGTTCAACTCCTGTGACATGGAGGTCACCTGACCTTGCATGCATTTGATGGTACAGAACTTGCTGGCTTTGTAAAGCCCTTACCTTCCTTGTCTCAGGCAGAAGCTTCTGGGGGTATCCCTGACTTCTGCTTTCTGTTCTGGGTGCCCACCTGGCCCCAGAAGGTGCTGGGGTGAGTTTAGGAGGGAGCATGGGAACCAAATGAAGTTCTACTTTCTCTGAATACCCAGCAGTCAGTGCAGCCACTGGCTCACGGTAGGCAGTTTAGAAACTTTCTGGCTTCTTCTTCTTAAACAAACAACCAAATAGCAGGTGACGCTGTTCAGCAGGAGGACCAAGAGGAGAAGGCCAGCAGTGTAGCATGAATCTTAAAGAGTCTTATTAATAAACTCAAACCTGAGGCCAGTTATTGGGATGAATACTGGAAGATCAGAGAAGCAGAATGAGCCACAGCTTCCTCACCTTGCCAATTCCTCAGCTGATCCTGTTTCCTCAGGCTGGAAACCTCTGAGTCCTCATCTAGAATGAATCTCAGCTGAACCACTGCTCAAAAGCCTAAAAGCTTAATCAAGCCAAAAGCTTCTAGTTCCTGGTTTTCAAGCCTTATATACCTTTCTGCTTTCTGATATCACTTCCTGGGACATTTCCTGGGATTAAAGGCATGAATCACTATGCCTGGCTGTTTCCAGTGTGGCTTTAAACTCACATAGATCCTAATGGATGTCTGTCTCCCAAGTGATAGGATTAAAGGTGTGTGTGCCACCATTTTCTGGCCTCTATGTCTATCTAGTGCCTGTTCTGCCCTCTGACCCCAGATAAGTTTATTCAGCAGCGTCTTAGGGGCCATAGTCCTGGTCATGGCCACAGATCTCCTGGAGGTAAAGCCGAAGACAAGGAGTGAATCCCTGTCACCAAGCTGGGCTGCCTGGTCAAGGACATGAAGATCAAGTCCCTAGAAATCTGCTTGTTCTCCCTGCCCACTACGAAATCTGAGATTATGGACTTTTCCCTGGGCTCATCCCTAAAGGATGAGGTTCTAAAGATCATGCCAAGGCAGAAGCAGACTTGGGCTGGCCAGTGGACCAGGTTCAAGGCTTTTGTCACTATAGGGAATGATAATGGTCATGTTGATCTTGGTGTTAAGTGCTCCACTGAGGTAGGCACTGCTATCCAATGGACCATCATCTCAGTCAAGCTTTCCATTGTGCCTTCCAGAGAGGCTCGTGCAGCGTTGGTGGTATAATGGTGAGCATAGCTGCCTTCCAGAGAGGCTACTGGGGGAGCAAGTGAAAGGGAAAAATTAGTAGCCATCTTGAGAGACGTTCTTTCCCCTTCCTCTAAAGGTGTTTGCTGACCAGCAGTTTTAGAACTGACCAGAAGTTTAACTCATGGGAAGATAGGGCTGGAACAATAAATCTATGTATTCCGGACTTGACAAAACAAGATATGGGAAGTAATGGGCTCAATTGACCAGAAGTTGAACTCAGGGGAGATTAGGACTAGAACAATAAATCTGAATGTATCTATCCTGGGTTCAGCAAAAGCAGGACAGAGGTAGTAAAAAAAATTTGTCTCTATAGATACCCTGAATCCTGTTAGCCATTAGTAACCTTATACGTATAGTTCAGCCATTAACTTCAAAGAACTACCTCACCCCTAGCCTCCTTGTCTGATCCCGAGATATGTGACCCTCTGCATGTAAACCTTTCCTATATAAACCCCTTAAAGTGAGTGCTGGGGACCTTCCCTCTTTTCACCTGCTGTAACATAGTGTCAGGGAGGTCCCTGCCTAGTCCAGAATAAACAAAACCTATTGGTCTTGCATCAGAAGTTGGCTCCTTGGTGGTCTTGTTAGGGGGCTCATGTGTGGGCATTACACAAGATTGGTAAGTCCCACACTGTTCCATGCAAGGTGACAGGCTGCTGTGGCTCTCTGTTGGTACATCTCATCCCTGCCCCCAGAGGCATTGGCATCGTCTCTGCTCCTGTGCTCAAGAAGCTACTGATAATGGCCAGTACTGATGACTGCTACACATCAGCCAAGGCTGAGCTGCCACCCTGGGCAACTTTGCCAAGACCACCTTCGTTTGATGCCATCTCTCAAAGATCTACAGCTACCTGACCCCCAACCTCTGGAAAGAGACTGTGTTCACCAGGCCTCCTTATCAGGAATTCATTGACCATCTTGTGAAACCTTCGTTAGAGTCTCTGTTCAGAGGACCCAGGCTTTAGCTGTGGCTACCACATAGGGGTTTTTAATTCAAGAAAAATAGAGTGAATTAAGTTTGTTGAGAGACAGAGAGAGAGAGAGAGAGAGAGAGAGAGAGAGAGGGAGGGAGGGAGGGAGGGAGGGAGGGAGGAAGGAAGGAAGGAAGGAAGGAAGGAAGGAAGGAAGGGGAATTTTCTGAGACTGAGGCCCCAGGTGCAGTTCCCAGCATTCCCACTGTGGCTCACAGTTGTCTATAACTCCAGTTCTAGGGGATCCAACAGCCTCTGATGGCCTCCACTGGCACCAGGCACACAAGTGGTTCACAGACCACATGCAGGCAAACACTCACACACACAAAATAAATAGAAAAAAAAAAGGTCTTCTGGGAGCAAATGGACTGGAGCGCTAAAGCCGCAATGAAAGGGCTTAGAGAAAAGTCTTTCATCTCTCCCTCCTTCCTTCTTCCTCCCTACATTGGAATTTACTTTACAACTGTCACATAGTTGACATCTAAAGGTGACAGGAGGAGGAGATCAGAAGGGGCTTTTAACCTCAAGCTGGGTGTGGGTGTGGGGAAAGAATGAGATTGTCGGGAGGATGCATGGCTTGAGGCTGTGAGGTAGGTAGGGCAGACTGTAGGGAAAAGCAGGCCAGGGGAGAGAGAAATACTTCCTGCTACGGAGGCCCAAGGTCGAGTGGGATGTGGCGTGTTTGTCTAAGGGCATGTGCAAGGTGGGAGTGGTAAGAGGAGCCCTGAGAAAGGGGCAGTGGTCATGTGCAGCAGCAGGGCTGGTTTTATGGGAAGGCATAGGAAGGGTGATTGGAGAGTGTGAGAGTTGACAGTCACATTTCTGGTAGGAAGTTACCTCACCTGCAAATTTCAGTAGAAGGAATTGGAGCAATAAGAGTCTTGCTCATTCAGTGTGGTGGTAGGGTGCATTGGCACAGTGTGGAGGACAAGACAGGCACATGTTTTCAAACAACGTGGGCTAGAAACTCAAACCACGCAAGTGTACATTGATGGCCTTGTATTTCACCTCAGCCACTGTCTCTCCCTCAGGCCTCAGCTGGAAGC
Source organism: Onychomys torridus (assembly GCF_903995425.1). Classification (NCBI taxonomy): domain Eukaryota; kingdom Metazoa; phylum Chordata; class Mammalia; order Rodentia; family Cricetidae; genus Onychomys; species Onychomys torridus. The sequence continues at coordinate 10,097,996 of NC_050449.1, read as the reverse complement.
TTTGCACAGGTGTTGGGGCTGTCTAGCTGAGTAGAGGGACCTAAAGGAACTCACGCCAAAGCTGCCTCCTCTGTGAACAAAGTCAGTGGAGAAAGAAAGGACTCAGGGTGACCAGCAAGGACAAACTGGTGAGCATTCCTGAATGCTGCTAAGACAATCTTCCCCTGGAATGAGCATGCAGCAAATATTTGAATCAGCTCTAGGCCTTCCCACCCTGTAATTTTTTCCAGAATCTTAGATTAAAGAAATTTGTTATTTTCAAAAGCAAATTCAAAATTATAATTTTTATCATTGTAAGATGAACATGTGGAAAACAAAACAAAACAAATACAACATAAAATAAAAAACCAAAATAGTATCTCATACTACCAGCAAAAGGAAGTCAAGTAGATACAATTATCTGTGAGGTATTGCACAAATTCTAATTGGTCTTTATAAAAACCCAGAGTCAGATATCAGGGTGAAAGCTGGAAGACCAGAGAAGCAGAACAGCCAGCCACTAGTTCTTACCTCTACGTAATCCTTAGCTAAGAAGGGTTCAGATTTCCGGTCTCCTGCTGCCTTACATTTCTCTCTCTACCCAGTCACATCACATCCTGTCTCCACCTCCCTAGTGCAGAGATTAAAGGCATGAGATCCCAAGTGCTGGCATCAAAAGCATGTGCCACCACTGCCTGGCCTCTATGACGAGTAGCTTAACTCTGAATCTGATCTTCAAGCATGCTTTATTTGTTAGATCACAAACAAAATGTCACCACAGTAGGGTGTGCAAATGTTGTTTATATCTGGCAGTCACAGGAGGCTGAGACGAAACTCTAACATACCATGAGAGTAAGGTAGTGGGGCATGCTCTGTGAGTGGGTGTGCGTGTGCATGCGCTTGAGGGTGCACGTGTTAGGTACTGTCCACTTCTCTCACTGGCCTGAAACTCACCAAGTAGGTGACACTGACCTTTGAGCCCCAAGGACCCACCTTTCTCTGCCTCCCCAGCATGAGATTACAAGTCTGTGCCACCATGCCCTGCCTCTTTACTTGGCTTTGTGCATCAAACTCAAGTAGACTCTTGAGCTTGTACCTGACCCTCACCCCCAAGTTCGCAGGGCAGTCGCTGTGACCACTAAGCCATCTCCTCAGCCTGCTTTTGTTTTTAACGCTTTCCAGATCACTCCAGAAATATGGTCGAAAGACTCAAGTTTTCAGTAATATTTTTTATTTGGCTGATTTTTTTGAGATAGGTCTTGCCATGTAGCCCAGGCTGGTCTTAAATTCTCAGTTCTCCTGCCCTTTCTCTCTAGTCCTGGGGTTATAAGCCTGCATCACCCTGCTTGGCTCATTAACCTAATGTATAATATTCTTTCTAAACCGCAGTTTATAATCCATTAGTGGCTCAGAGAAAAACATTTAATTAATTAATTGATTAATTAATTAATTAATTAATTAGGAGACAGGGTCTCAAGCCTGCCCTGCCTTTGAACTCCTGGTCCTCTGTTCCTACTCCCCTAGGTGCACACCACCATAGCTTGTTTATATAGTACTGGGAATGGGACCCAGGGCTTCTTACATACTCAGGCAAGCACTCCACCCATTAAGTGACACCCCATCCGGTTTCCTCTGCTCTGTATGCCACCAGCCTTCCTCAAGTTCTTCCCACATGCTTTTCCCTTCTGGAGAAAGTCGTCCTGGCGTGAGCTGCTTTCCTCCGGCTGTCAGTTCAGATACTGTCTTCTCAGGCCATCTCCTTGGACTACCCCCTTTAGGACTTTAGTCCTGTAGAGGTCTTACGGTGGATTCATGGCGAGTTTTCAGCAATTCCTTTAACAGCACGCTCTTTGAATTAATAACAAGCTTTCCCTTTGGGCTGTACTCACCACACAGAGACCCTGCTCTTGTTACCACTATACTAATTCGAGGTGGGGGTGTGCAGGCGGGGGAGACACATAAGCAGTGGGAGGAATAAAGGGTGTTGGCGGTCTCTTTCCCTTCTGAGTTTCAGTTTGATGTCTAACTCTGGCACCAAGTAAACCACAGCAGGGCTGTGCTGTCAGCTTAGGAACTTCCCTTAACAGGGATTTATTTGTCTAGCAGAGCCCTGTTTAACTTTGAATTACGGATCTCCTTGACCCTACCAACCACGACTGGCTTTAACCTGGAACTAGCTCTGTAGATAAAGCTAGCCTTGAACTCACAGAGATTAAACGCATTTCCACCACTGCCTAGAGACTGATGCGGAAGGGCAGGTTTAGGCTCCAGGGAGCATTGCTCTGCCGGCATCTCCCGCCCCCGTGCATCCCGTGGGGGAATGTGTGGGCCTGGTGCGAGCAAGCCACGGCTTCTCAGCCCCAGCTCCAGGGACCATCCCTCGGACTAGGCCAGATCAGCGTGGAGGGGTAGGTCTGGCACCCAGCAGCAGGGCGGCAGGTGACCAGTGTCCACGAGCGGGTGCAGCCGCAGAGAGGCCGGCCGAGCGCTGCAGCCATCTTCGGGGTGGAGGCGGAGAAGGGGCGCGGCCTTGGCCGGGAGCCGCCCCGCCGGAGCGGCGCACCGCGGACTTCCCTGCTCCTGCGGCGCCCAGGCGCGCAGAGGCCGCCATGGGCTGTGCGCGCTGGCTCGCCCTGGGCGGCCTCCTGGCCCTGGCCGGGCTGCTGCAGGCCCGGCTGCTGCTCCCGAACCAAGCGGGCTTCGGCGAGTGCGACCGCTTCTTCTACGCGGGGACCCCGCCTGTTGGGCTGGAGACTGAGGCGCACGTGAGGATCTGTCAGCGCTTCGCGGGCGCCGAGCGCTTTGCCACCCTGTACAGCCCGGGCCACCGCATCCCTGTGTTCTCCGCGTTCCGCGCTGTGCGCCCCGAGCCGCTCAGCACCGAGCAGCGCGGGCTGCTAGAGCCGCAGGTAAGCAGGGTTCGGCCGGGGGTGGTGGTGGGGGCGGACGGGACGGGACGGACTGACCCGAGGTTCAGATCCACTCCACCCCCCAACTGCAGCCTGCCTTGCCCCGGTGGGAGTCGCCACTTAAGCCGCAGGGGCGGGAGGTCCCCTGGGGAGATGGCCCTCCCTTGTTGTGGGCGCGGATGTCTGCAGTGTCTGCTTGGTTTCCTGGGTAGTAGAGGACATGGACTGGGAGACGGCATTCGGTGACTAGGGGAGATCCGCTGGAAGCACAAGCTTCCCAGGCCCGCGCTCGCCCCCTCAGCAGCATTCACCAGGGTGATGGGCAAGTTCACCCCATTTTACAGGCTCAGGAGCTTGCGGAAGATCACCCAGGTGGTAAGGTGAGCTGGTCTCCAGGCTAGGAAGTCACTGCCCTTTCTGCTGGGGGAAAGCTTCTGAGAGCGCATAGACTTTGAGAAACTCCGTGAGGCAGTACCCACCGAGGAAGGGCAAACTAGTTTTTCCTGACTCTTCGTATCGATAGATTATCAGACCTTTGGCAATCATGTCACCTTTCACAGTGTTGAGTCTGTCTGGTGGCAGGGATCAAACACTCAGAAAGGCCTCTGTGGGCCCTGCAGAACCTGCTGACTGGCTCTTCTCTGCCAGGTCCCGGCTTACACACCCTGTCTGCCTCTCTCTGACCTCTCCCAGCCTTGCAACCCTGCTTGTCCACAGCCTTTGGTTTCTGAGGGCCACCATTACAAAGCTTCAGGCTTTCAGGTGGCTCCACCTGAATGTGGGGGTTGTTTCTCTATCATATTTCCAGCTACCAGATCTTGGCCGGGCAGGTTTCAGGCAGGCTGCACCAATATTACCTTCTTACATCCTTCCAGCAGCTTGTTGATCTCGGGACCTGTGAGGCCAGGCCAGTGAAAAGAGTTACTAATGTGTAAATATAGGGAAGACACATTCGGATCTAAAATTACCTTCTCCCAGTGTACCCCTAGAACCCAAAGTTCTTTATGTTTCCCAGGTCTGGGAAGAGAGCAGTAACCTAGTCCATTCTCACCAAGGAGCTCAGTAGCATCTGGAGGGGACAAACATACACAGGGTAAAGTCATGAGAATTCTGGATATACCTGGTGACCACCTGCTGCCTGCCTGTGTGCATTCAGACCCTGCTTCCTCTAGACTAGCTATTGACCCGTGATGACTGCAGGATGATAATGACATAGAATGGTTGTGGGGGGCGTTAAGTGAGCTACTATATGTTCTGTTCTCCAGAGGGGCAGGACACCTAAGTACTAGCTACTCTGTGCTGTCCACAAAACACATAATTTAACCAAGGCAAAACAGAGTCCTGCTAGATTTAATCCATTGGTAAGGTGATAGGGGAAAGCTTCAGGGTCTGGTTGGCATTTGTGCTGAGCCTGGAAAGATTAGGTAGGGTTCAGGAAGGAGATGAAGAGGAAGAAGATATTTCAGCCTGGCATCGTATGCGATGGGTGTGGCAGATTTGTGGATCATTGCTTGGGAATGATTGGGGCAGGTTAGCTAATACTGTATCATAAGCTGTGGAGCCCAAGGACTCATAATAAAGGGGAGTCATGGGAGGGAGGAGCAGAGGAAGAAGTCATCAGGGAGACTTAAGTGGAGCCACGTAACTGTTATTAAGGGAGTCAGAAGGGAATAGGGTTTGACAGTAAGCCTGTGGAGACCCGGAGTGGGGCAATGGGGGTGAGATCAAGGTGGAGAGCTGAGGGCATAGTTCCAAACAGCAGCTGGAGCTGTGAGATGTCCTGACTTCTGCAAATACTGGAGGTTTGGACTGTGGCTCAGTGTTTGCCTGGCATGCACTTATCCCCAATACTGCATAAAATGGGGCTCATGCACACAGTTCCAGCATTCAGATCAGGAGTTCAAGGTCATGCTCAGTGAGTGCTAGGCCAGCCTAGGCTACATGAGACTGTCTTAGAACAAACAAGTTCAGCCTCCATGCTGTTGGGGAGTGACCAAGGCTGAGAACTGAGGCCACTTTTCCCTGCAGATTTTCTCCACAGTATCCTACCTTGAAGTCAGCAAGGGGGCCAAAGAAGACTGAAGGGAAGGGGTGGGGAGGGAAGAGACAGAAGCACAGGTACCTCTGGAACCACTGCAGCAGGCTGCCCCTGCTTCTGTTCCAAGACCTGCCTCTACGCCAATGCCCTGCTGCAAGTCCTGCTCAGGGCTTGGTGTGCTTCCAGCTACTTCCAAGACATTTCTGTTACCAAGTTCTTTTGTGCCCATATCACCTTATGAGGTCAGTATGACCAAGAGGTCCAGGAGGCAGAAGGCAGGCAATTCAGCACTGGCCTATGACAATGAATCAGGCAGGGTGGCACCAGCCCAGCCGGGCAGCTCTGGGGCAGCCTGAAGTTGCCCCTGAAGAAGGTCTCTGAATGGAAGATGCAGGAATGTAGTCACTGGTGCTAACAACCTTAGAGAGGTGTTGCTGCTCAACACCTTGGGGACAAAGTTCAAGCCACAGGCTGAGCCCTTCCTTTCACAAGACCCTTGTGCTGGATCCTGGTTCCTGGCCAAGTCCTGTCCCTCTTGTCGCCACACCCGCAGAAATGTAGCCAGGCCTGCATTACCTGTGGTCCCCTGGACCGCTGATGTTCTCACATAGCTCCCGCCAACCCTGACCTTTCAGCTTCTCGTACTCTACCCTTCTACCTTTGCTGGACTATCTTCTCCCAAAGTCCTCCCCATCTGAATAGACCCTCCTCCTAAGTTAGGACCATACTCCTGTGCTCTCCTGTACTAGTCTCTGTCTCCTTATTCTCCACAGGGTCTTGCTGTGTAGCCCAGGCTGTCCTCAAGTTCTCCATCCCCCTGCCTCCACCTCTCTAGGATGGGGATTACAGGCTTTGACCACCATGGCTGATTTCGTCTCCTCCTCCCCCTTCTTCTGAGACAGGATTTCTTTGTGTAGCAGGCTGTCCTGGAACTCACTTTGTGTAAACCAGGCTGGCCTTGAACTCAGGGATCCTCCTGTCTCTGCCTCCTGAATGCTGGGAATAAAGGTGTGCACCATCATGCCCAGTTTTGATTTCTTCATTTTTGTACTTACTGCAGTGTTTTGTAATTGTCTGTCCTATTGTCTGTCTGTCTCCCCTGCTTGAGCCCTAGAATTCTGGCTGAGGATGTAGGACGTAGGTTATTCATTCTTGCAAATACAGAGCTTAGCACACAGAAAGCATTGAATCGGTGATGGATTAAATAGCTGTGAGCTGGAGGATCACTCAGGTGCAGCGGTAAGTGGCTCTGCGTGGGTGTTTGTAGTGTTTCCCTGGGTCAGAAACTCGTCCTTATTGCTGGCCAGCAGCCTCTGCTGTCGAACATGTTTATAGGTAGAGCTCAGAGCCTTTCTCTGTGGCCTCCCATGCAGCACCAGCTCAGGGCCTTGAGACACTGCAGTGATTTGGTCTCCATCTGTGCTCACAGGCCCCAGGGTCCCCAGCCCTGCAGCCTGGTGATAGCGTTGAGGGACAGGAAGAGCAGTGAAGAGGAAAGCGGAGAAAGCCCTGTGGCCTGCTGGAGAAAGGCTCATCTTTAAACCTAACGGCGGACGCTGAGAGGAGAGGGAACACCCTCCCCCACCCCCACCCCCGGGACCATCCTGTCTGGGGACATTTTCTCTAAGACTCCAGAGCAGTGTTGAATTTAAGGAACAGGGTCTGCCAGTGCCTCAATGCAAATGGAATATTTTTGTATATGATACCAGTGATCTCCAAAATATATTCCTGTCCAAATCCAGCAAGACCTTGTTTTATAAACATGAACGTTAAGGAGGAATGGCCTTAGAACCAGTGATGGCAGTGTACATTCATTGATTTTAAAAAGATACATTGAGATATATTCATCACTGTCTCTTCATTGTTGACACAAGGAAATTGGCTCAGAGAGGTTAACTGGTGTCCAAGGTCACACAGCTTGGATCTGAAAACAGGACCCATTGCTTTTAGTCTAGTGTTCTTTTAATATACACGGCCATTCTCGTGTCTCTTTCATAAGAGAATCTTAATTTCTCCTCTTTCTCTTTCCCACTGCCACAGACAAGTGAGAACATGCATGCAGATGCAGAAATCCTGTTTGAGCTCCAGTGGTTCTGCAGAGACGGCGATGTTTCTAGAGGACCTTAGAAGGTTGTGTTTCATATTTCAGTAAATACACATGAAGTGGTCTCAGGCAGAACCTGGAGTTCTCAGTCTTTAGTTTCTGACAGTTGCTTCCTGCCTACACAGCCAGAAACAGTTGGCCACGCTGTTTAGTGTATTGTAATCTCAGCCCCTCTTTATTGCATCAGAGAACAGATATGTAGAAGGCACCACACACTGAAGACTCTGTGTACAGGGTGCAGCAGACAGGACAGTTTTGGGTTTTACTTCTTTTTTTTTTTTTTTTTTTTTTTTGCCGGAGCTGAGGACTGAACCCAGGGCCTTGTACTTGCTAGGCAAGCGCTCTACCACTGAGCTAAATCCCCAACCGGGTTTTACTTCTTGATAAGAGGCTTGGTTCAGATTCCTGGCCTGCCGTGTACAAGCTGTGTGACCTTGTGTCTGGCACCCTGCTTTTCCTGTTTGTTTATTAGAGGCAATAGTGACATCCATCGTAGAGTGGGATTGTGACACTATAGTAAGCATGTAGCACTGGGACTATAGAAACACATCGTTAGTACTAATGTGTATACTAAAGGGGTGCTGGGTAATCACAAATGCACACACACTGGACTAGGTGTGCCTTTTGCACTACCACATAGACCCTTCAACTGTGAATATTCTCAAATACTCTACATCCCACACTCATGTCAGTGCTCAGCACATAGGAAAAACCTGAAGGAGTGAAAAACTGGGTGGATGGATGGGTGCATGATGTATGGATGAGTGCATGTGTGGATGGAATAAATTGATAGAAAACCAGCAATAACAGATGGGCATCAGAGATACCTCCACCCTTTCTGGTGCTGAGCAACCAAGAAGTGTTGTACCACAAACAGTGAGTAAGGACATTTGAGGCCTGGGTGAAGCTGGAAGTGCAGGACTTGGGGAGATTCCTGTGTCAATCACCCGCAGCTTCCTCAGAGTGCAGGGGCCCCTTTCCTTCCCTAGCCCTTTCTTCGTCTTCGGATCAAGCATTCCCATAATCTTCAGGCCGTTCTTGGGATCATGCTAAGGGCTTGCTCTCCATCAGGAACACATCTACCCAGTGGTAACTCTCCATACTAGATCTCTTACTTCTGCCAAAGGTCTTCACCATTGAACTTTAAAAAAAAAAAAAAAAATCATGTAATAACTCTAGGCCCAGTAACCCATGCTTTATAGTGTAAGAAACTCACATTCAAAGTGGCTAATGAACTTATCCAACATCACTCAACTGTTAGATAGTAGATCCCAGGCTGCCTGCACCCTCTTCAGTGCTGAGCAGCCAAACCCCTTGCTCCATTTCTTCTCTCTCATGCCACTTTATAGATAGTTTCCAGTTGGACTGACAAGATCACTTAGTGGGGAAGGGCACTTGCTGCCAAGCCTGAGGACTTGAGCTTGATCCTTAGAACCTACATGGTAGAAGGAGAAAACTCCACAGACTTGGCTTCTGACCTCCACACATGCCCCATGGCACACGCCCCCTCCACCCATAAATATTTGTTTTTGTTTTTTTTTAAAGCAAGAGAAAGAAAATGTGGCGTTGAGTAGGTGGGAAGGTGAGAAAGATCTAGAAGGAGTTTGGGAAGGGGAAAAGTGTGATCAGAATATATTGTATGAAAAAAATTTTTCAATTAAAACTATTAAAAGTTTTTCCGGAGTTCAAGCTGTCTGACTAGCTCTGCTGTTTTATTAATTGAATCAGTTCTTTGGTTGGCTTATGGCTGTGTCACAAACACATGGCTCTCAAAATCACAGCTTCATGTTGCTGGTGGCTTAGCTCTTTGCTCCTGGTGATTGGATAGAGCTTTCCTTGAGACATAAACATTTTAATCTCTGGGCTTCTAACTGCCAACACTAAAGGTGAAACTGAGGCAGTACAGTCTTCTGGGAGCTCTCTCTCTGTAAGAAGTACCACAGTCAAGGGAAGCTGGAATTCCCCACATTCGAAATACAATTCCTTTCTTCTGTGCTGTTCCTTTTCATTCCAGGAAACTTGGCATGGGTCAGAGCAGTCATCCTCCTGATTCTGTATCTGTTTGTTCAAAGAAAGGAAAGAAAGAGCCTGGCAGGTGGTACTTGCTGTAGGGGGTGGAGGCAAGAGCATCAGCCTTGTATGAGGTTATCCTGAGCTACATAGTGAGCTTGTGAACAGCCTGGGCTACATGAGACCCTGTTTGAAGAACTAAACAAAAAGTGATGGAGGAATGGGAAGAAGAAACTGATTTTTGCACTGAACCATGTGTGGAAGTCCACTCAGCATTCCTGTTGTGTTTTTATTGACTCTGTACCGGACAGAAGTGTAGCTAAACCCAAAGGGGTCATTCTGAAGGCATTATTTAAAAATATAAATCAAATATCATGTTTAGTTAACTTACTTTAATTTCAGATTTCCCTGAGCTGTGATTGCTCTTCTGTTGGAGACACACAGCACTTTCACCAACCCTAGGACTCTTTACTCCAGAATTCATTGAGTCAATAGGTATTCCTTGAGCATCTGCTATTTTTCATTGCTGAGATTAAATCAATGAACCAGATAGACATTACCTGCTGTCTTAGGGCCTGATATCTGACAGAGGATACAAATGACAAATAAAATGAATAAATGAAAGAAACATTGCATGCCAATAATTTTAAGTTCCAAGGAGAAAAAGAAATTATTGTAAGATATCAAGAAAGGGTGTGTTTTGGAAGTGTTTTCTTGCAACAATGTTTTTGAGCATGGGTACAAACCTGAAGGCAGGGAGGGAGCCATTTGAGAAGATATCTAGGGCAAGAACATTCCAGGCAAAAGGAGTTGTAAGTGCAAAGGCCTCTGGTCTGTGTGGCCTTTGTGTGAGGAAGAAGCAAGAGCCAGCATGGCATAGCCAGAAATGAGCCTTAGAGCTGGGGAGGGAGCCTGGGTCACTCGGGTTCTGGTGGGATTTGGAGAAGAATGGATTTTTCCTTAGTGTGAAATGCAAAATCTTCATACAGGGCTCAGAGCAGAGACTGACACTGTGATCCAGTTCACATTTAATAGAACGGTTTTGGTTCTGTCTTGAGAACAGACTTGTGGGGTCAACAGCAGAAATGGAGACTAGTTAGGAGTGGCACCCAGCAAGAGACAGTGTCGGTTTGGTCAGTGTTTGGAGGACTTGTGACATGGCTGTGTGGTTCTCAATGTGTTTTGAAGAAAGGACTAGGGATCTATGGGTTAAGAAGATGGGTGGAGGTGTGGATGAGGCAGTCGAATTCCTGTGAATGAGAGGACAGTCCTGGAAGAGCCACTTTGGGAGCATATCAAAAGCTGGTGTTGGCTGAAAGGACTAGAACACTATGGTGGCTACTAGAGGTGGGGGCCATGGAGCTGCCCTTTCACGAGAACTGTTTAGTGACTGGGTGGATATCTCCTAGAAGTTTGTACAGTGTGTGTGCACTTACATTTGGTGATGATGTTCATCACGCCGAAAGAGTTGTTACAGTCTTTCATGTCTGCTGCTGTAGTAAAACACTTTGCCAAAAGCCATAAGTGACAAAGAGCTTATTTTGGTTTATAATTCCGGGTCACAACCTGTCATTACAGGGAAGTAGAGGTGTCAAGAGCTTGAAGCAGCTGATCACATCACACATAGTAAAGAACAGAGAGCAGTGAATGAAGGCATGTGTGCCAGTGTCCCGCTTGCCTTCTCCACTCTTTTTTTTTTTTTTTTGGTTTTTCGAGACAGGGTTTCTCTGTAGCTTTGGAGCCTGTCCTGGACTAGCTCTGTAGACCAGGCTGGCCTCGAACTCACAGAGATCCACCTGCCTCTGCCTTCCAAGTGCTGGGATTACAGGCATGTGCCACCACCACCCGGCACCTTCTCCACTCTTACACAGACTGAGACTCCCTGCCTAGGGAATGGTGCCACCCATAGTGGGCGTGTCTTCCTACCTTAACATAGTCAAGATAATCTTCCACAGTCAATTTCAGAGGCACATCTCCCAAGAAACTCAATATATTGTTAGGTTTATAATTAACATTAGCCATCAAAAGAGGGTAGATCTCATGTCAGGCTCTCCTACTCCACACACATGCATGCACATGCATGCACTCCAGCAAAAAGACACTGACACAGAGAAACCTTGGAAGGTGTTAGATGCATCTGCCATCTTTCATGTTATCACCAGGATGTTCACATGCACCAAAACTTCTCAAGATTATACACATTACATATGTTTGCTTCTTGATATGTTTGTTGTATCTCTCTCTCTCCCTCTCCCCACCCCCTCATGTGTATGTGTGTGTATGTGTGTGTGTGTGTGTGTGTGTGTGTGTGTGTGTGTGTGTGTGTGTTGTGTGTTTGAGATTTAGTTCTGAACATTCCAAATGTGAGACACCTCCATCCATGCAGGAAGCCTTGCTTTTCAGGGAAGTAAAACCACAGGTGCCTAGCACATCCTGAAACTTATGAAGTCAGTGATGGAGTGAGCCCACCTCAGGGACCAGAAGAGGCAATGCAGAACTATCTCACATTATGGAAGGAACAGAAAGGAGATCGAGCCACAGATACATGTAAGACAGGTGAAGCTCTAATGGGCAGTTCAGCTTGAGAGATGAAGGGAGCTGGTTGTGGCCAAAGGCACCACCTGGCTGCTCTACTTAACAGAGGGGGTGGCTGTTTTTTATGTGATGAGGTGGGGAAGACTGAAGCTTGGTGACTGTTCCTCAGTGATGTTTCCTTCTGCCACATAAACATTCTGGCCTTGTGCTTGGTGGGCTCATGGCTGATGACTTCATTTAGGAACTGAGCATTGCTCTTACTGTTGACGTCATCCTTTTCAGTAAGGCCTTGGTCCTGAGGTTTGGTCTGGGATTTATGATAAGGCTGAGTGCTTAAGCAGGCTATAAACTACAAGGAAGAGGAGAGGAGGTACTCACTTGCCAAGGGGCAATGGGCCAAATTAACCATGCCTATAGTCTCAGACAAAACAGTTTCAAGTTGTCAGCATGTCTCCATGACTCAGAGGCTAAGACAGCAAAGGGGGCAGACACAATATGAAGGCAGGTGACAACCTTTAGTCCATTTCCAATCATCTGTCAGATGCTTTTAGGTGCTGAGTCAGCTTCTTTAGCAAAGCAGGCTTCCAGTTCCTATTGAGTAGCCTAGGCAACCACCATAAACACATACCTGGCAAACAACTTCAGACAGGGGAAGTTTGTTTGATTCATGGTTTTGGGAGATTTCAGCTGACATTTGTGGGAAAGGCACTGTGGTTGGAGCATCGGGCTAAGGACGTGTATTCACATAGTCAGGGACCAGAGTGGCTAGGCTACCTTAGTGAGCTGCTTCTACCAGGAAGGCTCACCTCCTAAATGTCCAGAGCCTTCAAAAATACAGTTATTCATTGGGGGGAAAGGTTTAGAATATGAGCCTGTGGGGATATTTCCAGTGCAAACCAAAGTTAGTGATTAGTCCTTTTGCTATCAATTATCAACTAAGATCAAACAAGGAACCAGGAGTCCTGGGCTTTTGGTAACCATTTCTCTTGTCTCTGTTATTGGGTGGGGGTGAGTTTTAACTTAGTTTAGTCAGAAAGGGCTTCTGGTCAGTTGTTGTGGGATGTCTTTTTGTATGTTGTGAATATGTGTTGCTCCCATTTGCTAATAAATAAGGCTGTTTTGGCCTATGGCAAGGCTGCTTAGAGGCAGGGAGGAAGTCCAAACAGAGATATGGAGAGAAGAAAGGAGAGCAGGAGAGCTGCCTAGTTGCTGCCAGCAAGATGCCAGCAGACCGGTAATGCCACGGTCACATGGCAAAACATAGATTAATAGAAATGGGTTAATTTAAGATGAAAGAGCTAGCTAGTAAGAAGACTGCCATAGGCCATACAGTTTGTAAATAATATTAAGCCTCTGAATGATTATTTTATAAGCGGCTGTGGGACTGTGGGGCTGTGGGCAGACCAGAGAAAAGTACCACTGCAGTCAGTAAATAATCTGGCTTTGTGACCTAATCTGGGGTTTTACGATGAAGATGTCAAATGCATGCTTTTAACATGTGGCATGCAAAGGGTTGGATTTTTGAGAAGGCAATGGGGACTCCAGGGTCCCTGTGTGACAGTATCTTAACATTCATAATAAAGGAAAGAAATAGATCCAACTGTAATTGCTGACTGAATGGACCAGTATGCATGACTGAACAGGACCCTCTAAGGAAACAGCCTCTGTCTGTTTCATTTCTGTTGCTCTGATAAAAAGCAATTTAGGGGAGAAAGAGGTTAATTTCAGCTTACAATTCCAGGTCACAGTACATCATTGTGTAGAAATCAAGGCAGACATTTCAGCTAGCTAGTCATAGCACATCCATGGCCAAGAGCAGGGAGAAATGAATACATTTATGCTTGCTTGGTTACATGTGCTCAGCTTTATGTCTCCACTTTTATACAGTGCAGAACCCCCTGCCTGGGGAATGATGCCACCCACAATGGCCTGGGTCTTCCCACATTAATTAACTGAATTAAGACAATGTACCACAGACATCCACAGTTCAACCCAATGTAGACATTCCCCCATTGATGCTCTACCCAGGTGATTCTAGGTTGTCAGTTAAAGCTAACTATTGCATCCACCGTGTGTGTTCTGGAATGAGCATCCGCCATTGTGTCAGGCAAGTGGAAGCACAGGAAAAGGAAGCTCAGTTTATGAGCCAATGACCAGTCTTGTCCCCATCCTTGGGTATCTCTGTTGTATCTGCTGTCACAGAAACCTCCTAGCGTCAGACATACAGTTTGAGATGGCCAGTGACTTTCCTTTCTGTCCCTGAGCTGCACCAACTTTACTCTGTGACCTTTGCCATCTCAGTTCCAAGGTTCATGCTCCTAGCCTTTGAAAGTTGCAGCTGAGCTTCCTGATGGTTATGGTCAGCCCACCCTTCCTGGCCCCACTGTGGCCCTTCTGCAATACCCTGAAGCTAGAGAAATCATCAGAACATTCACCTTCTTTCTTCAGGACACCCCATTTTCTTTGATAAACACATAGCTCCTTATCACAGCCAGCAGTTTTTCCCTGTCCCTGCTCTCCTCCCAGCTCATCTGGGCTCACATGCCTTGCTATGCCTTCATTTTGGAGGCTGGGGCTTCATTCTGATTATTGTTTCAGTGTCCATCATCTGTTCTAGCAAAGGCTTTGGTACACACTACAATCTTTGTGTATTCTTCTTGGTTTCCTGAAATATTCCCAACTAGACCAATTGCCCATATGTCTTAATTAGGGTTTCTATTGCTGTGATAAAAACATGACCAGGGCAGCTTGTAAAAGAAAGAGTTTAATTTAGCTTATGGTTCTAGAGGGCTAGAGTCTATGATAGTGGATTAAAGGCGTGATGAAAGGGGGCTGGAGCAGCAGCTGAGAGCTTACATCTTGATCCACATTCGGGAGACAGAAAGAGAGAGAGCACACTGGGAATGGCATGAGTATTTTGAAACTTCAAAGCCCCAAGTGACCCACTTCCTCCAACAAGACCACAACTTCTAATCCTTCCCAAACAGTTCCACCAACTAGGGTACAAACATTCAAATGTATGTGCCTGTGGGGACCATTCCATTCAAACTACTACATGAAAAATAAAGTCACCCCCATACCCTTCTTTGCCAGCATGTCACAAGCACACAGCTATTTCCGTGACTAAGTACCAAATGATTCAACTTCAAGTCCCATTGGGGCAGCCAGGGCTGTGGTTTTGCTCCTTATTGGATCTTGCCTAACACTGGGGGTAGCAGCCTTTTTCTGTGACAGGCCAATGAGAAATAGCTTAGGAGGTGTGGGTCAGATGTCTCTACTGCAGTTACTCAACTATTTTTATTTTAACAAAATAAAAAGTTTTATTTTAATAGATGATATAGAAAACTCTTTTTATGAAAACGTGTAGGCTAGGATTGGCTCATGGGATGTACGTTTCCAGGCCCTGGTCTAGCACAAAGCCAGTACTCTGTATATTTGTGAATAACAAATGTCAGCAGGAGCTGAGCGCTTCACACATGTGGATTGAGTAGTTGTAGTGGTGTTTGAAAGCTGTGCCTTTCTCATTCCTGTATGGCTCAGAAGCCGTAGGTGGATACGAGAGTGAGTTCAGCAAAGCCTTTAGCTATGGTGGCTACTGTAGTTGTTATTTATACTGTTTAGATTTTTCCAATATATGCAAATGTCACATATGCTCATGATCAAATTTTATTTTGAGATTTTCAAAGTATATAAAAAGTGGATCGCATTTCTCAAAGATAAACAATCTTCATAGATTGTGGCATGTGTAGATATGTGTATGTAACAGTCCAGAATTTTCCATCACACCTACAGATGAATGCACCACTTCATACTCTTCATTTTATAACCAAGGTCCTATGATGCCTCAGCAAACATGTCTGTCAGACAGTCTCACACCCAAGGAAGAGGGTGTCGGGACCCTTTCAGTGGGCGGGTTTGTAGATAAGCAGAAACAAATACTAAGTGTCCTAACTTAGAAATAGAGGAGCTGAGGGTTTCAAATGCAGTCTGCTCTAGCCTGTCTTTTGGGACCCATGATATATAACTCACAGATGAGATAGCCCTGCCCTCTGTCCCTTCCCCGTGCTTCTGCAAAGAGAATCATTGTCCTTTCCTCTTACAGAAGAGGAGAGAGATTCTCAGAGTCACCAGTGCTCAAAGGTAGACGTCCATATTTCTTCCTCATGTCCATTTCCATCCCGTGTCTTTCCCAATGCTAGGGAGGAAGCCAGGGCTTCATATGTGTTAGGCAAGATCTTGTTGGCTTTGGTTGTGTGTTCTATAGTAATCTTATATGGAGATGCCTTCCATGTAAACTTTCCCAGTTTTCAGATGGGACTCATGACAGAGTTGACAGCAGCCTCCTTCACGTTCAGTTCCATGCCCACTCAGCTTAGTGACCAGGCTTCTTGCTGCTGTCCCCTGAGATGCCTCCCCTCCCCTATCTCCCAGCTTCAAGGACTAAAACAGCTTGTCTCTGCACTTTTCCCAGTTTCGATCCTGGTATCTGGAAATTTACATTGTCTACAAGGCCCCTGTCCTTTACATACTGGGCTACACAGGGTTCTCACAATAACAGGTATTTAGCCTCACTGATGGCAAGAGTTGTAGATTTATCTGCTTTTAACCAGGTGTGTGTGTGTGTGTGTGTGTGTGTGTGTGTGTGTGTGTGTGTGACATGAGAACACACTAGAAGATTCACAGACACAGGGAAGGAGACAAGCTATTCAAGTCTCAAAGGAACCAGGGCTGGAAAACTGGAAACACGACGATTGCAATCCTTAAAGTCTTGTTTGCATACTCCCCCACCCCAATTAAAAATATTTACGTATGTTTGTGTGTATATTTGGTGGGCGTGGGTGTGTACCTGTCATGGTGTGCATGTCACAACATGCATGTGGTAGTCAGAGGAACTTTGGGGCCTCAGTTCTCTTCCTCCACAGTAGGTTCCATGGTTTGAACACAGGAATCTGCATTTTAACAAGGACTGATGTGTTTGGAATATAAACTGAATTTTGGGAACTAACGACTTAAGGAGACATCACTGGTTTCCTGTGGTAGCTGTTGATTCCACCAGAGACAATACATGTACATTTGATGAAGACTTGCCTTAGAGCTTCCCAGTATGGAATTATTCTAGCATCACCTAGACAGCTTTAAAGGCATCCAATGAGGGCTCCGCTCATCATCCATCATCATCCTATTTAGCAGGCTTGAGGATTGTTTTTTTAGCCTCTGGTGTTTTGATGTGCAGTCAGCACTAAGAGTTCAGTATCTGAAATCAGAAGGTGGAAAGGTTAGAAATGGGGCCTGCTCACTGTCGCTGGCACTCTGAATTCGCTACCACATGTGAATGTCACAGTCACTCTGGAAAAGAGACTTTCCTGCGGAGGGAAACTCAAGACAGCTGGGTTTGTAACCTGACAGGGTTCTGCAGGCTGGAAAGGCCTGAGAAGAATCAGGTCTCTAAGGTTCCCAGGAGATTGAATGGGGACCTCAGTGAGAGCAGGGGCAGCCAGAGCAGTCCCCAGAGAAATGGCTGCCCCAGTGCCAGCCTCCCCTTGGGCCTTCCTTTTCAACACTTATTGCCAGCTTGGAGTTGGTATGTTCTATTTATTTTCTCCTTTTACTTTGATTTCTTTTTCAAGAACAAGTCTGAAGTGGAAGGGGCTACTTGCCCTCACCCAGTTCTGAGTCAGTTGATGAGAAGATGGTCTATGTACCCCTGTGGGTCATGCAGCCCTTACTCATGGGTGTGCCCAGCCTGCCTAGATGTTGGAAGCCAGAGCAGGAAGGTATGTGTGTGGCCTGGGAGCCCAGAGGAAGGTGATTCACCAGGAAGAAGGCCAGCGGGCCCTCCTTGATGCCAGACAGCCTCCACTCAGCAGGAAATGGAGACCTCTCCATTTCTGGGTCTAAAAAAAGCAGAAGAAAGAACATTAGCATCCTTCTAATTCCTCTGCAGCTGCTTCTGTACTCAAGGGGATAAGCACTTGCCGATGCCTGGTAAGGCTTATTTATGGGTGGGTCAGTATTTTCTTTTTTCCGAGAACTGGAAGGCTTCCTGTGTCCCTCCTCCAGTGTCCTAAAGCTGCTATCGTGACTCCCTGGATCTCCTTTGTTGTTTTTGTTCTAAGGCAGCTCCACATTGTCCATGGTGAGAGGTTTTGAAGGACACAATTCCAGTGTGTGATCATGGGGCCTTTCTGCTCTGAACAGCTCCGATAAGATCATCTGATTGAAAGTCTAGCTCAAGGTTCTTACGCTTCTTGGTAAGAGGGACTTCTCTCACCCCAATGGTGATGGGCAGTGTGTGTGTGTGTGTGTGTGTGTGTGTGTATGTGTGTGTGTGTGTGTGTCATCCTCACTCTGCAGAAGCAAGTTCAAAACACACACCATTCAGCATCTTCTATTATTTATGTCTTGTTAAAAAAAATAAACAAATCCATAGGAAGGCTCTGTCTGCAGTTAAACTGACGCTCACTCACTGGGTCATCTCCCAACTGACTGACTCATCCCTGTGAGTGCTTATCTAGTTGTGGCTTAAAATTCTCCGGGGAAAGGAAACTCCACCCTGGCCAAGGCAACCGTTGCCAAGAGTAATAACCCCTTTGATGACTCTTCATCATCACTACTTTTTCCTTGTGGAAGTTTGTGAGGCAGCAGTAAAGAAAGTCAGTCTGTCCTCTCTCCAGCATCCTTTGCAAATTGTGATTAGTCCTGGATGTATCCTATGGACAGGCTGTGGTGCCAAGTGTGGAGCAGTCAGGTAGGCACAAGCCTTGACTTCAGTTCAGCAGGACAGACAGATGGGTAAACACACTTTCAGTACAGGGACAAGTGTCAATGTAAAAACCACAGCTCTCTCTCCACTCTCTACATTTTTTTTTAAATTTATGTTTTTTTGAGACAGGGTTACTCTGTGTAGCTCTTGCTGTCCTGGAACTTTCTCTGTAGACCTGGCGGGCTTTGAACTCAGAGGTCTGCCCACCTCTGCTGGGACTAAAGGTGTATGCTACCATGTCCGGCTTACAGCTCTCATCTTAAAGGGAACAAGAGATAGTTTATTCTAGAGCCATTTTGAGTGACCATGGCCTGAGAACACAGATTTAAGTTACTCAAAATTCCATGTTCTAATGCGGAAGGAGTCTCACAGGGTTTTCATAGTTCCACAGAATAAAAAAAGTCATAAACCTAGGCAAGTTTACAATAATTGCTGGGTCCACCAGCAGGTACCTAGAGACGCAGGAAGCTTTTCTACGGATCCGAGATGCTATCT
The DNA here is from genome assembly GCF_903995425.1 of Onychomys torridus. Classification (NCBI taxonomy): domain Eukaryota; kingdom Metazoa; phylum Chordata; class Mammalia; order Rodentia; family Cricetidae; genus Onychomys; species Onychomys torridus. The sequence continues at coordinate 10,079,163 of NC_050449.1, read as the reverse complement.
GGCGGCATTTTAGCTCTTTGATTGGTGGATCCTCGTGTTCTGCTACTATAAAAGAGCTTCTAAGAGGTTTTTTGTATTTTGCTTTTTGTTTTTCATGAGATGGTAGTTCTGAGACAGAGTGGGACAAGGAATGGCTGTCCCGGAAGGCTAACACTAGCCCAAGATAAAGTAATTGGCTTCTGAACCTAAAACGAATCCCAGTCATTCCACAGAACAGAAATTCCGATTTGTCCACCAGTCTCTGAAGACACAGAAACTCTTTCCAGGAGGTTGTTTTTTTGTTTGTTTTGTTTTTGTTTTGTTTTTTGTTCATAGCCAGACACAGCTTCTTTTCATCTACAGAGAATGAATGTTAACACTGCCCAACCTCGTATTGCCTGCACCTGGTCTCTGCCTTCACGTGTGCCAGCTGCCCATCACCAGTGGGCCACACTCACCTCTTCCACCTGAGACTGGTGCGGCCTTTCTTCCCTGGGCAGTGACCTACCGGCGGAAGACCTGAGTTCTCCCTGTGCTCTGTCCTGGGTGCTGTGGTGGCAATGCTGACACCACACCCCCTAAGAACCAGCCACGTCATCCCCTGTGCTCCCTCCTCTCAGGAGTACTTTCCCTGGGCTGGCATCTCCCTGTGATACCTCCCTCTTGGTTCTTTGTGCCTTGTGTTCCCTCAGTACCATGCGATCTTCTGCCACTCTGAACTTGCTGTACAGACAAACTCTTCATTATAATGTAGACAGACAAAAGTTAGAGGGTAGACCAAACCACCAGTCTATAAAAATGCCAGGCCCAATGCCCAGGAGCCAACTCTCAGCTCCCCTGACTGTCTTCTTGGCTTTCAAACACCTTGGTGTACATGTATGTGCATGTACCTGTGTGTATGGGGCATAGGAGTGTGCACATATTTATGTGTCTGTGAGTGTGCAGGGTGAATGTGTATATACTGCCCATGCTCTTTGAAGCTGATCCTAGTAACACACTCAGTGTTCCAGCAGTCCTAGCCCTCTGCACAGCCTCCGTTCATCTGGGGATAGCCTGTCACTCTTTCTTTCTTTAAGGATGGCTATCAGTTCTGTCTCTTGGGACAGTTCCTTGACTGGTTTGGGAAGGCCTAGCTGGGATACCTGGCTCCTGCTGCTTCTCCCAGTGATGCAAAGGCAGCCTGGGCCTATCAATAGGATGAGCAGGAGAAGAAAACAGGAAAGGAGCTGGCTGGAGAGCTCTATTGGTTCAAGCCCCATAGCTCTGCCTTGTGCTCCTAAGGCTCACCCTATCAACGGCAGCTCCTCCTTCCCTTACCTGCTCAGGGACCAACTCCTTGTGCTAACTCTGAGTAACTCTGACCCTAGAGGTTTGCATGGATTTTGCAGCCTACTGATCTTTAGCTTCTAGGTTATATATACTCTTCCTTGCTCATTGCTTTCTGACTGTTCTGGACCAGCCCTAAGATGAGACTCAAGGGCTCTATCCCCCTTGTCCTGGGGCAGAAGTCCACCTTTGCCTGCCCCTTCAGGAAATCCTGGTCCTACAATTTGTTGACATCCTTGCTACCTTTACTTACCCAGTCTGAAGCCAGGGCCCGTAGCCCCTCCCACCAGTATTCCATATTTTTCACCCACTGTCCTCATTCCTGAGCCCTTATGACTGATCTCAAGTCATCCTCTCGCATCCCACTCAGGCCGAAGCTCCCCATCCTTTGCTTTGGACAGGACACTAGATGACTGATTCTCTCCTTACAGCGCTGTCTCTGCCCCCTCCTGTCTTCATAGAGATTGCACTGTGGCTCTCAGAATTCCCTTCCTTGCCTGAGAGGTTTGGAGCCCCTCCTGGCACTCTGTTGGGAGCATTGGAACTGGGTAAGCTGGACTTGGTCCTTGGCATGTCCACATTCTGGTTGAATGACTTTGTACTTGCCACTTTCGGGGTTTCAGTTTTCCCAGCAATCACTGTGCCTGCCTCAGGGTGCTGAGGAGGGAATGACAACATTCATGTTCCTCAGGTCCTTTTGATTCCCATCTCCTCCTTCTAATTTTCCTCCTCAGAATTCAGTTCCCAGGCTGCTGTTTCTGCCCGAAGTCTCTGTAAGGAAATAGCACTAAGCCTTTGTTGACCTTTGGTCTCGAGTCTCATGTTATATTTTGTTTCTGCTAAAGAAAAGAATTTCCTGCATCCATGCCTTTCCTTCTCGATTGCTCTTTTCCTATCTCCCTCATATCTAGCATCTGTTGCAGACTGCGCTGTTCTGTTTTCTCTGGACTCTCTTAACGTTGCAAGCATCTGAGTCTCCTCTCCTTAAATAGATCTGACCTCCCTGCTGGGATGGCTATTTGGAGGCTTAGAAAGTAGAGAGGGAACTTTGGCTCTGGGGCAGGACTTCCTGAGGTCCCACCCTGATCCAGCACATACCAACTGTGTGACCTAGGACTGTCCCCTCTCTCGCCAACACCTCAGATTGTTCAATCAAAAGATGATAAAAGTAACACATCGCTGTGAGTCTAGTCGAGGGACTCATTGATTTGCTACATGTAAAGCTCTTAGAATAGCCTAGAACACTCTTCCAGCTCAGTAAGTCATTGACTATCATTATCCCCAGTCTCAAGATCCCTTCCACAGTGGCTCACACACAATGTAGCCCTAATAAGTATTGTTTAACAGACAGATGTCGCCCTTCTCATAGTTCTTTTCAATTTTCTACCCTTTGTTTTTCTAAAATGGATATCATCAAAAATCAGCATAATACTTTATTCTGAAACAAAAAAGATATGCCATGGGTTTAAATTGCTCTTACTATCTGTTAAGGAAATACATAAGCTTGTTGAGAGAAACATTCTTTTCTCTTGGTACTAAATTTGAAAAGGAATTTATTGTAAGGTTATGAGACAGGAGACGAGTAAGCTGGAGACAACTTCTTCTTCCAAAACCTACTTAACATGTTGATCGTAGGTAAAAACATTCCATTAAATACAGGCACCACATCAAATGACATCATCAGTCCAGAGGGATAAGGCCAGTTGGGAGGCAGAGTGGCCTGAGGTTCTGTATGTTCTCTCCCTACAGAGATGCCCCTGGGGAGCCAGAGTAAACCTGGGGCATGTCGGGGTGGGTGTAACCTGGAGTCTAGACCAAATATGAAACTGCTTCTTATGTCATTGGTATAGCTTTGTCTCTAGGGATCTGTGTTGTCATTAATTTACTGTGGTTACAATAAGCAGATCATTAAACTGTAGTGTGTGGAAAGTACTCCTGACCTTTAGGTGGCAGCAGGTCAGAGAATGTATTAAAAATGTTTGAATCAGTCTTCACTGATTTTAATTTTGAGTAATAAGTAATGCAGAAGAATTAGTATAAAAACAGAATCAATTGTTTCAAAAACTGTCCAGTGTGACTTGGGAAAGATCGGGGGTTCCCACCCTGCTCCGTTCTCCTTGGCCTCCATCGTGAGGAACTGCCTAGATAGACTGGCCTAGGAAGGTGTGTGTGTGTGTGGGGGGTGTCTTTGTTATCAGTTGGTCCAGGAGGGCCCAGCCCACAGGGTGGCACCATCCCTGAGCAATCTAGAGCTGAAACTAGCAAGCAACTTCCTCCCTAGTTTCTGCCTCAGGCTCCTGCCTTACATTCCTGCCCTGACTTCCCTCAGCGACAGGCTGAGACTTGGGGTGTTCGATGAAATAAGCCTTTTCTTCCCGAGTTGCTTTAGGCCACAGTGTTTGTACAGCAACAGAAAGCAAATTTGAAGTGGAGGGTTTCAGACTGCAGCTGCTTCAGTGAAGGTGCTAAAACATACGCATTCCAGACTCCAGGAGCTAGTCTGAGTAGAGAGATTCAAGGGAAGAAGATATCTCACACTCCTTTGTAAGACAGGGTCCCTCTTTGTAGCTCTGGCTGTCCTGGAACTCATTTTGTAGACTAGACTGGCTTTGAACTCACAGAGATCTGTCTGCCTCTGCCTCTGAGTGCTGGGATCAAAGGTGTGCGCCGCCACCCGGCTCAGATACATTTGGGGATGCTGAAAGTCCTGCAAAATAGGGAGAGACAAAGGCCTTCGTCAGAGGAGCCGTTCAGACCTGCAAAATAGGGAGAGACAAAGGCCTTCGTCAGAGGAGCCGTTCAGACCTGAGCTCATGAGGAATTCTCCCAGTGCGATCACATATAAACATTGGGAAAAATGTGTCATTTTTAAAAGTTTACATTCATATTTGAGCAAAAAATAAAAAATAAATGAAGTTCTTAGGTGTCAAAAATATGTAAAAAGTGGTGAAAGGGATGCATAGGAAGCCAAGGGTACCATTGGGACCCGGCTTTCACATGCCTGGGGAGAGAAAGGCCACCTACATGTCTGTGACTTGGAGGGAGCACAGGGCTCTCTGGGAATAGCTGAGGAAGGGCTGCAGTCCTGGTAAACCGGCAAGACTGTGTGAAGTCCAGGCTGCGGGAGGAGTCACCCAGGAGGGCAGAGCAGGCCCCTGCGGGAGAGGAGACCTAGAGAGGAGCAGGCCCCTGAGGGAGAGGAGACCTAGAGAGGAGCAGGCCCCTGCGGGAGAGGAGACCTAGAGAGGAGCAGGCCCCTGCGGGAGAGGAGACCTAGAGAGGAGCAGGCCCCTGAGGGAGAGGAGACCTAGAGAGGAGCAGGCCCCTGAGGGAGAGGAGACCTAGAGAGGAGCAGGCCCCTGAGGGAGAGGAGACCTAGAGAGGAGCAGGCCCCTGCGGGAGAAGCCTCGAGCTAGCCCCCTTCCTTCTCAGCAGCATCTTTGTTCTTCCTTCTCCATGAGAAACCCTGAATTGAAGAAATCATCCCAAAGCTAGTCCAGAGTCACTGAAGTCTGTAGGGTTCAGGCAAAGACAACAAGTGTTGATTCCACTGCTCAGCACCAAACCCACTGGGCCCTTAGACCTACTCATCCGCAAATGCTACAAAGCATTTAGGTATACCCATCGCCTGAAAGCCAGTTAGCAGAAACAGACAATGGCCTGCGGGAATGGCCCAGTGTCAGCTGCTTTGCCTGTAGGCTGGAGGACCTAAATTCTACCCTCAGCACACACATCAAAATAAATAATAAACAAACCAAAACACCCAAAGGAAGCAGAACGTCTTGAGGGGACTTTAAAGCAAGTGTGTCAAAGAGAGATAAAGAGGCATTGTGTATGGGAGGGGCAGGCTTGAGATAAATTCTAGGAAAAAAGTGAAATGAAATGAAAACTCTAAGCTAGGTATTACTGAAAGAGAGCCACTGGATTGGAAGTTAGCTCTGCACCAGATGGAGAGGGGCAGATGTAAAATGTGGAAAAGAGGCTGATAGGAAGGAAGGATGGGCTCCAGGCAGGTGTCTAGCTGCAGTCTTCATAAAGATCTCCACATGTTGGAAAAAGATCTTTGCCATTTTTTTCCCAGTAGTTTAATACTGGATTAGATAAACCTTGTGAGATTTCTCTAGTTTTTCCTTTTCTGTTTTAATTTTGGCCAGTAGCATCCACACTAATTTGAATATAGTAGTGTATTGTTCTGAGGCGGTGGTTAGCTGAACCAAGCCTACAGTGGTGAGCACTTGGGCCTGCGCAGGAAGAAGAACAATGTTGGGCTCTCTTCATCTAGCCTGCCACTGACAGGACAGTTGGGGCAGCTCTTCTCCAGCCTTGTCTTCATGGGGCTGGTATGAGAAGCGAGACCTGTCTCTTCAGTGTTTAAGTAGGAAATTAAAGGTCTTAGTCTCTTTCCTCATCACCGTATGAGAACAGCTGGACAAGAGGCAGCTGAAGGTAAGGAAGATTTACTTTAGTTTTAGTTTAAGGTGCAGTTTGTGATGTTGGGGAAAGTGAGGCACAGGAGTATCTCACCTGTGGTGTGAGAATTTGCTCATAGTATCTGGGCCAGTCAGGATGCAGAGATAGGACAGGAAAGAGGTTGACTGTAAAATCTCATGGCACACCCATCACCCACTTCCTCCATTGAGTCCCTACATCCTAAGGTTCCATACCTTCCCAAATGGCAGCACCAGCTAGGAGTTAAGTGTTCAAACACATGAGCTGGTGGGGAACATTTCACATTCAAACCACATTAGATAACCGGTGGACCTGCAGTTAGAGGTTAATGATAAGGCAGGTGGCTGGGGAGGCCATGAGTGGTCCCTGTGCAAGCTGTCATGAAGGGCAGGCACCAGGAATCCGAAGAAGCCACGACATGAAGTATGTGCCATACCTTGGTGGGACAGGTCAAGTGTGGCCCACAGGGTCCCATGCACTTCGGATGTAATGAGTCACAAACTCACAGAGTACAAAGTGATTCTAGGTCTCTGTAACTGTCTCTCGCCCCAGCAGCTCCAGGGTGTACCACAATTCCTAGATCTTTGAGGAGTCTGTCATTTCAACTTTTCTTGAGTTTTCTATATTTCCACTGAATCCAGCGTTACTGGGGGAAATGTGAGGCTCTGTCCACTGGAAACAGGTTTCTAGGGAAGGTGAGATCCTGTGAGGTTTATCTCAGTTACCTTGGCAACTCAGGGTTCTTTACCTTTTAACATCACTGTGGTGCAGGAGTGGAGGAGGCTGTGAGCCATGATTTTGTAATCTTAGTTCAGAAAGTTTGCTTTGCGTGGACTCTTGGTGTTCAATGCCACCTCTGCTGCTGCACAGAACAGTAGGGAGCAGACAGACGGAGTGCTGACACAGCAGATACAGTGGACCAGCCCTCCGCCAGTTGTTCCCTGCCTGTGCTAACAAATGTTTGCACTTGCTTGCCTGGACAAACAAAGGAAGAGGTGTGACAACCCTCTGGTGTGAAGACCCTCAGGTGTGAAGACCCTCTGGTGTGAAGGCCCTCAGTTGTGAAGACCTTTTGGTGTGGAGACCTTCTGGTGTGAAGAATCTCAGGTGTAAAGATCCTCAGGTGTGAAGACCCTCTGGTGTGAAGACCTTCTGGTATCAAGACCCTCAGGTGTAAAGATCCTCAGGTGTGAAGACCCTCTGGTGTGAAGACCCTCTGGTGCAGGTGTCCTTTGCCTCCTCTCTTCATTCAGGCTCTGCAGCACTGCAGGCTCAGGTGTTGCCTCTCTTTGCTGTCTGAAAATGTTTCACATATTCCATGACACACAGAAAAGGGGACTACGGGTAGTGTGGCTTTTTTCCCTTCTCTCTAATGGAGAAATGGATGCAGCTGTGTCTATTAAGAATAGATTCCAGGAGATGGTGTGGCTTACCAGTTCAGAATAGGCTTTAGTGAATGAAAGGGCTGATCTTAATTCATACCCTACTCTGCCACTGATGTGTCTTAGTTTTTCCATCTGCAAACTATATTCACAGTCCTTACAAAGTTCTAAATTTAAAATGTTTAATTGATGGTTCAAGTCATACTTCTGTCCAGCACTATCCAGTCAGCATTTGGGCAGAGTGGTGGTGCCATCTGCATCTGCGCCAAACACTGGATCCTATCTGGCCATCAAGCCATAGGCCACAGTATGGAGTCCGTGAGAGTGCAGAAGTGATGGACAAGGGTTCTGAAGAAAGCAGAGGAGGGAGAGGTGTTCTCTGCTGTCTGAAGAGCCAGACATGTAATTGACTCTTTCCCTAGGGAAGGCCAGGGCAGAGGAGTCCTGGATCCCAGTGTGGGACTGGGTCCTGGCCTTCCCAGCCACCTCAATGTCACCATAGCATCTGTTCTCCACGTCCCTGGGAAGTGTGGGCAGAAAAGGCAGACAAACACAGCAAACCTTCCGACCCAAATCACAAAGTCAGTCTGTCCCCTGAAGTCCTGAACCACAGTGGAGTGAAATAGGAAAGGGACCCCAAATAACCAGGGTACCCTAGAAAAGCTGTACAGCTTTATGGGATCTTGACCCCTTTCTGAAGATCTTGTATCCTTTGTAGATAAAGCCTTGTGTTTCCTCCTGAAATGATGGGCTCATTGGAAGGATAAAGCACATGGAAATCCAAGAAGAGTTAAAATAACAGGCTCTGCAAAGATCCTGGAGTTGTGGGGAGCAGTGAGCCCTGTGGTCAGGGCAGAAGCAGAGGCACCCCACTCGGTGTCCTCTGTGGAGCCCCTGTGACTGCGGCAGCTGGGAGGCCAGCTTGCAGTTCGCGAGTGAGTCGGTCCAGTCCTGGTTTCTCCCCAATGCCAGGATGTTTATGTCCTTTGCCTCTCTTGGTTCTTCCCCCTCCTCTTCTCTCTTTAGCCTCTTCCCCTTCATCATCTAAGAACCTCGCTTCTCTGGCCATGTCCTAGGCCTGCAGTCTTTCCCTGTGTGGCCCTTGCATTGAAGACACTTCAGCATGCTGTCTGTGCTCTGCCAACAGGGCAACCAGAAGCCTTAAAGCTAAAGATACTGTACCAGCAGATAAGATACCCTAGTGACTGAGTACAAGAAGGCATCTTAAAGCACGTGGCCTTACACTGGCCCCAGAGATCCTGCCTCTGCTGTGTCTTGATCTCCTGATTCAGCATCAAGGCTACTGTTTCCTGGGGTGTATCTTTCAGCTGTAAGAAAGTGGAGACAAAAGCCTTGCAAAATGAATGAGCTCCTTATCTTCTTCCTCCCAGGGGTGGGATGGGTAGGGGAACATCCAGATGCATTGCTTCTTAGGCTAGGAGAGGATGGAGTGACATGGTAGGGTCACAAGGAACTGTGCGAGGCTCCAGCAGACATGCCTGCTTCATGCCAGCCTGCTCCATCCTCGTCATCACTTGTCCTGTATGTACACGTCTGAAGGCCCACACTGTGGAAGGCCACAGCAGGGCCAGGCAAACACACAGTCAGCTTGACCTAGATGGGAAGACAATTAAACCCCACAACCGTGGCTGTACTAGACATTTGAGGGTGGTGTAGGGAGTTAGCTCCAATATTAGGGTGTCAGCATGGAGAGATTTGTTTTGATTTGTGGGTAGGGGTGGTACAGGGACTGAAAAATAGAAGGAACTTTTAGTTCTTCAGGAATCAAGCAACCAGTGATGATTACACATGCTTAGCTCTAAAATGTTTTGAATGTGTTTTAGAGTGGGTAGTTTGGGGCTTTTATGCAAAATTATGATTTTTTTTAGATCCATTTATTTTTATTTTGTGTGTATGAGTGTTTGTCTGCATGCATGCCTGGTACACTCAGAGACCAGAAGAAGGCATCAGATCCCCTGGAACTGGAGTTACAGATGGATGTGAGCCTACATGTGGGTGCTGGGAACTAAAAGTCTTTGCAACAGCAGCCAGTGCTAACCACTAAGCCATCTCTCTAGCCCTGACCATTTAATACTATATCTTGCCTTTTGCTTCCAATCTCACAGCAAATGCTTCCACATCACAAACTCCTCAGAACTGCAAGTGCTTTTTAAAGGCTTTGAGTTGTTTGAGGAATATATTATCATTTACTTTACATTTTAAACTTTTGTTCAAGCCCTGTTGTTATAAACACTATCACTATGATCTTCACTGGGCCTAAAGGTGAGCAGAAAGTCATCAAGGCCTTGGGCTGGGTCCTCCATCAAAACCACAGTAATTCCTTAAGGAATTTACAGTCTACTTTGGGAAAGAAAAACATAGTCCTTAACTCAGTGTTCTTTTGAACTTTGGATTAGTGACTATCATCTATCTGTCTATCTATCTGTCTCTCTGTCTGTCTGCCTGCCTGCCTGTCTGTCCATCTATCATCTATCTATTACTTATCTATCATTTATCTATTTATCTATCACCTGTCTATCTAGCTATCATCTATGTATTACTTATCTATCTATCTATCTATCTATCTATCTATCTATCTATCTACCTATCATCTATCTATATGTGTATGTATACATCTATGTGTGTATAGATTACACTGTTGAACTACAAAAGCATCTTGTATAAGCAGAAAAGATACAGCTATATATTATAATTGATATATAGCACATATATTGATTGTTAATCATAGCAATCATAGTTAATCATAGTAAGAATAATGGAGAGATTAATTCAAAGATCAGTTAATCTAAAAGTGGAAGAAATTAAAAAAAGAATACCACGGCATAAGAGCTGGAAGGACCATGCTTGGTCATTTGGGTTTAATCTCAGCCACTGAAGAAAGAAAAGGAAAGTCAGGCCTGGGAAGATGGCTGAGCCAGTACAGTGAGTTCTGAATGAGCATGAGGACCTGAATTTGACGCTGAAACCCACATTAAAGAGGCCGGGTGTGGCGGCGTAGGCTTGTAGTCCCGGAGCAAGCAAGGCGGAGAGAGACAAGTTCCTGAGGCTCGATGGCCAGGCAGCCTAGCTTGATCAGTGAACTCCAGGTTCATGAGAAGTGCTGTCTCAAAACACAAGATTAGCTGGAGGGTTGCCCAGGGTTAGAGCACTGGCTGCTTTTCCAGAGAACCCAGCCTCTCCTCCTAGCACCAATAATGGGCAGCTTATAGCTCCCTGTAAATTCAGCTCTAGGAGCTCTGACAGGAGAGCTGATGCTCTTTTTTGGCCTTTGTGTACATCTGCACATACCTGCACATACCCCTCACAAAACACAAATAATCAATTTTTTTTTTTGAGACAGGGTTTCTCTCTGTAGCTTTGTGCCTTTCCTGGATCTCACTCTGTAGACCAGGCTGGCCTCAAACTCACAGAGATCCACCTGCCTCTGCCTCCCGAGTGCTGGGATTAAAGGTGTGAGCCACCACCGCCCGGCCAATAATCAATTTTTTGTTTAAGTTTTTAAAAACCAAACCAACCAACAAACAAAACCAAGGCATGGAAGAGGAACAACAAAACCAACTTTTGTTTAAAAAAGTGCCGTAATGAAACCTAATTCTTTGTAAGCTACTAGTTTGTTTTTAAAGGTGGTGACTTCTGAGGGATGACACTCAAGATTGTCCTCTGACATCATATGCATGTGAATGTATGTGCATACCTTCCCACATGTACCTGCATGCATAGACATACATACATTGAGAAGAATCATCCTGACTGTGAGGTGGAGCAAGAATAGAGCATAAGCAGGACATATTCTATTTGAGGATCCCTTCAAGGGATACTAGAATGAAGCGTGCGCGTGCGCGTGCGGTGTGTGTGTGTGTGTGTGTGTGTGTGTGTGTTTGTGTGCGTGCGCATATGCACACATGCGTGAGAGAGCCATGTCATGAAAACTCAAGGGTTAGGCATGGCAGAGGGGGAGGAGTTCCCTGGAGCTTGGTAAGTGATTCAGGTACAGAGGGGGAGGAGTTCCCTGGAGCTTGGTAAGTGATTCAGGTACTGTTAGCAGGGATTCATCTCAGCACTGCCTTCTTCTTTCAGGTTGATGACCCCGACAGCAATCTTGAGGAGGTAATTGAAGAGGCTGAGGCTGTCACTTCCGTGAATAATCTGGGAAGCAAGCAAGCCTTGAATGCAGACTACCTGGACTCTAACTATGAAATCGGACAGCTGTACCCAATCCTCCTTAGGGGTGACCTCCAGGCACCCACATTCCCACTCACAAATTCAGTTCCAATGACCCAGTCTTTCCGGGAACGATGGCATATGAATATCAACAGCCTCATGGGCCGAGCCTTGATTCCACACTGTGGCGATGGCAAAGACCTGTATATCCTCACAGGTGCTGTCCCCTCAGACCACAGAGTTAAGGGCAAAGTGACTATCCCAGAATTTGTCTGGCTGGCAGCCTGCTGTGACGTTCCTGGAGGAGGCTGGGCCATGGGCTTCACCAAGCACACACAGGCTGGTGACATCCTAGAAGATGTGCTGGTGAGAGACCTTGAGAAGCTGCTTCCTCATAAGCCTCAGCTCTTCCGGGACAACTGTGGAGAGACAGAGCAAGACACAGAGAAGATGAAGAAGATTCTGGAAGTGGTCAACCAAGTCCAAGATGAGGAGCGGTCTCTACAGTCTCAAGAGAGCACGAGCCCATTTGCCAGCACCCAAAGCCAGCAGTCTGCCCCACTGCCCCCAGAAGCACCAGAAGGAAGAGGCAGCTTTCTGGGAAAAGTCCTTGGTTTCCTTTTTACCCCATTCATCAAACTTTTCCAGTTAATTTATTACGTCATGATAGCAGTCTTAAGGAATACAGTCCATCTTCTTTGGTTTGTTGCCAAGCAGGTGATAAATGGCATCGAGAGTTGTCTATACCGTCTGGGTGCAGCCACTGTCTCATACCTTGTAACCATTGGACAAGAGTTGGTGGGCATTCCCTGGAAAGTGCTCAAGGTCGTGGGCAAAGTCATCAGGGCCTTTCTCCGGATCCTCTGCTGTCTGGTGAAAGCTATCTGCCGAGCTCTGAGCATCCCTCTCCGAGTCCTTGTGGATGTAGCCACTTTCCCGGTGTACACCGTTGGGGCCATTCCCATAGTGTGCAAGGACATTGCTGTGGGCCTGGGTGGCACTCTCTCCCTGCTCTTTGACACTGCTTTTGGCACCATGGGTGGCCTGTTGCAGGTTGTTTTCAGTGTCTTCAAGCGGATTGGCTACAAGGTTCCTTTTGACAATTCTGGGGAGTTATAGAACTCAGAAACCTAGTAGTGTCCATTGGTGAATTTCATTATTCTCAGCAGAGAGCTAGACTATTCTGTTTTCACAGAGGGTTCTGTTCTCTGTCAGTTATTGTGTTATGTTTGCCTGGGGGTGGGTTGTCTTTTTCTGCAAAGGAGTTTGGCACAATTTAGACCTGATCTAAGTCACATGTTCAGGGTAGGTTCGGAGTCAGGGTCCACTGTGCACCTACAGTTATATATCCAAGCTTCCATGGGTGTGTTGACTTCAGCACTGTGCTCTGACTCCTAGTGAAACACCTGGACCGACCCTGGCTTGTTATGAAAGGTAAAAATAGGGAAGGAGAGGTTAAAGGTCATGAGAAATGGAGAAAGAATCTTGTGCCTCCCATTTCTCTGAGAGATTTAAGGCAAAAATATCTGAATATTGTTGTCCAGTCTCAGCATTTCTTTCTCTTCCTCTCTGACCAACCAACCCTGGGGATGTGCTGGTGACTGCTCTATTGAAATCCCTCCCTATGGGATTTCATCTGCCACAACATCTGCCCTGGTCTCAAGAGCTTGTTTGAGTTTCCTTTTCTCCCAAAGCTGAGTTCTGATTAGGGTAGTCAGGTCCCTCCAGGTGTAAAGGGAATGGGAGGGAGACAACATTAAGTAGGGGCTGTGTGTCCAAGGGCATTCCTAGGGAGGCTTTGATCAACTTATATTAAATCTCTGGTTGACAACGTTAAATACAAAAGATTTGCATGTTAATCTAATATGAAGCTTCATATTTTGCGACATCTAATGCATCAAGTGAGTACTTGATACCATAAAGCACTCTGTCTTCCCTCCTGAAATGATTGTTATAACTATATAGGTAATAGACAAAATGAAAAATATTCTAGCCATCTCAGGCAGAAATAGATGTATGTACATATTTAAGAATCACTATCTCTTGGAACATTATTTTTTATAGTATATTTGAGGCTAAAAATATGTCTTTCATTAATGCAAGTTGAATTTGAGAGCTTATTCCTGATTTTGATCAATCACTTGTAATTTTAAATCTTGCACTAAATATGATAACAAAGGGAACCCAAACTTGCTTTGTGGGAAGCAAACATGGGAATGGATTGTCTAGTATTTTTTTCTGAGTGTTCCAAAGAGTTTCTGTGAAGGAGAAAAGGGCCAACTGTGGACTTAACTTGGGAACATCCCGGGTGGCAGGAAGTTAGTTGTAAAGACTAGGAGTCTAGAAAGAAAACAAAGAGGGAACAGTACATCAGCTGTTCCCAGAGCTGGCATATGAGAACCCAAATTTAGCAAGAATTAAGTTTTTCAGAAGATGATTTGAACTGTACCCGAGAAGAGTAGCAGCCTGCAGCCTTCCATGTGGCATGATCTGAGTCTGGACTGCAGACCTCACTTGGCTAGATGCCCACCTTTTATCAAGACTCATAGCAGTATTTGTCAGGGTTTCTCTGTGTAAATGGGAGTTTGAGAGCTTGTGTTGGCACTGATGGGTCAAAAGAGGGACTCTCAGAAGTTGCCAGAGAAGCAGTCTGGCTAAACTCCCATTTGTTTAGCTGCCAGAGGCTTAAGGAGGCTGTAGACTTGATTTTGTTTGTGGGGCTGGCTGGAAGCAGGTTGCTATGAGCTAAGACACCCCATCACACCGGGTGTGCCTCCCTGAGTGTAAATAGGATTTTATCACCTATCAAATACTCCAGACTCTGTATCATCAACTGGATTTGACACGGTTAATGACAGGTATCCACGTGAGACTGCATCTCATGTGGCTCTCTTTCCCTCTCAGTGAATATTTGCATTCTTAGAGGCCTTAGTAGGGCACCCATGGCACCTGAACCCCTTTTAGGGGACCACTTGGAAATGCCCCCTTCCTGTGTTCAGATGTCTGATTATTTATTTTTGTGTGGCTTTTTTTTTTTTTTTTAAAGGGAAAGGATAATAAGACAAAAATATATCCTTCAGGTTAGAGTACTGAGACCCTTCACTCTGGAGTTTCTTGTTGGCAGGGTCTCTGAGTCACTGGAACCAGCTGCATGTGGCTTTGAAGTCCTACCAGGTCTCAGGGCTGCTGCTTGTCCATTGCCAGCAGGCTACTTGGGGCTCTGAAGTGGGAGTTTAGGAAATTGAGCCCTGTCATCAGCTTGGAGATTTTGCTGTGGCTTCCTTCCATTCTCAGGTTCTTGGAGATGCTGGCCAATTCTGTCATTCCTGGAGCTGTTTTTCTAGTCTGTGTCAGCCATGTTCTTGGATATACCCTCTGCCTTTTTGTGCCTTTTCTGCCTAAGGCAAACTAGGGAATGGAAGGAACCAAATGAAGCATCCTTGGTCTTCATTCATCCATCTGTCTAGCAAACATGTATTCAGTCATCAAGGTTGCAGAGATGGAAAAAGCTCCATCCCTAAGAGTTTCCAGTATGGTGGGAAGAACAGGTGTTACAGTCTGGGCTGTGATGTGTCATACCAAGCACCGTACTGAGAGTATCTGCCCTGCCCTCTCTAGCACAGGAGGAAAACCTGTACGGAACGAAGGACGATGTTACAGGAGCTTTGGCCGTATAATGCTATGTACCTTCTAGATGCTCAATAAAGTCATTGTTGACAACTCGGTGGTTCTGTAAGGTTTATGGAGGGGCATCTGAGTGCTTGGAATGAGGTTTGGGCCTCTCTGGGATTACTTCCCCTTCCCCTTCTTCCTTTTCCTCTGTGAGGCTGGAGAGTAAACCAAGCCAATGCTAGGAAAGTGCCCTACTACTGAGTTACACACCATGCTTGTTTTCTTCTCTTTCTCTGCATCTGTGTGTGCACACATGAGTGCTTGTGTGGAGGCCAGAGGTTGAGGCCGGTGACTTCCTCTCACTCTTCCATCTTGTTTTATCGAGTCAGGATCTCTCCCTGAACTTGGAGCTCGCCAACCGGCTCAGTGAGCTCTGGGGCCCTGCTTGTCTCCGCCTCCCTAGCTCTGACATTACAGATGTGTGGAGTGCGGGGGATCTGAGCTTAAGTCCTCAAGCTTATACAGCAAGTGCTATGCCATCTTCCCAGGCCCTTTATTTTCTTCTTGATTCATATCAACTCAAGCAGTTTTCAGTTTGCTTTTGTTCATTAAATTTTTTTGAGTTGTATGTGAGAAATTAGAAGCTCAGATGAGTGAAACAGGGCTTAGAACTTCTATTTATATCCTTCATTAGTGTGCATCAGAGGCCTATTTGCTTCATAGACTCTGGATCACATAGAATATTATAGAAATGCTCTTATTTGTTTATGCATCAGGAAACTCACAGAGTTAAGAAAAGGCAGCCAGTGGAGAGAGTAGTGGTCCTCTGTAGCCTGTGGTGAGGCATCCCTTAGAGTGAAAGAGAGGGTAGAACTTCATGTGTGTCATGTGTTGAGTGCCTTGTCTATTTAACACATTATGAATGTTTTACACAGTGCTGCACTCTAAGCATGTAGTGGGGCTGTTTGCCTCTTGTGTGAGTTCTCAGAGTTCTCATTGGCTGTCTGTGTTGGTATTTCCCCAGGGTCATGATTTGATGTCAAAAGGACATAATGCAAACCAGCTAAGCATTCATGACCACCTGTGTCAGTGTAGGGTTGCAATTTGAGATGCTCCCTGGAGGTGAGGCGGTCACTTCTGGAGGCCAATATTGCTCTGTAGTTCAGATGACAAAGTCTGAATCCGGTTTACTAGCTTACGTGCATAAGTTACCTGCTTCTACTTCTCATCTGAAAGACAGGGCTAACTGAGTATTCACCTGGCCAGGTTACCACAAACACTTTAGATAAACTAGATAATGAACACAGAGTGTCTAGCACTGTGCACACTGTTCAGCAAGTGGTAGCTGGGCTGCTGCTGTTGGCACTGTGCCCACACATTCTGGGTGAACTTGACTAGGAGTTTCCATAAAGGTCATGATGTTTCTAGATCAAAGCTGAAAGAGTCAAAGTACAGGACAGGAGTCAATGTCATGAATGAAGGTAGAAAGTCAAAGTACAGGACAGGAGTCAATGTCATGAATGAAGGTAGAAAGTCAAAATACAGGACAGGGGTCAATGTCATGAATGAAGGTAGAAAGTCAAAATACAGGACAGGGGTCAATGTCATGAATGAAGGTAGAAAGTCAAAATACAGGACAGGGGTCAATGTCATGAATGAAGGTAGAAAGTCAAAATACAGGACAGGGGTCAATGTCATGAATGAAAGTGAAGGAAACCAGGGTGCCTCATTGGTGTCCATGAATCTGAAATACTGGGTGGATGTCTGTAAACAGGATTATAAGGAAACAGAAACCCATGTTTGCAGTGCTTTTTAGGAAGGGAGACACGAGGCTTTCTAGTCTCTGGCTCCAACAGACGTTTTCATTCAGGTCTCTATCTCATGGGGCCCAGTATTTCCAGACTTTTACTTTAGTGAGAGGGAACCATGCAGATGGCAACATCTTAGCTGCCAGAAAGTGGTGGGTCCTCACTGTAAATAGCCATTCTGTATTTGTCAGCCTCTTAGATAAGGCATTATGAATTCATTGACAGAAGGCTACTTGGCCTGGGGAAATGGAACAGCAGACTTTCTGGACCTCCACAGCTGAGCTCAGATTGTCAGACTTGGTGGCAAGTGACCTTATCCCTCTCAGCCATCTCTCTGGCCCCAAGGCTTTATTCATAAAACCCAATGCATTTTGCCTCTGCTATAGAATATTTCACATACCTAAGACCAATGCTTTTGTAGGTAAGTCAGCTGACTCCCTGGGATAGTAGACATTGACATACATGTGAGTCACTTAACAGTAAGAGCTGAGTGGAAACAAGTGAGATGCTATAGAAGAGCCACAGGTAAGACTCTAGACTGCAGAAGGTGCCTCGTGCCTGGCAGCTGGAAAAGCCTGGGCCAGCCCAGGCTGTTCTCAGCACCAGACAGTACTCCTAATGGCATTTCTGCAGGTCGAAAGCAAGAGCATGGTCTCCTGAACACATTTGCAGATTGTGGTCCCCAGGTGTCTACTGTTCACTGCATCCAGAAGTGAAGTGGGGTGGGAGCATGCTACCCAGTCCCCAGAGACTGAGTTCCCCAGTGAGCACTGCCTTTTGCAGGGTTTGCTGCTGCTGTGTTTGTAAACAAGAAGAGAATGGTAAGCAGCAGGATTCTGCAGCCACACTATAACCATTTTCCTTCTTGGATTTGTGAGTTACTGGAGCAGTTAACCTGAAGGCATTTAAGAAGCTGCTCATGCTTCTTGTCTCCAGCTAACACCCTAGCAGCCAGCAGCACTTTGGGAAACCTCACCACTTCCCTCTTCCTGTATGTTACAAAAGCAAACAGTCTGAGGAGAGCTAAAACAGTGTGTCCAGATTATCAGTGACTTTATGAAATCTTTCCCCAAGCTGGAAACAGTTTCCCCACACAAGGAAATATCTGTTCAGTAGGTAAGAGATGTTCTGGGATACTTTCCTGAGAGTTGGAGGCACCTACCTTAGGCCACCCTCCCATGAACCCAGAGCCTTTCTGACTGAAGGAAAGCCCTTGATTATGAGTGCTGAGAACAAAGTGAGAGGCCTTCTAAGACCAGGACATTTGTCTCTAAATGTGAGTGTAAGAACATTCCAGGCTGGGTACACCGAGAGAAACAAGGTTGGAGATATATTGTACTCACACCCAATGGGGTTAGTACCTGCTGCACAGCTGGCCTTCTGAGGTGCGGGAGGGGCTCCTTGACTTGTGATGTTTGCTGATTTCTATGGGTTTTCACTCCTGGTATGATCCTCTGAAAGCAGCCTTGGGCAGAGGTGGTCACACCCCTGCTCCCACCTCCACCCCACCCTGCCCTGTGCTTCCAAGTTGATGTGCAGCTGGGCACTGACTCCCCACACCACTATGCTATATTCCAGTTGTGAGCACAAGATACACAGATCAAGATCTACAGATAAGGCCCATCAGAAAAGGAGCTGAAAAGCCACAGTGAGGCCAAGACATGCTGTGCAGGACAGAGGAAGTCTAGGGGATTTGCTTTGAATATTTACAGATTTTCATCCAGTTATCTTAGCCCGATGCCACTAAATCACGGTTTAGCCCACACCTCTTTCCAGTCTGCTTCAGTCACTCCCCATCTGGCTCCTCTGCTGCTCTGCCTCTGTGGATTGAGTACACTAAGCAGATCCCAAACCTCCTTGAGGGTGCTTTACTGTGACAAAAGGGAAGGGAGTGATTCCAATGGCGTTTGAGGTTTCTGTGTGACGAGGGGATGGATGTACTAGGTGCTAATGCTGTATTGGTCTGGGGTCAATTCTGCTGCTCAGTTGAAAAGAAGGAAATGCCATCAGGCTAACCTCTTCTGTGTTCCGTGTGAGTCTTCAAGCTCTGATCAGCCCCATTTCCTCCAGGACCTTGTTAGAGCCCACATCTGGTTCCTCAGATCTGGAGAAAACTGTCACAATCAACACAGAACACTCCACAGTCACACTCACTCTGGCTGAGACACCCTCCTCTGAGTTAGGGCTCAGTTTCCAGTAATGTCCTCTAGGACCCAGAAGCCATATTAGGTGAGAATTATGTTATGATCTCTGAAGATAACAAAACACAGTTTCTAGAGAACAGCTCATTGTTTCCACACTTAGACAATTCTATAAGGTTCCTGGTAAGATGACTAGCAGCCAGAGGTCACTGAGCACTGGTGAGTAAAGCATGTGCCTGTTGGACATTGGGTTTGCATGCCCCTTAGTGAGGTCATTGGGCTTTGCCTAAGGCCTCACAGGAAGTTAATGAACTTGTCTTGATGCACCAGCCCCACTCCAGTACACACACTTAAAGCCCCCCAGCTTTCTCTCATATATTTCACCCCCAGATAAGGAAGCCACGATGGGCCAAAGTTCACCTTGGTGAACCGATGGGCTCATTGGAGTTACTTGCAGGGATGTGGGTGGGGGCTACTCACAGGAGCAGGACTGATTCAAAAGCAATCTACTGAATAGATGCCACACTTGATAAACAATGGCGTGGGTTCATAGCAAATGCAAGATCATAAAAAGGAAGGGAAAGACCCCGGACAATATTGTTCCCAAGATAAGCTATTGGATCCTGAACCAAGTCAAGATGGAGACAAAGGGATAAATGCAAACTCTGGTTCTTGGGTTATAGGACAGTGATGTAGAGAAATCTGGGGATGCACACAGAGCCTCCTATCTTCTAAGGGGTCCATTAGAAACAGACTAGGTCACCATGTATGCTATTGTTGTGTTTATACTGAGGATGAGAGGGTCGAACCCCTAGCCAGGCTGTGAAAGTGAGATTGATGGCCAAGGAGTCCCACAAACCACCATCACCTTTAACGGGCTGAGCAGAGGCTGAGGTGAGCTTTAATCACTCTATAAGGGTTCCTCCACTTCTGCTTTAAGAAGGAAAAGCCACTTGCAGACACGAGGGTTCTGCTCTCATCAGGGCATGGCTCTCCCCTTTGGCTAGTGCCTTCGTGAACTACCCACCACCCCTGCAGCCTCCTGGTCAACTCTGTTGCTCCAGCAACGCCTTGATGCCAGTCCTGGCAATCTGGAATCCTCCTCTAACTGGGATCTACTCCACCCCCTGAGGAATGTCCTGTATGCTCCCATTCATACTCTGCTCAGCTCCCCATTCACCCACCACTGCCCCAGACTACAGAAGCCCTACCTATCTTCTGGGGTCTGTCCTACAGCTTCTGAAATTGTCTGCACTCTATCCTTCCTGCCACAAAGCACACACTGACTGACGTCTCCCCAAGAATTCCAGGCATTTCTAAGGCATCCATTCCCTCTAAATCCTTAGCCCCTCCCTACATTCCAAAGGAAATACTCTACACTTTTCCTACAAAACTTTCTTTTCTCTTCTTTCTTTCTTTCTTTCTTTCTTTCTTTCTTTCTTTCTTTCTTTCTTCCTTCCTTCCTTCCTTCCTTCCTTCCTTCCTTCCTTCCTTCCTTCCTTTCTTTCTTTCTTTTGTTTTGTTGGTTTTTTGAGACAGGGTTTCTCTGTGTAGCTTTGCGCCTTTCCTGGAACTCACTTTGTAGACCAGGCTGGCCTCGAACTCACAGAGATCCACCTACCTCTGCCTCCTGAGTGCTTTCTTTATAATTCTAACTTTCCTGTCCTTTCCTGCCTAGAAAAGGATTGGTGATATTGTATAGGACAATGTACCCTTTGAAGATGATTAAACATATTGAGTCCCCCTCACAATACAAGTACATTGTTAATTACAAAATTTGCTGTAAGCTGGTTAGGAGAGCAGCTCTGTAATTGCAGGCATTCTTAGAGATGTTAATAAAACTTACCGACAGGGAGGGTAGAGGAGAAGACATCTGATTTATGATCAGAGGGAATCAACTACGAGAGGAAGCAAGCTTTCTGCTGCTTGTGTGGATCGGTGCTTCTCCCAAAACCCTGAGAGTGATTCCAGGTCACTCAGCGAGGTGGTGAAGGGCCCGGAGCACATGGTGTGTGCTCTGCTCAAAATGAAAAACCTGCACACTAAAATCAAACCAAGCCAAAACAACAAATCCAAAATATGGCAGAGAATTTACGACTGTCATTAAAATTAAAAGTTCTAATCTAATGCTTAAGAAAACACGGTGTTGTTTCTGAGGCCCTGGGTTAGAGTTCCCTCCTGAACATGGGCAATTTAGCCTGTCCTTGACTTCAGTTCCAGGGATCTGGCGCCCTTTTCTGGCCTCCATGGGCACTGCACACATATGGTGCTCCATCTATGCATGCAGAACTCATACACGTGAAATAAAACGCAAAATGTTCAACCCCTATGATTGTACATACCGCCTGCAAGACGTTTTTAAAGATGATTTTAAGAATCCATAAAACTCAGCTCTCTGTGGAGAACTGATAGCCCCGCAACCTCAGCAGCTGGTGTGGCTCTGGTGACCCCAGCATGAACTCATGAGGGTTTTGTAATAACTGGCTTCACCTGCCTCTGAGATCGCCAGCCTGTTAAAAACATGGCGTCAGCAGGAAACCCAAAGAGGCTGTTGTTGATTTTCCCTGATGGTTTTCGAAACAGACTTGACCCCAAAGAATCATCGCTGGCGTTTTTCTGAATTTCACACAATAGGGTAATTTTTTCTTTTTCTTTTTAGTTTTGTCTTATTTTGGTTGTTCTGGGAGCTAGGGGCTTAATGCCGAGTTAACAAACAAGTTAAGCAATAGCCTGAAAGACCTCTGCTGACCCAGTTCCAGAGTTAGGCAGGCCCTCCCCCCTCCCCTCCCTCCTGCCCTCCCTTCCTTCCTTGAGGAGATCAGTAGGGACAGTGATGTGTCAGTGAGTGTGCAAGAGTCCAACTTCAGGATCTGGATCAAGAAGCGAGGGCACCTGAGAACTGCCACTTGAAAACATAAGGTGGTGCACAGAAAGAAAACCCAGAAGCAGGCTCCAGAGCTCAGGTACCAGAGCTCATGTAAGCTGTGTGCAGTGAGAGCCGCCTTAAAGGAAAATACCTCCCTCCTCCCGCTGTCCCCTTACTCATAAAAAGCCATACAGAGACTGCCCACATTTGCCTCTGACATTGTCATTACCACTTTTCCTGAAGTAGATAGCGCTTAAAACTATTACTGGATTATGAAACTAGAAATCTATGACCACACAGAAAGCTTGCCTGGCACAGACACCCACTAAACATGGACTAGGAGGTGCCTGACTATGTCCAAGACTTGTAGCTTGTAGGCAGATTGCATTTTAAAAGGTTTGTAATCACTGACAGAGCACTTTGTTAATCCATTCGCCTGAGTTACCTCATTTAATTTTCCGAACACCCCCAGGAGGAAGCAGTATGGTTCCAGTACAACAAATTACTCTGTGCCTTAGCAGCTAAAAAACGACATAATTATGTTTCTTGGTTGTCAGTTTCTGCGATCAGCAGGGCTCTTCTTTTGGGGGGGGGTGGTCTTACAGAATTGCAGTCAGATGGCAGCCGGGGCTGTAGTCATCTAAAGGCCAAGGTGGAAGGAAGCCCAGGAAACTCCACTCGGCTGTCGCTGACACCAGCTGCCCACTGGCATGGTTAACCAGTGTACCCCACACAGCATTTCTGGGAGCATGAGTTTCTCACAGCTTGGTGCCTGGGTTACCAAAGAGAACATTCCAAAAGATCCAGACAAGGAGGCTTACCTTGTTTTGGACATCCCAGAAGAATATTCTATGCAGTGCAATGGCTGAGCAGGTCAGCCCAGCCCAGATGATGGGCAGTCTCTGTCTAGTGATGGAGGATGGATGATGGAGCCTTTCTGAGGAACAGCTGAGACTGGAAGAAAGTCATGGAGAGGTGGATTGGCCACAGGCAGCCTCTACTAATATCTCATTTGGCAGGTAAGAAAACGTCAGGATAAATTACCCAGGTTTGATGAAGTGTTTGTCTGAAATTAGCTAACTCCAGAGCTCTCTGGTCTTCTGATGGTAGCAGCTCTATGTAGGGCAGAGCTCTCAGACCTAAGTTACAAAGAAGCCATTCTTTTCAGGGATATGGTGCATTTATAAACATGAGGGAAAATGTATATTAAAAAAACCTTTGTGCAGTAGAAATCTGAACTGTCGTAGAATGTGTGGTGGGTTCAAGAATCATCCTGGAAGGAGGCACTGGCAGTCTCCTTGCTCAGTGCTCTGGATGCTCGCACACAATACAAAAATGCATTCTCATAGAAGCCCTTGTCTCTTGGTGGCAAATGAGATTTAGAAAGATTAAAAACTTGCCCTAAATCACAAAACCAGGGTTGACCCGTAGGCATTTCCTGTTTTGTGGGTACACTTCCTGAGAACCACTGAGAAGTGAGAGATGAGTTAATGGGAGATACTAAGAGGAAGTTTACAGAGTATTCAGGGGCAGTGGGAGGGAACCAACTAACCCTGCCCCCCCCAAAAAAAATCTGGAAAAACAAAACAAAACAGGGTTCTGAGGACCAAAGCCTTGGAAAGGGAAGGTCACAGATAGACTTGAAGGTGGCCTGTGCCACAGCCATAGAGAATTTAGCAGACCCATAGCTCTGAAGCTGGGACAGCCTTTCTGAATTGTCCTAGCAGCATCAAGGGCCTGCACTGTTAACACCAACCCAGTTCCCAGTTCAGGCACCAGGGCAAATGGCTGCTGAGGGAATAATGCAGCCAGTGAAGCCCCACATCCTAGAAGGGAGTTGTAGCTGATGTGTCTGGGCAGCCAGTCATGGCCCTAGACATGTGGACAACAGTATTATGGCCCCAACTTCCAGACAGTTCTCAAAGGGTGGGCCAGGTCTCCTAGCTCAAATAGAACACTAAAGCAAGTGACTCCTTACAACCTGCATATGGGGTCCTCAGGGTAAGCTGGGGCATTTTAATGACTGTGAACTGAATTTGTTTTTCTCTAGGGCTCCAAATTGTGGCCATACAACTACATAGAAGCACTAAACCAGTGGTCCTCAAACTGTGGGTTGTGCAGGGTCACCTAAGACCACCAGAAAAGATATTTACATCATGATTCATAACTATATCAAACATACAGTTAAGTAGTAATGAAAACAATTTTATGGTTGGAGGTCACCACAACATGAAGAACTGTATTAAAAGGTCACAACATTAGGAAGATTGAGGACCACCGTTCTCAACTGTAAATAATTCAGGGACAAGAGTCCCTCAGAGGCTGGTGGTGTGCTATGAACAACAAGCCAGTAACAATGGTGTCATCTTCAAAGGCTAGCATGCAAAGTGGAAGAAATAAAGCAGAGCCTGCAGGCCTTTGCCACACCCCATCCTTTAGTCTGTGGCCGGTCCAGCCTCCCCTTCTTAAGCTGTGGGGAACCGGAAGAAGCCAGTGAATGGAGAATCAGAAGTCAGTGGGGAAGAAGGAAAGATGAAATTGAGGTTTTCTGGGTGAGAAAACAAGAATGAGAAGAAGAAGAGAGTTGAAGGGAAGAGAGGAGGGGACACTTTTATCAGGAGGGAAGAGAGGAGGGGACACATTTATCAGGAAAGTGTTGCTGAACACATTGTCCCCACCTGTCACTGGGTCCCTGCCTACCTTCCTGTCCCTTGGAATAGCAAGACTGGCACATTGTCACTGGCTGTCATGCTCCGGCCGGTGTTTCCTGGCATCTTAGGCAAAGAGTTGGAAAGTTAGGCAGCACACAGGTTTGTAAGAGAAGCAAGGTGATTTATCTGGGGGGAACAATTAGTACAGGAGACACAGCAGAGTGACAGTGGCCATAGGCTGATGGGGAGTGCGAAGATGCATTTTCTGTGGCACATAGAACCGAGTCATGGAGCATCTGCCAGGGCTTTGGAGGGCTGGGATGGAAAGGGAACAGTGTCTCGGGGGCATTATTCCTCATCTCTGGGCGTGGTGGAAGATGCATGCATCTATCTCTGTCGGATTCCTATAGTTATAACTGTGTTGTCCACATACCTGTCTCATTGTCTGTGTCCACATGGCTGTACATCTATTCCGCCATTAGCTGTATTAACCTGTACCTTTGTCATCCCTGGTTAATTTCTGCAAGCCAGACAGCACTGTTTGCGACTCCTCTGTCATTTATTGACAGCAGACTTTGCACAAATTTCCCATCCTGCCCGGGGGCCTGTCAGCAAGGCTGGCAGTACTCACAGTGCAGGCAAAGGAGGCCGGTGCAGAAGCTGCTAGATGGTGGTGCTCTCAGATTGGGAGTTAGATGCACTGAAGTTTGAGTTTCACTAGACTCTGACAGCCTGCTAACTTCTTTCAAGGTGGCCAGACGGCACTCTGAATGATGCCACAGTGCCCTCCTTCCTGTGGAGCCTCGGAGCAATCCCATGCCCCCAGGGAGCAGCCCGGACCTACACTGCGCTTCTCCACACCCTTGCACAGTGAGTGCATTTCCCAGCTTTACCTGCAGAGGGCATGTTTAGTCCAGGTTTCTGTGTGTGCCCCTCAGCACCGCTCCTCACGCTACCACTGGCAAGGTGGGACTTCAGCATCTTCCAGGTGGACATCCCTCTTCTCTGCATGGCTTCTCTTTCCTGCCCCTCTCCGGGCAGCAGGGGCATCCTGCACTAGTTCTAACTGGCCAGGCTCTCCAAGAGGAAGTGTCTGTCCTTGTCACTAGTAAAGCCCAGGTAAATTGGCTGTATGGAGGGGACTGTTCTTTTGTCCCTCCTTCCTTTTAAGAACTGTTTACATTTTAAGTCGCTGAAAAGTTTCCAACATAAGGCAAGAGGGACAGAGAAAGGTTGTGTGTAGTATGTGTGTGTGTATCTGTGTGTCATTGTGTCTCTCTGTGTGTGTGTCTCTGTGTGTCAGTGTGTCTCTCTGTGTGTGTCTCTGTGTGTATGTGTGTGTGAGTGTGTGTGTGTGTGTGTGTGTGTGTGTGTGTGTGTGTGTGTGTGAGAGAGAGAGAGAGAGAGAGAGAGAGAGAGAGAGAGAGAGAGAGAGAACAGAGACACAGAAGGGGACAGAGAGAGACAGAGAAACAGAGACACACACACACACACACACACAGACAGTTGAACCCTGACCCACCAGAGAAGTGCTGGCTTTGAAAGGCCTCCTGTCCCAGAATGTACAGGTAGGTGCATTAAGAACAACTCTGAGGAGGATGAGGTGGCTTGACCAAGACTGGACAACTTTGGGAGAGAGTAAAGTGACTTAATTTTGGATACTTTGAAGAAAAGCAACTAAAAAGGTTGACTGAGCAGACTTCTGCCTGTAGAGAGTCCAGTTAGAAGTGGGAAGTGAGGTTGTAGGGTACAGGTGTGGGCTGGAAGGGCTTCCAGGACTATCATGGTTGATGAGGGAACTTGAGGAAATCCAAACTCTGGGGCAGTGGTTCTCAACCTGTGGGTCACAACCCCTTTGGGGGTCACATATCAGATATCCAGCATATCAGATGTTTATGATTCACAATAGCAAACTTACAGTTATGAAGTAACAACAAAAGTAATTTTGTGGTTTGGGTTACAGCGTTAGGAAGGTTGAGAACCAATGCTCTAGAGGGTTGGTTTATGCACCCAGTCTTTGTGCTCCAGAATGGAATTGTGTTAGACAATGTAGTATAAATGCCACTTCTGAAACTGACATGACAAATGGAAACATACATAAAAGGAGTGCAAGTCCCAAAGTGCCTTGTGTTTGGATAGAAAATCTGGGAAGACTACCCAGTTAGTAAGTAGAGAAACTGGAGTTGTGCCAGTCCAAGCGGAATAGGCTGTGGGGCAGTGTGGGGTCTGCTGGAGTCCAGCTCCGACCTGTTCTCACCCACTGAAGGGTTCATGGGTGGAGGAGAGAGGAGCAAGGAAATATCAGGTAGAAAGATAAAAAGAGATGATAAGAAAGATAGAACAGCTTCGGGAGGGCCCTGGATCAATACCTAGCCACCCAGAAATTTATTCAAAAGGTTTTTTTATAATATACCAAGGGGAGAGGCAAAAGACCTTCCCCTTGCAAGATCAAAGGACAATGAACAGCCAAGGGTAGACCCTTCCAAACACCTGGTAACCACACCCATGGTCAAATCATCTCCTTACACAGCCCTGCTGAGTAAAGCAAGCTCAGATTCTCTGACCCTGAGTAAAGTCTCACTAGGAAGCCTCTGTGGGCCTCCACAGGGTAGGGGTGGCAAAGCTGACATTCTATTACCCACTTGTCAAAAAGTCAGGCAGGCAGTTCAGAAGAGACATGGCTTCCACAGCATGGATGTGGTAGGTTGTGTGGCCTAGGCTCACTGTTAGACTCACAAGCAGTGTGTGAGAGATGTGTCCACCTTGGCATTCCGGGGGGGACAAGAAAAGTCTCTTGTCTAACTCAGGAGTTGCATCTCTGAGCTAGGGTTACTTCTTTGTCTTTGCCACACAACCCTGTCAGCTGCCTGCTCTGTGTTCATCCTTCACTACCTCTCACAGCACCCCACCTGCCTATTCCATAGAAAATGGAGCCCCCCTCATGGCTGTGTGGCTCTCTCACAGGTCTGCATTGGACTTCTTCCTTGATATATTTCCTTTCATTTGTCATATCCCAAATGGGCAAGGTTGCCAGATTTAGCGAAGGTGGGGGGGGTTTGGGGGGAGGATAGATGCTCTTTAAGTTAAAACTTTAGGTCCATACTTCTATTTTTAAAATTGTTCATATGTAATTCAACTGTCCCTGGGTGTCCTGTATTTTCACCTGGAAGCCTTCTATGGGAATGGCAGTTCTAAAACTCCATTTCCCTCATTCTAAACTTTCCAATGGTTCCTATTGTTTCTACGGCAGGAGCCGGGAACTCAGTTTCATGTAGGTACTTAATGCAAAGATCAGAGTGGGTAAGAGGGAGGCAAAGTGTGTTGGAAGGTAGGGTAGAAGCAGAGCAACTATTTTCCCCATCCTAGACATTCACATGTAGATTTAAAAACTATATAATGAATCTCAACTAAAGCAACCCTTCCCCACATCCCTACCCTCTTCCCACCCACACCCAACCTGTACACACACAGTTGTCAGAGCACCAAGTTTCCCAGTGGATACCTGGACTAAGCCAGACCGTTTGGCCTTCACTTGGAGGCCCTGGTGTGGGCTCTTTGCCACTTTCTCTCACTACTGTCCAGCTTGGACCCTCTCTAGCTTTTCTCTACCAGCTGACCATGTTCAGCCCTCACAGCCATCTTCCTCCCGTGCTAGTGCCTCTGCCACGCGGGACAACCATGCCTCTCCCTTCATGTTCTGTTTCCATGGTGAAAGTGCCCATCTATCTAGGGGCAGCTCCAGTGGTCATCGAGTCTTTCTCTCCAGCAGACCTAAAAGGAGATAGTCCCACAGGGACTCGACCATGTCCCATGCTCTTTATGTCCAGAATCTCCCAGTGACCGAGTTACTTAAGGGCAGTGACCCTATCTTGTACACTTTCAGATGCCACAGTGAGCATTGCTGCAAACACATGCTCAGTGTGTACTTACCCTGGGTCTGAAAACTCATAAATGCATCAGCTGCAGACTGGTGGCAAAGCTAAAGACCAGGGGTGCCTCTTCTGCCAACACTTCCTGGCTACACCTGTCCCCTCCCCCTCTTTCAAGCAGTTTCCAAGTCAGAGCATTCAGCCCAAGTTGTTTAAACACTGTCCTAAATGATGGTTCATGTAGAGCCCAACCGTGAAAGATGGTTCTTTTTAAGGCTTCGTTCCTGTTGGGCACATGTACTAAGCCAGACATGGAGCTTTGAAAAGAATTCCATTTTGCCAAAGTCTGCCTTCTGATTCTGAGGAGGGTTTTCCAAGTGTTTGCCCAAGGAACATTGGTGACTTGGAGACTGTTTATATAGGTTAGAATCCTGGAAAAATGAAAACTAGACATTAAGCTTGGCGAAAGAAACAGGCACAGGCCAGGTAACCTCCAGTTTTGCTGACTCTGAAGGCTTTAAATGTATCACCTTCTCTGATTTGTTGGCCTGCCTAGTGACATTCTGGCTGGTGTGAGCTGGGCAGGGCTGGCTGCCAGCTCGGGACTGGTGTGCAGCCAGCTGTGCCTTCAGAGAACTCCCTCTTCAAGGCTTCCTCCAATCCCAGATAGCACAGTCCCTAGATATCTCACCCAATGGAGATGGGCATGAGTGCCATGGGTACCAGAGTTGGCAGCACAGTACCATGGTTCAGTGGTTCAGAGTACCTGGTGTCAGACAGCCTGGCTTGGCCACTGATGGGCTATGTGCCATTGAGCTGGCCACTCAGTTTCCCTTTATCTTGTGTTTTGTATCTGAAGATTGAGCTTACTTCAAAGCCTGGGGCCTTGATGCCTGGTGCTGCTTATCCTTCACACATGTACGAGGTGGAGGAAGGGTGTAGGTGCAGAGAAAGGAACACCTAAGGTGGGTGCAGGGGCATCAAAGAGGAGGTGACATTTGCTTTGTACCCTGAAAGATGAGTGGGGGAGTTCAGAAGACTTGGAGGGCTCAGGAGAAACTGGGGTTTGGGGCATGAGGTCAGAGAGAAGACTGCAGCTGTGGGCGAGGATGCATGCGTGCAGGATGGAAAAGTGAGAGCCTGCATTGCTCTGAGTAGGCTGAGAAGGGCCTTACTTTTCATTGCTCCTATAAAGGCGAAGAAGGAAGGCAAAGTGTTTTAAGGAATTAAAAAACAAACATCACTGAACCAGTTGGAAGAGCTTGGAATTCGAGGTGGGGTTCTGCTGCCTTGAAGCTCTGCCACTCATGTGTCCAGTTAGATTGGGCTGCGGTACATCAGACCATACTTTTCAAGAATTAAAGGAATCCAGAATGCAGGTGACATGAACCTTGCTGAATCAGCATCAAGATTTAGTCCGGGGTGTGTTTCAGACAACTAACAAAATTGTTAGGCTCTATCCAGATGGCTTGGGCCCCAGTAAGTGTGACCACCTGACTGCCTAGTGCTCTGAGCATAAAAATCACCATGGCAACCACTGTTATCTTCGCTTTGGTGCTGGCTTGGCATGGCTGAGAGAGACTCCATACTGGCTGGGTAATTTTGCTTTAACCAAGGGTTTTGTTCCCTTAGGGGCCCAACATGGACCACTTTGTGCAGGCTCCAGGCCTGGGGAAGAGTCCAACTGCCAGTAATCAGCAGGCTGAGAGTTCTGCTCTACCTGGGTGAAATCCAGGGTGAGCATGATGCTGGTCTGACAGCAGTTAATGATGGCGGCCAGCAGGGAGAGCATTGGCAGGTGGCATTCTATTGTTACAGTCCTCCTGTCTGATTGGATATTAGCACCCTTAGTCCTACAAACATTGTAGCCCCTTTGCAGGACCAGCGTTACAGTGCCCAGCTCTCTGGAGCTCTCCTGGTGAGCAGGGCCTGCGTGTTCTCCTCTCTGGCTCCTCACAGCCTTATATCAGTGCTCTGCTCTCTCATGGCCTCTACTGCTCTTTTTTACTGCCCTGGTTGCTCTGAAATTGTTATCATCAAGGCTGCCTGACCCTTCTGTATATACTACCTGGATTAGCTGAAGTGCTGGCCTGCCCAGGACTGTGCCTGAGAGTTGGCCACCTACTATCCCTTGGGAGCTAGAACAGTCAGCTGACTGCTCAGGACATGGGCACCAGAATTTGCACCAGTGGGATTGTTGGCCACTAGGTAGGATTCAAGCAAGCAGACAGGGTCACTAGTGGACAGGGTGCACAGCAGGAGGGCCAGTCACTGTAGGAGTTTCAGCTGCCAACCAGTGTTACTAATGGATGTAAGCTAGGCCGTTTGGGAGCACACTGATGGGGATTGAAAGCTGGGCAGTAAGGGGTCCAGCTGCTGAGTCTACCTCTTCATGAGCTGTCAAGCCCACCACTGCTGCCCACTCTGTGTTGCCTCTGCTACCAGCTCTGCACAAGAATGTATGCATGTGTGGGGAGATAGACAGACAGACAGACAGACAGACAGAGCCCATCCTTTACTAGGCCTCATATTGTAACACCTAAGCAGGTAGCACAGGAGAATGTCTCTCCAGGGGTGTTTGGAGCAATCACTGCCACTTGTTTGGGTCAACCATAGCCTTGTCTCTTAGCACCAATCAGTCATTAATGCTTGTGGCTTTGGACCAAGCACAGTCTTACTCCTTAGCAACAGTTACCTTTGTCCCTTCACTCTGGAAAGTGCTGCTGCTTTTTTCCCTCCCTCCTAAGGAGGAAATAGTCCATCTAGGAGGCTTCTGATTATAGAAAAGTAGACACAACTGTTTCAAATGGGCCTGGCAGGAGCTGCCTTCAGGAGTCAGTGATCAGCTGGAATCGTTGGGATTGTCATAGAGAGTTCTGGCTAGCTGGTATTGGAAGAAGGGTAGCCCCACTGACCATTAGGCATTATGGTAGGCCTTGCTTAAGACAGCACAGGAAAGAAGTGAGAATCCAATACCTGGTGATCAGAGTCCAATTGCCCCTTTCCCAACATCATTTCTTATTTACAGGAACATGAGTAGCAGGTGCTTACACCATAAACATAAGAACTACCAACAATAGTTTTAACAGATTTTAACCATGTTTTAACAATGCTTAACACCTCACCCGGTGCCCAGGGAATGCCTAGTCCAGGGTCTGTGATGGTTCTTTCAGCGATCATATTCATAGATTCCTTGGGTTGTTCTGAGTGGATTCTTCAGCTGTTCTGGTATTTTTTGGAGACATTCACTGGTCAGGACACTTAGTCATTCTGAACTGGGAGGGAAGACCTTGCAGTGGACGAGGAGGCAACATGTGGAGGGGATTCCCATCTCCATTACTTTTTGATGCTAGGAGATGAGACATTACCACAGACTCTATAGCACTTACCATGGGGGCACCTGGCATTCACTAGCATCCTAGTGCGGACTGACTGGCTTGCCTGCCTTACATTTAATCTTATTTCTTGTCTTTCCCCTTTGCTTCAACACATAGTGAGGTAGCTTTGTCGTCTTCTTGCTTTTTCTCCTCCATTTCTGTTCCCTCCACCATAAGTTCCACGTGAGGGCCACATCTCCTCCATTCCCTGTTGCAGCCAGCAGGGGGACAGGTGTGATACGGGCCCTTTTCTCTGCATCACTGGTTCTTCTGTTCCTTGGTTCTTTCCACTTGTCCTGGCCCGTAACTCTTGGGAATCCCCTCAGCCCTCCTTCATGGCTTACTGTTTCCCTAATCCCCATATACTTTGTGTACTTGATTAGTGTACTTGATATCTTTGCCCAAGTGCCTTAAAGCCATCTCAGATTCCCAGATATCAAGACAAGTGGAGTTTTATGGAATCCCTATACTTTGAGTCTTGTCCGATGTGAGAGATTCTGGGAAAAGAGACATTTTCTGAGATAGACTTTCTCCCCACCTTCTCCCTAAGGTAAGGGAAGCTTATCTTAGAAGATATAGTTTGATTTATAACTTTATTATATAGAAAAGCCCCCACCAATACAATGCATTAGTTTAAGGCTTTCCTGAATCTTGTAGTCCATATTCCTAGGTGAGAATGGATTAAAATGGACCTCACCTCTTATTTATTATATCATATGGCCTTTTTTGGACTAAAAAAATAAATTTTTTTAAAAATTAAAAATATCAAGTTAGCCAGATAAGAAATTTATCTCATTGTTTGGAGCACATATTATCTTTTTACATCTTAGTAAAGTATCATATAGATAGCATATGACAGTAGTCATTTATACCTCTGATCAAGAAGCCTGGGCTGAATTAAGGTGGTGCACTTCAGTATAAAAGTGAGAGAAAGCATCTGGGTCTCTGGCCTTAGGTCTGGGCCACCACCTGGAGCCATGTTTGTGTCTGAGGGCCACCCTGCTACTGGAGCCATCCCTATCTGAGTGGCCTGTGCTGCTGCCTGGGGTATGGTAGCATCCAGACCCGGCTGTTGTGGACTATGTCTGCGTCCATGGTCCTACCACAGCTGGGGTCTGTGTTGAAGTCCGAGGCCTGTGTTACCACCAAAGGCCACATGAAAGCCTGGGGTATGGGCCACAACCTGTGTCCCAGGGCCATGCTGCCACTATAGCCATGCTGAGCTGAGTAGCTGTGCTGCTACCTGCAGCCATGGTGAAGGCCATGTCTAGGTCTGTGGTCCTTCTGCAGCTGAGGTCTCTGTTGGTATCTGTGGCCTGTGTTACCACAAGGGGCCATAGGAACCATGTGTGATGAAATCAGAAAGCCATGTTGAGCTAGCCCCACACTTTGCTGGCCCTGCCCCTTGCTGGTCACTGCAGCAAGAGAGATGCCCCTAACCCTCATGGGAGAGCTACTCCCCATCCCCTTCAGGAGAGATGGCCCCAATCCTAACCAAGGGTCTGAGAAAACTGATGGCAAGGGTGTAGAAGAGCTGGCTCTGCCCCTTACCTGAAGTGGGTGGCTCCAGTGGCCCAGACCAACCAGCTCAGCTGCCACACAGGCTCACATCCAGGGCCTTGGGTTGGCCCACTCTAACATCTACCCCATCTAGGACTTGCTGGAGTTCATGAAGGGACTGGTCCTGTGGAATGATACAAACAGGATCTCCATGACTCAGGGTGGCAGAGGGATATCCGAGAGGAGTTTTGGTGAGGGTTCAGTGATGGTGGGGTACCAGAAACCAGAGGCTTTGAACCAAACCAATGATTTAATGAAATGAACATTTGCAAGTAAGGCTGATTGGACAAAAGGGTACACTATGTGACACACTGCAGCTCCCAGTGCCACTAAGATGAATGAAGAGGTATTGGAGAGGCTGGAAAGATAGTGAAGAAAGGCTTTTTGTTTGTTTCTTTTTTAAAAGTTTCTTTTGGGGGGGGGGCACTGTAATGGTGAGGGGTGGTGGATACAGTGGAACCTGGGAGATGAGCAGAATTGGGATGCATGATGTGAAATTTCTAAAGAACCAATAAAGAAATTATGTGAATAAAAAAACGTCCGAAAGCAGTGTTCAGAGTCTGTGTTTGCTATATGGTGATTCTTAGATGACAAAGCCAAGTCTTGGCTTTCTCCTCTGTAAAATCAAAGGGTCAGCTCTTTTCAAGTTATCGTGAGGACTAAATGAGACTTTATACAGGACAGAACAAAACACAGACACACACATAAAGTTGTTTGTAACCTTAGAAAAGCCTTGAGAGTGTGGACTTTAAGTTTGGGATAATCTATTTCAGAATGGCTGGTCTTAGTTGGCTGCCCTTTCTCCGCCTGGAGGTTGCATATTATAAAAAAATACTCCAACCAGAAAAAAGCTGGTTCTGTTGACCCCTTCTACAGTTGGAATGTGCGCCAAGTATTTTGTCTTTGGGATGGATTCTTAGGACTTTCATTGGAAAGCCTTCGCAAAAGACCCTAAATGTTCCTCCCAATTCTTCCTTGTGTGCTGGGAGCCTCATCACCACTCAACATTATACAGGTATCAGTTCCTTCCCATCCATTCTCCTTCCTACTTGACCCCAGTTAAGAACACCATTCTCTGGGCTTCTTGACTATACATTCAAATGATACCAGAATATGACAAAAATGGATTTTAAACAGTTCTGACCCTGTGCTGAGCACCCCTCCCCATTCTAACGATGATATTGGCAATAAGACACACTAATAACACTGACTTGCCTTTTCTGAGACAATCCTTTAAAAGTAACAGTAGTTCTACATTCTGAACAACTTATACTACTGTAGATCAAGAGATAAGAAATCAAGACTCAAAACTACTGGGAAAGACAGCAAGTCCCACAACCCTCACATATTCCAGAGTGCTTGTTTCAGTTGCTAAGCAGATGCAAATTGAGGTGAGGATATCCTTCACTGTAAGTAATGAGAGAAAGTGGGATCAGTTTTGCCAATTTTATTGAACCAATAAAATTCCTACTAATAACAATGAAATAAATTCTGCAGGTATAAACGTGATACAGTTTAACAAAACCCATTGTTCTGTACCTATAAATAGATTTTCAAAATGTCATAAAAAGTGCAGTTATGAATTGTTAACAGATTAATACACAGTTCCTTTATTTCAGATGCGTTTGTCTTGATTCACTAACAGTTCCTTCTTTATCTGTTCAAATAATATAACCCATCCCTCAGAAACAAAAACGACAACAGCAGAACAAGAAGAGAGGCATTAAAGTACTAGGATATTACACACAAGCTGGCCTGTTTGGGTCAGCTTTAGTCAGAACTGTCAAGTCAGCAACATAAGAACAAAATCAAGCCTACCTATACACACAAGAAGCTCTCAAGGGTTCTGCCATCTCCAGAACTGCCAATGCATGTGGAGGGCGTTATCAGTAACCACCATAGTCTACATCTACAGCAGGGTCTGCTCTGCTAGAACAAGGGTGAAGTGGCTTTGATAAAGCTTGCTATTTTCAGAGTTGAAACTACAAAGAGGATGCTGCCACTTGACAGTGAACTCGTGGACCCTACACTGCATCAATAGTGGAGTAAAGCTTATTCTAACTTAAACTGTATAGAGTAGGAGACTGGTGTGTGTGTGTGTGTGTGTGTGTGTGTGTGTGTGTGTGTGTGTGTGTAGCAGTCTTCAAGATCATGTCATCCACCTTACGTGAGTCCAAAGTCATGTGCTTCATAAGGAAAATTACAGCAAGGAAGCACAGGACTACGAAGGCGGAACATCACAGCTTCTGATTACACTGAATATAAAGTACCAAGGAGCGCAAGGGTAACTCTGTATTAATACTGATGAATTAAGAACTAGGACAGGTGCTTCACAGCATGCTACATACGTCACTCACAACTCAAGGAGAAGATGTCTACATGGAAAGTCATGAAGTTGGCATCTGACGCGTGCAATTCAGCTACA
The DNA here is from genome assembly GCF_903995425.1 of Onychomys torridus. NCBI lineage: Eukaryota > Metazoa > Chordata > Mammalia > Rodentia > Cricetidae > Onychomys > Onychomys torridus. Next base: position 10,043,536 of record NC_050449.1, on the reverse strand, counting down.
GTCTTCATGGATACATTCATTATGCAGCTGCCCTGCACAATCAGGATTCAGAAGGATTTTCAAGTTCAACTCTTATTTCATAGTTAAAAGCTACATCCAGTTCTTCCATGAGAGGAACGTTGCTTTCAGGTTTGAAGGAGGTAAGCCAAATGGCGAGGCCATGCTTCCAGGGTGGCCTGACAGGGTTCTGGTTGACCTTGCCCAGACTCTGTACCTATTCAATCAGTAAGGAGAAGATGGCAAGTGGCCTGGATCTTGTTTTCACATCCATCTTGCTTTGGGTTAAAAGAGTAAATGTGACAAGAAAGAGGAAGGAAAAAAACCCTACTTTCTCTCTCTGCAGAGACATCCAAATACTAAAGAAATGTCTGCACTAGATGCAAATATGGATCACTTTCCTTGGTGGACCAAGGGTACCATTTAACTCAGCTTCTATTTTGAGAAACCAATGAGATTTAGGAGAGATGTCTCTGCTTTAGAAAGGAAAACCTTTGGTCACTCACCTGATACACTTCCCTCATCCTACCTTTTGTTCTTTCATAACACTCAGGGGAGCCAGTTAAAGTTTGTAAAGATCAATTAGGAAATCAAGTTTCTTCTGGATATAAGTGTACATTTAACTCAGTGGTACCCATGAGCAATATTTTGACACTAACAAACCACAGACTCCCTCTCTTTAACATTCTTTCTGTAGAAATGATACATTCATTTTAAAAGGTTACTTGGAGTAAGAAATAGACAGTTTTAGCAAAATTTTGCATACCAAAATTATGTTTATGATATTTCAATTTTTACTGTTTTGGCTCCTATGAACTCTACAGTGTGGGGCGCTCATTCTACAGGCTCTTTTCATGCTGGTTACCTCAAGGGTTTCCACGTGCTTTCAGAAGCACACACTCCTTTACCCCTTCAATTCTGTACTTCACGGCAGTGCAGTCCCAATCTAGTTAGAGCTGAATAAACACTTCATGGTGAAGTGAATCACTCTAAGTCACCAGGTCGTTGCCTAACTAGGTGCCTCCTTCACTTTTTGAGTCTATAAATGGATTAATTGGGCATTGCAAGTGCAGTGCTCATGACCGGGATGGAAACATCCAAAGATCATCTCAGATCTACACCCACAAACAGGGGGTTCACCTTTGGGTTAGACAGCCGTCTATCATCCTGTTAGGATGGTAGTGGGGAAGGAGCAGCATTACTACCTCTGTGCAACATCCTCCTTCTTAATGACAACTATCTGGACATACAGGAAGGGCAGCTGGGGGAGCAAGACTCAAACCGGCATATTTCCTTCCTATCTCTCAAGGTAAGTTTTTCTCCCAGTGAGAAGGGGAGGGATGCGATTAGAAGCAGAGTTAATTGAGCCAAATGCTCCTGTACTCAGTTTTGTGGGATTTTTATCTATATCACACAGCAAATAGGCCAATATGATCCAACCTGACCCTCTAAACAACCACCTTGAATAATGTCCTTCCATGAGAAATGTGTTTTAGGGTCCAGACAGCACCAGTCAAATGGATGTCTACACACTGCTCACCTGTCTGCCAGGGATTTCCTGTCCCACTGAAGACTTAGGTTCATCGGGACTGGGAGACTTTTAACTCTGCATTCATGCAAGCGGGACTATTACCAGTATTTACCATCTAATACAGACCAAGCTGGGCTAGCGATTCAATCACTTTGCATTCTTGCTAAATGCTAAATTCTGCATGGTAGAAATAGTTCAATTTCTGTATCATGTATAAATATAAAGGTTCCTACTTTGATAGAAGGCAAACATTTTATGATTTATTTAAAATATGGAGTAGTATTACTGAACAACAGAGAATGAACCCATGAGAAGGCTGGGTGCTCTGCATTTATAGGCTCTTTGGGGATGAGGTAGAGGAGAGCAAGATATTTTGGCAGCTGGGAAGAGGGTATGATGAACAGCTGGGGTTGGGCAGGAGACACCAGATGCTGTGATACACCTGGTAAGGTGTCCAAGGCAAAAATACAGATGGATGGTGGAAAGACCAGAAGGGGCTTGGAAAAAGCTACATTCTCAAAGATGGGGGAAGACATACTCAGAAAAAGACACCCTGGTAATGCTCAGCAGGTGGCTGGTGATGTTCGATTGTGAAGGGCGTTAAGCACAGAGAAGCTTGGGGAGGTGAGGAGTGGAGTGACAGCTGAGGCACTTGGAGGAAGAGAAAGGCAGGAAAGGGTGGACGAAGACTGGTGGGAACCTCCACCTATAGAGAGCGTGTGCCAAGGACAGCCAGAATCTCAGCTCGGTGTCCCAAGTGGTCCTGGAAAACGTTTTCTTCCTCACAGGGCTTAGCCTTGGTGCACATCTCCACTCCAGACCCACTTCACACCAGGCTTTTCTGGTTTTGGTCTTACCTAAGCAGGTGCTGTTGGGTCCAAATTAGCAGTAAAAGAAACTACAGATGTGTAGGGTAAACACTCTGTAGACTGACAGGATACACTCCTGCTATGGCCTGCTTTGAGGAAAGACTGAGTCTGCATCTGAGTCTCCACAGAGAAACAGTGGGGAACAGTGCAGGGTGACAGCCACCTAGAACTGGTTCCAATTGCATGGACACGTGGCTTACAGTGCCCTCTTCAGAGGGGCTACCTTTCTGCTTGCTGGTGAGGTACCACCAAGAATGCTGCTTATGCACTGTGTATGTGGATCATCTTGCATGTTTTTATTCCGTGTGAAATGGTCCATTTTGCAGAGAATGAGAGTGGTGATTTAGAATTGTCCTTGAACACAACGGAGTAAGAACCTCCTTTGCGCTCGCCGCAGCACACCGTTTACATGGTACCCTGGATTTGTTCTTTGTCCTTGCCTTACAGTGCAAAGGAGCCTTGCCATCATACAGGCATGCATGCACTTGTCACGGGAAGTGATGACTATTTTAAGTAGTAATCTATAACTGTTTGCTGATAAATTTACTTTGGTGCGGCATAAAATTCTACGATTTTGGATTAGCAAAACTTTAATAGGTGGGGGAGGGAGTACTTCCCTGGATGATATCCATTAGATCTTAGACTTATGTAAAATCTTTAACAGACATAAATAAAATAGGGTTCTGGTTCAAATTTTACATGACCTTTATATAAATCTTACTTAAGTTTTTTTCTTTTAAAAATAGCCCTGTACAGCTGTGCTATTATTGGGTTTAAAACTGGTTCAAAAGGCCAAGGCTACATCCTGGACTCTGTGTTAGCTACCCCTGATTTACAGAGCACCCTAAGGGGTGGGGGGGCAAATTATTCCTTGGACCTAGACAAGGAACTTCTTTTAAAACATAGTCCATCTCCAAAGCCTTTTCCCATCAGAGTAGCACAAGGCTGCCTGAGGAAGCCGCTTGGGAGGCCGCTCCAGGGTACTCTCACCACTCCTACAGTCAAGTGGGTTAAAGAGCAGACCCACTTTCATGGGTAAGGGACTTACATATTCTTTCTCTTTCTCTTTTAATTTTTGAGACAGGGTATCACTATGTAGCTCAGGCTGGCCTTGAACTCACTATGTAGCCCAGGCTGGCCTCAAAACCACCATCCTCTTGCCTTAGGCTTCCATGCATTGGGATTACAGGTATGTGCCACCAAGCCTGATTTCCTTGATGTTTCTGATAGTGATCTGAGAAATTAAGAATTAGCACAGATGCTGGCAAATGTGAAATTCCAAATTGGACAGCATTACTGCAGCATGTCCATCAGGGTTATCAGGCTGATTTTAACACAAGGAGCAAGGAGTTGAGGGCTTCACAATCAGACGTGCTCTTCACACACACTCACATGCTTATGTTTGGCACAATGTGAGCCCCGGGTGCAGCTCAGCTTATCATAGGCTCTGTTATTACACCAATTGAGTCAAATAGCTCCTTTGAAAAATATCACATTTCAGTATAAAAAGCTACACTATAAATTACTACACTGTAAATTCAATACTCTGAAAAAAAAAAAATGCCACCCTGGAAAACCGCATCAGAATTTCAAGTTTGCACTGGATAAAGCGGGTTGACAGGCAACTCTTAGAGCAGTGTCCACACCAGGAACACAAGGTGCATGCTGTAGTGTGGAGGTGGGGCCACCTTCACAAACCAACTTTGTGAGGCCGGTTCACTGAGGTTAATAAATACATTGCTGTGTTTTTTATTCACGGTTCCAAGTCAATCTTTTTTCCTGATTATTGATTGGTCTGTTGAACTAAAAGGAAGTTTTGCTAGGAGAGAAATCTATTAAAGGCACTAATATTTCCACAGTCCAATCTCTACTTGCATTTCTGGGGCAACACAAAACCAAAAGCAAAAAGTAAGTGGCCCCTTTACTTAACCCTTTCCTTCCCTTTTGGTCTAAAGCTTAGTCATGGTTCTGTGCCAATTCCTCCTTTTAGTCAATACATAAAAACTATTTCATCCTGTCGTTCAGTTCACCTGACCAGAAATACGGGGCTATGAAATCAAAGTTTCCTAACACTTACACAATGTAATAATAAACTAGATCCTAATGTGAAGCCTTAGAACTGGGAAAAGCACATGGACACGCCTGCCACCTCCTGTGTTTTACCATTCTTGTAAACACTTTCCTTGTCGTTCACACATAGTGAAAGCTGAAATGAAGGCAGTCCACACAACAGATAGAACACAGAACCCTGCCACAAGCTCTCTGAATAATCTCTTGAGAAACCACCCTGTCTTCAAAACTCCTAGTGACTTTTTCCTCACATGGAGGATTTTAAACAAGATCCTAGAGTCTACAAACGCAAAACTACCCATGCTGACAAGTCTATAGCCATCATGGTTTTCTCTGGAACAGAATGCTAAGGGAAAGGAGCTAACATCCCAGAGAAGGATGGCAGACAGAAGGACAGCCTGACAGAACGCTGGCCACAGTTCTTTCCTAAGAGAAAAAGTACCCCTACACATCAGGGAGACCCTCAGTGAGTGCTCTGTGGGCACTCCCTGGATGACATCCTAGAGATGGTATGTCCTAGGTTAGCATGTATGTGTAAGATGAAGTCACCTTCCAGCAAGCTGAGGTGCTTAAGCCGTGCAGCTGTGTCCTCTGGATGCTCCTGCAGCCCTCTAGGCACTTCACTGGTTCATTAACACAACACAAAGTAAAGCTATCAACACATAAGGTTGTGCTCTCTGAAGACAGGCTAATCCAACAACACAAATTGATGCAAAAATGTGGCTTTTGGGCTGCCTTTTCTCTCCCCCATGACAATGCATTTTTTTTCTAAAACTAGTTGTCCAAACAGATTTTTCTGGGGAATGAATGCTTTGGCATGGTGAAATCGTGGTTCAAGCTCAACAAGGTAAAACTGAAAAACGCCTAGCACAATAAAGAAATTTGAGGATCATTTCTTTATGGCTCTGTTTCAAAGGACACTTCTGCAGTGACATGATAGGGAAGGTTGAGTTGATTTTTAAAAACATTGCACTGTTTTGTTGTTGTTCGATCACATTAATGCACAGAAACACAATTTTTACCTCTGAATAACAAATTACTTAACCTGTTATAAGAAGAAAGTCATGTAAAATAATTTCCAAAAGTGTAATAGGAAGTAGGGTGTATTAACTAACCTTCCTTAACTCTCAGAAAGGGAGACTGTGCAAAGAAACATTTGGTCAGTGTTGTGTGGTGTGGGCTTGTGTGTGCCGAGAATGTAAGCAGCCCTGTGGCACCAGCTACTAGAGGTGATGGAGGACCACGTGCCGGACTCAGGGGACTGTCCTCAGTCCCCTGCCACACAGACAGCCATGTGGGAAAATGAGGCCTCTGCTTTAGAAGACAAAGTAGCTGAGTTTGGCATTTCAGTAGCATGCTATAGAATTCATCATAATTTCACATTAAATTATGGACGATGTCTGTATCACATTTCACGTTATTGCCAATAGCAGTGTAAGAAAAAAAAAAATCAGACAAACAAAACCAGAACAGTGCCTGATCATCTCCAGGGATGTAAGCTGTGTCCTGGGAGCAGCCTGGTTCCACAGCACATGCTTTTCCCAGACTCAGGACACACGTGGGCATTAGAGCGGTAGAGGACACCACTCTGCTGAATGTTGGTATCTGAAAAACAACTGCTTGAGTGGATTGTAAGCACTTTTCCTTATTTTTTTTTTTAAGTAAAGAAAAATAATACACATACACATGAACTCTAAAGTACTGAAGTGAAGCATTAACAAACCAGTTCATGATTTATGGTCAGATCCAAAAATCCAACTCTAAGCAATGTAAAGTAGTGCTCATCAGGCTTACTCTTTGCAATTGTTAGCAATGTTAAGCATTGAGAAATATAAAACACACCATTGCACATTACAGCCAGAAAAAAATAAAACCAAACAAACAAACAACCCCCCTCCAAATCAAACCCTAACAACAACAAAACAAACAAAAACAAAACCCCGGCAGCTCAACTTTGACACTAGGAACTGAACAACCGCTGAGCTGCATCACAAACAAGTTCTGATGGGAGTCCTGTGGGAGGAGAGGCCCTGACATGTGTCGCTGCCTTCCTGGTGGAGCTTCATTCAGGTCAGGTGCCGAGTTATCGCACGCAGGGCATAAAGCAGTTCAGCTTGCATCCGAGCTTCCATCAGAAGCAGGTTCACATGCACCTGGAAACCAGATGGCATTGGCTCAGTCACTACACAGCACAGTGGAAGGATGCATAGAGGTTCTTAGGTGCCACAGGTTATGTGTATCCTGATAATACACATAGGCCTGAGTATGCACATATATATGATAAACACTCAAATGTGCATTTGTGGATAGTAAATTTAAATTAAAAAAAATTCCTAGTGTGTAAAATTTAAATTAAGAAGTAAAGTTAAAAATGCACTCCCAGCTTTAACTGTAGGCCCTGGAGTGAAGCTGCCACTCAACTCAGTTTGTGCGAGTATGTGACCTCACCAGAAGCCCAGCACTTGTACAGACTGTGGTAAAATCTCAGGGCACCTCTGTGAGAAAAAAACCTCTCAGCTGAAAGGCTGATGTAAAACCTCTACACGTTCTAAACTGACTGCAGGGAAATGTGCTAATTCTGAGTTATCACCATGCCTTTCTATCACTTGAATATATTGTTGGGCATATTCTCCTGATGAGAATATATAGTCTCTAGAAAGGGAGGAGATCTATTGCAAACATAAAAACAGCACAAAGATGCATCAAGGCTGAAGATGAATGGGTAATATGCCTGGTGTATGACTGACTTTTTTTTTTTTTTAATTTATTTATTTATTATGTATCCCTGCAGGCCAGAAGAGGGCACCAGGTCTCATTACAAGTGGTTGTGAGCTACCATGTGGTTGCTGGGAATTGAACTCAGGATCTCTGGAAGAGCAGTTGGTGCTCTTAACCACTGAGCCATCTCTCCAGCCCATAACTTTAAGACTTCAAAAGTTATTAGAAGTTGAGCCATAACATACTTTGCCAAAGCCATACAGCTCACTGGGGACTGTTATGACTCCAGAATGAGTTTCTTACCTCCATCTTGAATATGGTAGTATAAAGGAGACTCTTAGATTCAATGTTCAAGGGCCTAGAACCTAAAGCCAGATCTGATGCTATACTATTGGTAAAGATTCTTAATGCTTACTAGGTTCTAATCTAAATAATAATTCATATATAGTCCATCTACAGACATTCTTAGATAACAATATATTTGGCTCACAGATCCTTCACTATAATGGCAAAATACTAAACTACAATGAGAAACTTTTGTTCTAACAGTAATGTGGTGGTTACCAAGAGTTTCTAAATGCCAGTGCCTTCAATGCTTGGTACAATTCAATCCAGCACTGCTTCTTAGTGGGCTTTTTAATAGTTAGAATGGTAGATTTATTGGTCTTTATATCCAATCTCTCAGAGGCTGATGCTAAAATTAATGTTACGCACTGTGTGGGCTAGTTTTTATGCCAACTTGCCAGAAGGTAGCTCATTGGGGCAAAGAATCTTAACTGAAAAAATGCTTCCATAGGATTGGCCTGTGGGCAAGTCTGTGGGGTTGAGAACATGTGGGATGGTCCAGCTCACTGCAGGTGGTGCCACCCTTGGGCAGGTGGTCTTGGGTACTGTAAGAAAGCAGGCTGAACAAAAGGCAGTAAGCGATGAAGCAATGTTCCCTTTCTTCCAGGCTCCTGCTCTGACCCAGGTGACCTGAGAGCTGGGAGATGAAATAGCCTTTCTTTCCAAAGGTGCTTTTCATCATGGTGGTTATCACAGCAATAGGAGCCTTGACCAAGATGTACACCATCATGTTACACAGAGCACACATCTAAAAGTTAGTGACTAGTCAATATATTTCAGATTAATGAAACATGAAAAACAATAGCTAGTTCAATGGCACCAATCTATTAAAACCTCCCTCCCTGTTTCATGACTGAACTGTCATGTTGAACACACATGTCTTTGAGGTCTGCTTGATGATAACACTGACCTTCTCTGAGTGTGTGAACTGCCGCCAGTAGCTGTCATACATGCGCTTTGTGGTTCTCTCAGGGTAGCAGGTCACTGTCTTGATGTAAACCTTCAGGCTCCGTTCAAGTAGCTGGTTAACTTCCCCATAATCATAGTCGTCATACCTGTGAGAGACAGCACTGTGATGAGAGACCCAAGCTTCACTGCTTAGACCTTGCTATGCAATGACGTCATAAGCAAAACTCAGTAAGTAAGTTGTAGAAGTGTTTCCTGAGTGCCAGGTGTGTCATCCTTCTTGTTACTGGGGTTCTGTAGTGAACAGGAGAAAAAAAATCCACCCCTAGCATCACAGAGCTTAAACTCTATTAAGGTGTAAAGAGAAAAACACTACAAAGCAAACACAGTTTGCAGGTGGTAACTACTTAGAGAAAAATGGGCCAGGTGGGTGGGGCACACCTTTAATCCCAGCAATCCAGAGGCAGAGGCACACAGATCTCTGAGTTTGTTGCCAGCCTGGTCTACAGAGTGAGTTCAAGGACAGACAGAGGTACACAGAGAAACCCTGTCTCAAAAACCAAAAATCAAAACAAAGTAAACAAAAAACCCAAACCAAACCAAGAACCAAAGAAGAAAAATAGATTTGCAGCTTGGGAAGATTGGGCTGTGATTTTAAACAGGACAGGCAGGTGTTCTCTGAGAGAAGCATTTTAGAAAATACTAGAAGGTATTGACTGAGCAAGAGTAAGGCCAGCCAGGAAAGGCTAGTTTGGGTGTTCCCAGACAAAGGGTGAAACCCTGAGTCTAACACATTGTTATGAGTCAGGTGACACTTCAGACCGATGGAGCAGAAAACAGCCTTAAAACTGAAATTCTGAACACTCTAAACTCCAAAGCCATGTGAACAAGAGATCACCTTTAGGGTTTGGGCATTTTTCTGATTTCTCTTTTGCAATGATGCAGATCAAACCCAGGCCTGCACATGCAAGGCAAATCTTCAGCTTCAGCTTCCAGATGCTTTTCAGGTTAGGGATGTTAACCCTGTAGTGTTCTTTACATAATATGTTGCATTATTAGTTGATACATCAGGAATTTTGTGGTGTTTTGGTTAAAACTATAGAAAAGACTGCTTAACAAATTAAATTCCATTTCCAGTCGGTACCGCTTTCTTTTATCATAAAGGATTTAGATTCACTAGCTCATGACTGCATAGCTTAGCTTCTCTCTGCAAATCTATCTCACAAGTAAGTCTGCAGAGTCCAGCTCAGGCAGCTTTCCCTCTAGCCCTCTCCCTCTCCTTCCCTCCAGTACCTACCATCCTCTCCAGCTAACCTCATCAGTTTAAAGGCTGTTCATTAACTTGAGAGTCAACCAACTCACCTTGGTGCTTTCGAGAGCAGCCCAGCATTGGGAAGACAGTGTGACCTAATTATGATTCCTTTATAAGGAAAGCCACAATAACCATACAGACCTGAATTTCTTATTGCTATGTGAATAGACACTTTTTTTCTCCCCACACCAACCTATTCTTTCAGGAAGGATTCTTAAACTTGCATCTCAGACTCTTCATTCCCATTTCTTAGTAAAGTCTTCCTATTGTACTTCTGTCATTTTCAAGCCTCACAACACACTTTTTATTGATTTATAATTTACTTACATGTTCATGTACATGTGAATTGCAAATGTTGAAGTTAATGCCGAACCTTAGCACTAGTCTTCAGATGCTGTCCACCTCAGTCTTTGAGACAGGATCTCTTGCTAGGACCTGCAGCTTGACAATCAGGCAAGGCTGGCTGCCCACTGAGGGGTCCTGTCCCCACCTTCCTAGTGCTGGGACTACAAGTGGGCATTTAAGTAAGTGCTGGGGATTGAACTCAGGTCCTAATGCTCACATGGCAAGTTTTACCAACTGAGCCATCTCTCTAGGTCCCAGACTCATAACACTTTAAATGAAGAAAATAATCTCGAAGATCAAGTTAATTTTTAAATCAGGTAGCATTTCCCCCCAGAAAGATGTACTCCCAAACAGGCTATAAATAAAACAAATGCTTGCATTTCTACTCAGAAATGTACAAAATTATCTGTACAGTGAACATACCTGATTCCAAACATACAGTGAACATAGTTGAACAAAGCTCTGCGTAGCGTGGTAGTGTCAACATCCTCATGGGTGGCCATTGTGTTGTAAGTGAGATTGTAGACCATTCGAAACTTCTCATCCAGCAGATGTCCAATGTCCGAGTAAAGCCTGTTCACCAGGGAGAACCCGTGATTTTCCCAGGTGTAGTCCTGTTGCAGAAAAAGTGTCCACTTACAAAATGGGCATTCTCTGTTAAACCCTGCATGTTTTATTTTTAAAATAAAGTAAAACTATTGAAGAAAGTTAGTGGGGGCGTATTTCTAACTCAGTTCTAGGATGGCAGCTTTACCAAGAATATTTCTGGTCAGGCTGTAGAGTACAGAGCCAGGGTATGTCTCATAGCATCTACTAGGGCTTGGCATGTTTGTGATGAACTCTAGTCACCTCCTTTGGACAGGCACTATGTACTTTATCTGAAAGGATCCAGAAGTTCTTGACTATTGCTATATTACCAAACTTACTCAGGCATGAAAGAGTCTGGATTTAAGTCCCGTCCCCCACAGAGTTTCATTGTACTGTGGGAGGCTGGTCTTGAAGCACAAACTTCAAGTCAAATATCAAAATGCCTTATTATAAACGTCATCATATTGTTTGATTTCTTCCCTGCCCCTCCAAGAATGGCACAAATATATGTAATTATCCTGCATAATGCAGGCAACTAAATCAAGCATACTGTTTCCTAGTGATTTCCTAAGGGTGAATATGTTGAAATAATTACCTTCCTAGGAGAACATCAAATAGACTGGGTTTAAAACTAGGTTAGATAATAAGTATTAAGGCACTATCAAAATGCCTATTGGCTACTTTAGAAGACACTTTATTTACATTTCAACATTGCCTTGGAAGGGCAGAACTCCCTAGTTTCTCTAAATCAAAAGCTCTGTGTACCTGGGCTCGGAATGTTGGTAGATGCTCTTCTCCTCGCCTGGCAAAGTCCTCATACCCAAAACCTGGGTCTTCGATGTATCGAGAGACATCAGCTGTTAGGATCATGTCATCTTCAAAATCTAAGGGACAATGAAGGCATTCAGGACACTTACACAGTTAAGACAATGAGCCTGAAACCCAGTTCCCTCCACTTTTTAGATTCTCAAAAGTGACAGTGTTGACTACTTGGCTTATATTCACATAAAATACCTATTGGTGAAGTTCTAAGTACAATTTCCTTACCAAATATTGGGTATTAAGATTTAATTATAGTTATGTAGGAAAAAAACTAAGTTGAAATATTTAAACAGCAGTAGCAAAAGATCAGTATGTCATATTTACTAATTTAGAAACATAAAAACATAAGAAAAGGCTTATGAGTCTAAGATATAAAGCTTGTTTGATCTCTTCAAGGAGATAAAGTGAGATATGAGGAAAGAAAAGGGTCAAAGGAGACAGACAATGACTGAGTTTGAAGACAGATCTTTTAGAATTACATCTGATTACATCTTACAGCAAAAATCCCTTCACTCTGGCTCACAGTTACCTTCCACAAGGCAAGCCAGTCAAGAGATGAGGCATGGGGTCCCAAGACAAGGGGCCTTCAAGGTCAGCCTCTCTGTGAAGTTAGTGAACACTCACACAAGCCCGCCATATACGTAGGAGCAGAACACTCCTGTGCTGTTCAGAAAGCCACTGAGGCTGTGGTCAGGGCATTGCCCCAGAGTGCAGGGAGGCAACACCACTATTTTACAATAGGTTCTACATGCTCAATGGTGAAAACCTACGCAAATGCTTAGTGCACGTTATTTTAAACCAAAGACAGTTGTCTTCTAACTCACTGTTTTTTAGATTAGTATCTTTGTAATTATTCCATCCCCACCCTGACTCCAATTATTTAACAGTGAATAAACAAACTTTGTTTTTCTTTATTTCATAAATGAACATATCATTCTTAAAACAAAAAAGCAGTTTCTATGCAAGGAATAAGTTCTTTGTAAGTAATTTAATTAATGTTAAATTGATTCCACTTTAATAAAAATCTGTAATTCTCATCTGGATAAAATTTTTAGGAATTTGAAAAACAATCATACAAATTCTTCTGAAAGACTATACATGAAAATTCCAATAAGAAAAAGTCTCTTTTTATCTTTGAGTTGGGGCCATGGACTAACTTCAGCATGCATGAGAACAGCAGAGAAGATCAAATTCCATGGTCACACAATGTTGAGCACACGACATTGAAGTCTAACCCTTCATTCCTCAGGCAGAGAAGAAACTGACACCTGCTGAGCACTTCCTGCATGGCAGCTGTGATGCTGTACCCCTAACAGACACCACATTTTTCTTTATTTCATTATATTAAAAAGAAAACTCCATTTAAGAAGTAAGTAACTATTAGTTCTGATGTGAAGTCTTTCCCCAGTGAGTACAGGGCAAATATGCATATAGGCCTTGTGCATACAAAGCAACTACTCTTTGAAGTAGTTTTCCTCTATGAGGAAAGCCCTGTATGAGGGCTTACATGTAATACAAACTCATAACCACTGATTCTTCTACAGTCCAGACTCCATTCAAATTAACGTTAGCACAGCACGGGAATTTTCAAAGCTCCTGACTCAAAGAAGTCACACTTTCTTTCATCCACGCCATCACACCATAATCAAATGACAACAAACATATGTAAAAATGTAAACACAGCCAGACGAGCCTACTAGGAAAATTAGAGTTTTGTGGCTTGCAAAGTAGAATCCAACCAAGAGTATCTGTGGAACTGAACTGTCAGTTTTCCTAGCCCCTGTGCCACTGATTCTTTTGCAAATTCTAACACTGGACTTGATGGTCACAGTACTTCCTTTGCCTTTGATACTAGTATTTTATTTGCTCATATACAATTTTAAACACTTTAATTTCAAAATAGATATTAACTAACCATATAAAAGTGGATCCCAGGAAAAACCTCATAACTTAGAAGTAGTAGCAGATAAGACCCATTTTCTAAGTTATCTGTCCATAAAAAAGGATGTATGAAGGTCCCTTAACTACTTACAGTTTACTATACTTGGGTCTTAACTCTTCTTCCAATGTCCACATGGGAAAGGCTGGACCTGTAGGAGGTGGAGCCTCCTATGAGGTGTTTAGGTGGTTAGGGTTCCCTCAAAAGTGTCTGTATAGGGCCTTCTGTCTTCCTGGATTTGTGCTGCCACAGACCCAAAGCAATGGAGCCAGCCAATCCAGGCTGATGTCTAATAGGCCAGCCAATCCAGGCTGATGTCTAATAGGCCAGCCAATCCAGGCTGATGTCTAATAGGCCAGCCAATCACAGGTTGACTATCTCAGTATTTGTAAGAGTCATAGAGAACTAATAGACACCATTCTTTCTAGATTTACCTTGAAGACTTAAAATTACTATTCTGGTAATCAGGTGATGAAAAGCCTAAAATTAATTCCTATTTTACCTAAACAAATATTTAAGTGTATAATGAAAGCAATCAGCATTATACACACACATATATACAACTTTCTAGGGTTTTTTTTTGTTGTTGTTGTTTGTTTGTTTCTTTTTTTGAGAGAGGGCCCCTCTCTTATGTCTGTATATATACAATTTTCAATAGATAAGTAGTTAGTAATGTGAAACATATGACACTCCATTATAGTAATGGAGTGATTTTCTCATAAAGATAATATAAACTAATATAATAAAGATGTATTTTCTTCAGGATTAAAAGATTCTTAAAATTATTACCACATATAATCTGGGAGCTTTGTCATACTAATATTTTGTTTTAAATAGGAAAAAATTAATTCTACTTTCATTCTAAAATTGATAAATATATATTTATATGTATGTGTGTAATTTATCTATCTATCTACCTATCCTATCTATTTGAAACTCAATTAGTCACTGTACAGGATCATTTTTCTATACTACCTTTCTACAGTTGGCAAATTTAGTATTGGGATGGTTAATGGTAAAAATATTTAATGCGATGGAATGACTGATATATGATATGGCCTTATTTATTTAAATCAGAATGCAGGAGTTGGGGAGATGGATAAGCTGTTAAGTGCACTTGTTTCTCTCTCTGAGGACCTGGGTTTAGTTCCCAGTGCCCATTTGGCAGCTCACAACCACCTAAAACTCCAGTTCCAGGGGATCCAATGTCCTCTTCTGACCTCTCTGGTACCAGGCACACATATACTTATTATTTTATATATATATATATATATATATATATATATATATATATATATATATATATATATATATAAACACTCATATACATAAAATAAATCTAAAAATATTTTAAATTAGAATATAATTTTTGAAATAGGTTCAAAATTTTTTAGTTAAAATTTCTTCTCAAGCAGTCTGTGTAAAGGTTCAAGAAGTCTACTTAGAGCCTGCCATGGCAGTGTACACCTTTAATACCAGCACTCTAAAGGCAGGATTCTGAGTTCAAGGTCAGCCTGGTCTATAGTGTGAATTCTAGGACAGCCAGGGCCCCATAGAGAAATCCTGTCTTGAAAAGATAAAAAGAAGTCTACTTGGAACCTAAAATATCTCTCTATTATTTCAAAACACATAAAGAGGTAAAACATTTACATTTTGAAATCTCCAGTGATCTTAAAGAAATGGAAAATGTTAAGAGTAAATGGATATTAACTCTAGCATCATTCATTGTCTGCCTTTTCTACCAGCATCACTGCAGTATCAACACACCACTGCATCCCCACTGCAGTATCAACACACCACTGCATCTCCACTGCAGTATCATCAACACACCACTGCATCCCCACTGCAGTATCATCAACACACCACTGCATCCCCACTGCAGTATCATCAACACACCACTGCATCCCCACTGCAGTATCAACACATCACTGTATCCCCACTGCAGTATCATCAACACACCACTGCATCCCCACTGCAGTATCATCAACACACCACTGCATCCCCACTGCAGTATCATCAACACACCACTGCATCCCCACTGCAATATCATCAACACACCACTGCATCCCCACTGCAGTATCAACATACCACTGCATCCCCACTGCAGTATCAACACACCACTGCATCCTCACTGCAGTATCAACACACTACTGCATCCCCACTGCAGTATCAACACACCACTGAACCACTCTCCTTTCCTTCCACTTGTTCTCTCTGTAGTTTTCAGTTTGTTGTTATTAAAGTCAGCAATTCAGCCGACTGCCATGCTCCCAGCTCATTTCTTAAGTTTCTGACTCAAGCTCACCGTGAAACACTGATATGTCCCACACTGTTCTCAAGCTTAGGACCCTCCTGGTCTCTGCTCTGCTCCTGGGTGCTGTGCAAAAGTGTTTGGTCTGTAGGCACCGCTGAGGGTGGACAGAGATTGGGGGCTGAGAGGTGGCTCTCAGTTAAGAACACCGGCTGCTCTTGCAGAGGAGCTGCGTTTGAGTCATAGAACCTACATGTGGCTCATAGCCATTCATAACTCTAGTTCCAAGGGATGAACGATCTCCATGGGCACCAGGCACACATGTGACATACATACATACATACATACATGTGGGGAAAACACTCATATACATAAAATAAAATAAGTCTAAAAGTTTTATTTAAAATGATCAAGAAAATGACAAACAGTATTCTGTTCTTCCTGCAGCACTTCTGAGTTACTGTTCCATGCTCTTTGGCACATGCATCTCTGCAGCACAACTCTCAGAACCCAAGACTGACTGATCTAGTTTCAAGAGGAATATGACTTAGACAACACCTTCGAGGCGTTCATATTTGTGTTTAGTCCATGCTGCTGAGGTGGTATTTACTATGTGGTGCTCAGTGCCTTTAAAAGATGGAACTGGAAAGTTGCCTACTATTCCAAAATTCCTTAAGCATATAAGAATAACTTATTTTTACATACATATATATAAATGTATGTATATGTATAATAATATATGTATAGTAAAATATGTGTGTGTGTGTTTGTGTGTGTGCGCGCACACGTGCACCATGGAAGATGTGTGGAGGTTAGATGAGAGAGCCTGCAGGATAAGTTCTTGCCTTTTACTGTGTGGGTCTCAGGATCAAACTCAGACTGTCAAGTTTGTAGTACGTACTACTAAGTCATCTTGCTGACCTTAGCAATTGACCTGCTTGAAGTATGTATCCAGGACAGAATAAGGACAACAGCCCCACAAATCTGTCTCAGGATTAGTGACAGCCATGTGCTGTGTAACAACACTTTACTCAAAGACTGAATGCATACATGAAGGTGGTTCCTCAAGATGACACTGGATCTAGGAAATTCCTACTGCCTGTGACACTACAGCTAACACATTGCAATCTCAGGCATTTCACATTTGTGGTGACAACCCTGTAAACAGACCTGGTGCCCTGCCAGTCACCCAGCATATACCATGATGCAACATAAAAACAGAGCTACTGATTTACGCTCTGGCTGTCTGTACTTCTCATGTGATTGCTGAGCACACCCCTTCCACTCATCAAACATGCACCGTTCTGCTGGCAGCAGCTGCACACTCCTCTGGTTCAGAAGCCGCACCATCTAGGTATGTGGGGATGCACTCAATAGTGTGTGCATAACTGCAGGTGTCTCCGAATGCACCCCACTACCAGTGAAGCATGAATGCATAGGGTAGAAGAAAGATGGCCACAGACTCATCTTTATGAAGCTATACGGAAAAACCAAAGGCTGGTGGCTAATGGTCTCTGAACAACTAGCCAAGAACAAGGAAGAACACACCTGAGTGAGGAAACGAATGGAAAGTCTCTCCAGGGACCACAAAGAGACTTTCTTTCTTTTCCTGTTCAAAACGTGTGGTCATTTCTTCGCAAGTCGTCTCTCCATCTTCCCTGTCTTCCTGAAGCCTTTTCATCCTTTCCATTAAGGCTTCTAGCTCACCCAGTGAATCCACAATCTGGAAGAACATCACAATGTTGGTGCTATGGCACTATAAACTGCTCTATCCAGGAAGCCCCTTCTTCTCCAACTCCGCTCTAGTATGCACAGAGGATAGTCATTTAGGCTACAGCAGAGATGCTGGTCAAATGATAGCAACTTTTAACTGCCAGGAACATTCAAAGCATGGCTAGGGCAGGCAAGTATATAGAGATAGAAGGCAGACGAGTGACTGCCATGGGCTAGGCATGAGGGAAGAGGACCTGGGGTGTGATGCTAACGGCTATGGAGTTCCTTTTTATACTGTGGTAACATCCTAACGTTTATTGTTGCCAAACTCTATGGTCATCCTCAGAACTATTTGGTTGTATCCTTTTAATGGGAAAATTGGGTGATATGTGATTAACATTTCACTGAAGCTATTTAGAAAATATCTGGAGTTTTTCATTAACTCTGTAGCAATTATATGACATACTTAAATATTTTCAGATGTATGAGTCTGCTTCAGGTATAAATATAAAAAAAATTATAGGTATGGGATGTGTGTGTGTGTGTGTGTGTGTGTGTGTGTGTGTTGAAATATAGAATTCTAGTGTTTGGTTCACAGTAACTTGTAATTTACTGAAAAATCAAGCAGTCTCAAAATTTCTCCTTTCTGCCTCCTACGGTATGTTTTCCTTAGTTGTTCAGCATCCTACAGACAGATGCAGCATTTTGAGATTTGCTGTGCATGGGTCTGACTTTAAAAGCCTGTGATACTAAATGTATCAATGCTCAGTTTTTGTTATTTCTAACAATATCTCTTTGCTTAAGGCGTCAAGAAAAAAGGTATAGGAAATCCAAAGAAGGCTACAGACATCATGTATACCAAGAAATTAAGGCCAAGAAGTCACCTGGGCTGTGAAGCTATTTAGAAAGACATTTAAGAAGAGAAAAAGTTAGTTTAATGATAAATTTCAGTATGATTTTTCACTGTTAGTGGAAAGGTGAACTCTGTAAACATGGGTGTCTGTTTAAAGAAGAAAGCTTAGTCTTCCTGGTTATAGTATCTTCAACAATCACATGGAGATCATGAATGGGGCTGCTAGGAATCCCTGAATAATAACAACTTACAAGTTCAGGTGTGAGTGGGCAAAGGTATTGTATAATAAAGCCCTAAAGTTTTTTTTTTTTTTTTTTTTTTTAAAGTCAGAACTTCAGGTACTAATGAAACTGTTATAGTACATAACATCCTATCTGGTCACAGTGAACTCGCTAGATAATATCAGCAAGAAAGTTCCAAGAGAGAGTTGAGAACGAACCCCAAAGTTGTTGCCTGCCAGGGATGCGTTGTCGATGTTGTTGTCATTAGCTAGGTCACAGACACAGAAGCTGTTCACCGAGATTAGTCTGAATCCATTGGAGATTCCCAGCTCTCTTTCTGGGTTGATGCCACTACCAAAAACAAAGCTAGCCAAAGCGTGATAGTGAGCCAGGAGGACTACGGCGTGCACTAGCTCAGGCAGGGACCAATTATTTTCTCCAGTTTTGACAAGTTTCTGAAATGAGAATATACACCAAGGTCAACATGGAAACCAGAGGAAGCCACAGTCCTGCATGCTCACTTGTAATGCAAACTAAAACTTCTTTTAAAATGCTTCACACAACAAAGTACCAAAGCCTCACAACATAATTATGTGGTGGCATCGTCTATAATAGATATTTAACTAAAGCACTTTAAAAACATAAAATGTTAAGAGAATCAAGAAACATTAAAGCTAGAAGGGATTTTGACAATTTCTGCCAAAGGCATTCATTTTCAGGCATTTTGGATATGTCCAGTTTAACAAGGTAGCTGTTGATTTCCCTCTAGATAGCATCTGGTGGAGACCCCCACTGCCCCATGCCACAGGATTAAATATGACCATACACTGGAATAAAAACCTTGATATGTCAGTACATTTTTCCGTATGCTATTTTATTTGGCCTGTATTTAGAGCCACAATTAAACCCATTAAAAACAACAATACCAGCCGGGCGGTGGTGGCGCATGCCTTTAATCCCAGGACTCGGGAGGCAGAAGCAGGTGGATCTCTAAGTTTGAGGCCAGCCTTGTCTACAGAGTAAGATCCAGGACAGGCTCCAATGCTACAGAGAGAAACCCTGTCTTGAAAAAACAAACAAAACAAAACAAAACCAAAACCAAAACAACCTTGTAATGCCCAATCTTAGTTATCAACTTGATTTATCTGAAGTCAAGTACAAGGCAAGTTACTGTGCACTCACTCGAGTGAGGAATTTTTTTAACTTGATTACTTGAAGACAAACCCTAAAAATGGGCCGGGTCCTGAATTGAATAAAAGTAGAGGAAAGCAAGCTGAGCAGCTGAAATGCATGCACGTATTCTCTCTCTGCTCCTGAAGTGTGGGTGTGCTAGCTGCCTCAAGCTCCTGTCTTCACTTCACTGCAATGACTGATAGACTACACTTGGAATTGTAATTTACAATACATCCTTTCTCTCACAGGTTGCTTTTTGCAAGGTAACTTTCAAGGGTGAATTTCACCAATACTCCCCCAGAGACTCCTTCCCATGAGTTCAATATTCATTCACACAGGCAATGCTGTTCTTTTCTTTATTTTAAAAAATAATCATCTTTATATGACCACAGCCATAGACATATATTTTTCTGCTTTTCAAATACGATATTTTGACATGTTCATTTTTTTGAGGTTACACTATTATACTAATTTTTTAAACACAGGTACAATTGTAATGCGCCTAACTACTCCAT
This sequence comes from Onychomys torridus, assembly GCF_903995425.1. Lineage (NCBI taxonomy): Eukaryota > Metazoa > Chordata > Mammalia > Rodentia > Cricetidae > Onychomys > Onychomys torridus. The sequence continues at coordinate 10,023,368 of NC_050449.1, read as the reverse complement.
TTCTGAATTGATGTCAAATTGTTCTTTTTCCCCCGTCAGTTATTTGCTATAATGAATAGCTTCTTCACACTACAGCTTCCTTCAAACCCTGAAATGGGTCCTCCTCCTCATCACTTGCCTTTGAAATGCTGGCCTGTCCTGCCCTGTGCACAGTCCTCCTTCCTCACCTTAAGACCTTAGGGTGACTGTTCCTTCACCTCAATTTTCGCTTATTTCCTCCCTTCTTTCCTTCCTATCTAATCTCCTTCCTATTATTTCTCTGATGTAACTAACACACTGTGAAATCAGAACACAGACCTAGAACAATGCTGTGCTTCACAGAGTCCAAAAGTTATCAAAATCTAATATTTTTTTAAAAAATGGAAACATGGTACTTGCTTTAAAAACTGGACCAACCACACTGATGTGGTATAATAGGACAAATGTTTCAAAGGCATTTCTATGTGTCAGCATATTACATATGCATTTGTAAGCAAGTGTCTGAGATGGAGGTGAAGGTCTCCTGTGCTGAACACTGCTGGACAGCACCGCAGCTGATGGACAGAAGGAACAAGGAAGTGTCTGAGATGGACACTTTTTTCTGGTTAGTAATTCCTACATCAGCTGGCAAGCCACCTTTGATTTACAAAACTATTTCTTTATGAATCTTAAAACTAGTGAAGGATTTAGAACTCACAGATCTCCCCACTTCATGGAATTTACTAACTAAAGGACACATATTACTGACAATGGCAGCCAGAAGTCAGGCATCCTTGATGCGAGTAGACTTGGATCTATCATCACCTGGACAACAGAAGCCAACTTCCCCCACAGCCAGTCACCACAGCACAAGTTCAGTAATGCTCATGGAGGCTCAATTTTCATTTGCACTTAAATGAAACCCACTGAATTTCTAATTATCTTTTCTGTATGTAATACACATCTCTTATTTCACAAGTTGCTAATATATAGGTGTTTAAAATTGAGTCTCTCTCTCTCTGTGTATATATATATATATATATATATATATATATATATATATATATATATATATATATACACACACACACACACACACATGTATGTATGTATAATGGAAAAAGAGGGTATGAATAAACTCTAAAACTGAGAACCTGTATAGAAACACCCAATACCTGAATGTGCTCTTTCGTGATCAGCCAGGGCCGGTGTGCCAGCAGCTTGTTAATTTCATTAAGATTTCTCAGTCGTTGTGGTACATATTCCAAGCCGTTCAGCCACTCAGCAATCCCCCCAGTCTTTAAAAATTCATCCACATGCATGTTTATTAGGTAGGAACACTGGTGTCTGGCTGCAGCCTAAAGCACAGAACAAGTTTCTTGAGAACAGTCATGGGCAGGCCTTTCCAAAAGCGAGTCATTTAGCTGGAGCCAATACTATTTTTTACTCGGTAACTCTTTTCTCACAAAACCTTCCTTCTTTAAAAACGTTTACCACACTGTTGTTGCAGATTCTTGAATCAGTACATGAAGCAGGTATGCAGTTTTAAAGGCAAATACTTGTCACATGAGGCCAACAATTTCTTTCTCAGTTTGGTATGCACAGACCTGCAACTACACTAGCTGTTTTCAGGAAATGTACAGGCATGGTACACGTCTGTTATGGGGAAGCTACAGTATGTTCTAGTTAAAATTCAGGAACTTTTTAGTAGCATGCATCCTAATCAGGACTCGTGCTTATGTGAGGACTTATCCTGTAGCATAGCTGGAGTAACTATATCTGAGCTCAGCCATCGCCAATCCTCTCCGTATGTGGTCAGTGTCAACTGAGTACTGCCAATGGGACATTAATATGAAGTACTTTTGCCCTCTCTTCTGTGGCTACTGCTTGTAAAATAATCTGTTTTGTTCTTTCCAATCTCTGAATCTCTGCTCTGTCTTAGTGAGGGAGCATTCTCAACTGCTTTCAGCCTTTCTGTTAAAATCACAGTATTCATCAAGCTCATATCAGAAAGCACAGAACGCTGCTTTTTTGTTCATCTTGGTGACACTCACCTCCTGAGTCCTGGGCAGCTCTGCTGGCTGCTGCCTTTCCCTTCCCACACCGCACCATGGCCCTTGCCCCTACTGGCTGGCTAAGTAGAGCACAGCTCCAGGACCTCCACCACAGCCTCCTCCCTGGCCCTCTAAGTTTTGCAGGTAACACTAATTAGCCAACCTGTAGCCAGGTCTACACGTGGAAGTGCCGTGATCCACTCACTAATTCTCCTTTTAACAGGTCTGTCGCTAGTCCTTTTCTCCTACCCCACACCAGGGATCATCTTCATGTATGAGACGTCCAAGGAAAATGCCCACAATCAGCTTATGCAAAAGAAGACCCAGGAGCCATCTTTAATCATACGAAATCAGATATGAAAAATCATTCTACTGAAGGTTAAATGAGAAACACTTATTAAGTAGCTTAAAGCAACTCTGAATGTATCCAAGGGATATGATATTGAAAGAGCCAGAGGCTTCGTCGGCTTTGTCCCATGTAACTATACTCAGCTTCACACATATACATACATACATGTACACTTACATACACATATGCATGCATGCATACACATGCACTCTCTCACATATATACATACATGCAAACATATACACATACACACATATACACATACACACCCCTCCACACATACACACACATAACCATGTAGGCATACACTCACCCCACACATACACCGCACACTTACACATACATCCCACACATAAAATCTCTCTCACACACTCACATACACACTAACCCATCCCACCCCCAAACATTCATGCACACACATTCCACACATATACATATAGTCTTTTACAGGTAGACTCACTCACACCTCTCCCCAAACACACACTTTAGAAGGGACACAGAACATGTGGAACCCAGTTCATGACAGTGGGGACAAGCAGGAAGTAAGCACCTACCATGATGGCAATGTAGTGCCGGTCTGGGAGGGGGAGGGGGCCGTCCATGCGCAGCATGTAGAACTGGCTCCGCAAGAAAGATTCCAGGTACTGAGTGTGCAAGCTCATCACCTGTGTGATGTTGTCCAGACGACCGGATGTAGAGTACTCTTCCACAAGGAAGTTTGTTCGTTCATCCACTGTGTTTGCTTGGACAACCTTTGAACCAAGAAGCATAGAATTCTGTGACTACTGTGATGTAAGACAGCTTTGGTTTACATGGACTCTGCCTCTACTGAAGAAATACGTATTCATTTGACGCTAACAGACACTGAAACTGTGCAGTTGCTCATACTAGAAACCAATTTAAAAAGAGAAAGTACCATTCAGTTTTGGCTTTGGTACCACACTTTATTAAACAGCACATGGTAAGTTATCAAACATTAAACACACAGTTATAAAGCTGAGGAGAGAAGCCTCCATCTGTCGTTGCAGGCGAGCAGGCAGACTCCAGAGCTGTTGGCTGGCCATTGTCACACAAATGCAGTGAGGCAAATCCAGCAGCATTTGGTCATATGCATTTGCAGCCTACTCTCATGAACTGACAAAGAAAAATAATTGCATTATTTGTACAAATATCTGATCCTTTGTTGTTTTTGCTAGTCAACATTTTTAAAAGCTTTATGAAATCTGTTTTAGAGATACAGGAACATATGATGACTTGTGGGAAAATATTAGTTGAAAATTAATAAGGACACTAGATCCTGTCATTGTTAGCTTAAGCCTATCATAGTAATTATTAAAAGCAAGGCATGAAAATAGAACTTACTTCCTCCATCTAGGGACAAAAAACTTTCTCAAAATGGTAACATCCAGCCATATGCACCACGCCAGCTTGGTGTCACACACAAATTGGCTGCGGCAATGTGAAGAGCTTATTAATGCTTGTGGGAAGATGTAGCTCCATGGCAATGGATGGACACTAGTGTGAGTCCATCACTTGCTTATTTCTCATCTGTGTTTTAGAGCTGTACTTCTAGATGTAAGATGAACATGTTTCTCAGTTTAGACAGGAGGAAGCAGATTCTGGATTTAATTCAACCCCTGCATCTAGTTAATAACAAAGTGGTTTGACTAGACAAGCCTGTGAAGTCTAAAGTGACGGTCCTTTGAAGACTCCCACTGCAGTCAGGAAACTGCTCTCTTCAGAGCAGGCTTCACAGTCCCTCTTACCCAGGGAAGTCTTGGTCATACAAAGGAACTGTTTATGGATAAAGATGTAATCTTCAATGGAGCATATCTGAACTTGAGGCAGTGGCATAAATACCAAAGGCAACTTCACCTCAGCTCGTTACTGAACCCTGGGTACTCTCATTTGCCCATTTCTCTGTTCAGTTGCCTAGAGGGACTGAGCTAAGAGGATCTAAACCCAAACATAATTAGGGCTAGAATAGTCTACTATTTTTTATTTGATTTGCTTTTTCTAGAAGTTTCTTAATTCTCACAGGATGTTTACAATAATCACTAGATTTATATGCTGCCAACAGATCCAAAGAATGCTCCGAGACGTCATTCCTAAGTGTTAGGCCCCCATCCCACAGTGCAGCCCTGAGCTAGGAGGCAAACAGGCCCATGCACAGCAGTGCCTCTTGTACTTGAAGCTGCCACCTTTGAGCTCCGGAGATGCACCACTGTCACTTTAGTTTTTGAGTCAATGACAAGGTCATTACAGCAGGGAAGGAAGGTGAAGAAAAGGCGTCTATGCACACTAGGGAACAGCAGCCGTGAGACAACTGTATCCACACACTGGGCATTCCTTAAGCACACAAGATAGTCCTTAACAGTTGCTCTCAGCATGATGACAGCCAAGAGGCATCACAGAGACCCCAAACCTCCCTGTCATCAGCCACCAAGATGTCTACCAACAAAACAGGCATAAACCTTACTCTGTACCACTGATAACCTCTCTGCCTTGCACTTAACCATCTTGTTACCAAACCCTCACCAAAGACACACAATTGTTGGAGAGTCTATGGGATCCTGTCAATCAAACTTGTAAAGGAGAAGGAAGAGTAACTACCAGTGATGAAGGCATTGTCTTTTAAAGGTGTAGTTGGAAACTCATATTTCATTTCAAAATGTCTTTTTATCCCAATTATGAGATATAAGTACTATGAAATACTGGTCTCTTTAAACCTGAAAACCTTTAGACTTTCTTAGTGAATCTGAAAAAACAACTCTGCATTTTTCTTACATGAATAACACATTAAAGAGCAAAAACACATCTACTTTTTCATGAAAAAAATGGATGTAGTTTTAGAGTTAATTTCTGACTAGACAACGTATTAAACACAAATGAACTTACTTCCTTCTCTGGAATAAAGGCACTTGGTCCTCTTGTTAGGGGTTGAGACATTCTGATTCTTTTATCCTGTTTGCAAAAGAAAAGTTCAATGTGTTATGATATCTTTCCCAGAAAATTTGATTGTTAGACATTTACAGCCAATGTACTAAAAAAGTAAGTCAACAAAACTATGTAACCCCGAAGAAGTTTGGGGTCCAGGTCAAAGAAAATCTAGAGCAGCACTGGTTGTGTAGAAGTGACATGAAGGGACAAACTTCTACCACAGTGCTGGGGGAACTCCGTCATCCTAGATCACAAGACTTTAGCCACATTTACACCACTGAAAGCCATTAACCCCACAATAAATTCACACCTGTCAGTACACTGCTACGGTTGGGCATTGTTGAGGAATATTAATATTTTGTTCTCACTTAAGTCTCTCTATATAAATCATGAAGATTCTAATGAGATTGCTTCCTTCTCCATGGGCAAGCCTTAGGTGCAGAGAACAAGGAGGCCTCTTGAATTCCTTAGCCAGGAGAAGACTTGAGGGAAACAGACTTGATTTTCTATGATCAAGGTAACACTCTGAGTTAAGAATCAGCCTTTTGAAGTCACAACATGAACTATGGATGACAGCATGGTTTAAAAAAGACTAAGCAGGAAGAAAAGGAATACAGGCTTTGTGCCTATTAGAAAAGTTTGTTAAGCTTTTGATTCCATAAACTCTCTCGAGGAAACTTGAAGCTAAGAAAGTAACTCTGGGGCTCCTTATGTGAAAGTAAATGAGCCTATGCAAGATCCAGACAATCACATGGAAGCTGACTGGTGGCCCATGGGTGGATACCTGGGTATAAACTTTCTGTCTAAACTGAATTACGGTTAATTAGCGTACAATAACAATTCCTCAGGACTATACAGTAGAGTTACATGAACATGATGCAACCAGAGCGCTAGGAGAAACAAATTGTCACTCAAATGCAGATGTAAGAGGAAACAAAAGAAAAGCCCCGGGTGGGTATCAACAGAGAAGCCAGTGGCGTTGCTATGGATTTCTGGAAAAAAGTAAAGCTTAAACTTGGTCATTTATATGCATTCTCTCCCTTCCCCCCTCCCCTTGTTAGTGGGTAACTTTAGTCTTTTGTTCCTTACAAATCAAAGAGCCTACCAAACACAAAATAGTTATTTAAATCCTTTAAGTCCCTTACTTCATTAGGAAGCAGTTTTAAAACAAATTGGCAAAAGTAGGCAGTTGGGTATCCAACAATGATGTCTTTGAGAGCCTAATTGGATATTGTGATAGACCGAGGAGAGGGGTAAGAAAACAGACATAGCCCAACCCTTCTGAGCTTGGCACACATTCTTCATCAACTGTCAGTACTCTAGCAAAATGTATACATCACATGACAACTTGAAGCAGCTTAAGTTTCCAAACAAGTGACACATCTAGATGACAAAGCAATGACATAATTCCCAGTCGATTGCTCAAGTGTACTAGAGGATGATACGTGAATTGGATTAATTCAGAATTTCTTATACTGGTATTTCTTGTCTACACTGACCATAATCTAATTTATCTAGAAAAAGAATTCAAAATAGAAGATGTGTATTTCCCTAGCTCCTCTCTGTAAATGACAACAGCTAAAATGTCAAGACAATCATGGAGGTGACACCTGTTCCAGACTAGCCTGGGCTACATAGCCATCTTATCTCTAGAAACACAAAAGCAAGAATAAAACCCCCAATGCACACTGTCTGTGGAACTTCATGAACTAGTATGGGAAAAGCAAACTACCTGGATAACTAATCATTTCCAATAAACAAAGAATCTAAGAAGCTGATATAAGGGGAAATCAAGTTTGAAGAGAAAAAGATATAAGTATGGAGATAAATGGACACTGTAAAATAAAAAAATACATAAAATTCAGAAAAAAAATAGAGAAATGTAGGGTAGAAAAATACACTTACTCTTATATGGAAGTATACAAGGGGTTTCTGGAGACAGAATGAGGTACTATCGTTATAATACATTTATAAAAATCCTGAGTTAATTCATTAATGAACCTAATTCATCTTTAAATTTTTGAGACTGTTACTTGGCTTACAAAAGTACTTTCTGGAACAGGCAATGTCTAAATATGAAATGTGTTTTCATTGTAATATATCTACAGGCTCCTGCACACAGATAAATATAGCATCATTTTTAACCTGCTACGAAGAAGGCAGACATACCCGCAGCTAAGGATGCCATTTGCCTCACACTGGCAGGTGCACACAGTGTGGCTGGGACAGTGTGTTAGCAACCATCATCTACCTCAAGGTTCCAACTATAGCAGGGTGTGTGCACTTCAGTCCTGAGTAATGCTGGGAGGAGCATCTTTATAGCAAGAGACCTGCGGCATAGTTCTTGAGACTTAGCTTAGTTTTTGCTGCAAGATGACTTCCTGGGGTTTAGATTATAATTAACCTTAAAAGAGCTGCATAGTGCTACAGAAAAGCAAAAATGTCCATTTTCATCACCGGAGAAAATGTTCACATAACACAGTAATTTCAAAAGAAAAATATACTTGGGTTCTTTTACTGAATACCAAGTTCATAAACAGAGATGAGGACCAAATCTGCATTTGCAATGTCATTCTGGGGGTGACACTGTATCTGGGCTATAGAGAGGAAAATGGCAGCACTCTGGTGAGAGCCCATAAGAGGTGGTGCACTCTTACCTGAGGCCACTGTCTTTTCTTTAAGTTGAATGGAGAGCTAATACCATTTTCTTTTCTCTCAGATACACACATACACACTATATACATATATTTATATATCACATATATAGTATGTAATAATGTATATATATGCAAATATACCTACATGTACATGTATACTATGTGTATATGCATGGTGTTGTTTGAGATAGGTCTTGCTATGCAGCTCTGGCGAGCCTGGAACTCAACCGTCTGGACCTGTTGCAATCTTCCAGTCTCTGCCTCCTCTTGGATTACAAGTGGGAGTCACTGCACCCTCTCTCAGCTGCACTCTTTAACTGGTATCACTTTTGAAGTCACCACGCTGTCCTGCTTCTGCATGAGACAGCCTTTCTGGTGTTTTCTGCTACACCAAATGGCTGTTGTATACATTTCTAAAAGGCTGAAAACAAATTTTAAAAATGGTCAAGGTAGATCCTCAATTTTACTTTGAGTTCATTTTACTGTAAAAATAATACTACCCATCACTTTTTCTTAATCACTGTATGTTTTAAGGTTATGATCAAACATAAGAGAAATAAAAAACCAAGATGACCACGAAATTTGCTTTAAACTAACACTAGAGTTCTAGTCAACCTTTCACCTTTCCTCAGCTTTTCCTTAGGTATCTAAAATACCAAAGGACCAGCTTCCTATATCATTCTTTCTGAAACCATCCAAAAAGCGTAGCCTCAGGTGCCCAGATGACAGACACTGGCTACATTTAGCTACATTTAATTAAGTTTAAAGCAGTTTGTGTCTACACTAGTTACACTTCTGGTGCTTGACAGACACTACTTGACAAAAGCTGCCAGGCTAGCCAGTTCTGGCACCACTGCAGAGGAATGGCCAGTGCTATTTTCCCCTCTTCCCTCGACTCTGAAAATGTGTCTAGATTCTGTTCACATTACTTTCCACAAAAGTGCTGACTACTACTCCCCTCTTTTTAAAATTAACACTACAAGGGATCTACCTTTAACCAGCATGTGATACCAAACTGTGAGTGACCAGCAGTGCAAGGGCAGCTCTGTGAACTTCTTAGTCCTGAGAAACTGAAACTCTCAACCCATTCAACACAGCCAAGCCACCGGCCTCCTAGCAGCCTCTCTTCTAAGCAAACTCCACCCAAGGGCCTTCTCATAGAATGTCCAGTTCACGCTTGCTCTCAGCTCTCCCTCACTCCAGCTTCCAGGACTCAAAAGCAACATGGCAAGTAGGTTCCAAGCCATGTGATTCTAGAGCATTCCATCATGATCTCTAAGAACCACATGGCCCACCAGGACACTCTTGCATTTCTTTCACCACAAAGAATGATTCTCTCCAGTGAACATTCTTTTCCATGGCTTTTACTGTCACAGAACAAAAGTCAACCACAATCTTTAACACTGGAGGATGAGGGTGCTCAACAACAAGGGCTTTAAGGGAAAGGAACAAAAGATGTGACTGTATCTTCTCTATGTGAGGAGTAAGCTCTCCGAAGGCCTTAAGCTGGCACTGGGGTGTCCTGGGATATTGTCAGATGTGTTTCATTTTTTATACTACAAAATGACTTTGTCATTTATGAAGTACATTCTGGAAGTGCATGACTGGGTGACAAAAATATCTCAATGTTTTACCTGAGTTTACAATTTCATGTTTTGTAGTTGTCTTTGAGCACATGAGGCCCTGAGCTGCAAACTGGACACATGTAAAAATTCACAGGTTGGAAGTAGTCTTTTACTCCAAAGACTTCACGATGCTAGGTGATTAGGGCACAAGACCCATCAGTGACCCTGCTCCCACTCGGAGGGTCCGCCTGCGTGCAGACAGCTGCCAATCCTGTAATGCCATTCGGTCTTCAGTGTTTGCTCATGTTAAGAAAGATGTCAGCTCTCGGCTGGCTGTAGCTCCTGGCCTTGTTGAGAAGTTCTGGCAGCACTTCCAACTGACACACAAGCGTGGTATAAAATGAGGCACTGTAGTCTCCTTCTTCCCATTTTCCCCAATGGGGGAAAAAGCTACATGGAAACTTGGGTTATTCTATATTACAGGGAAAATAACCCGCAGCTGTACGCAATACAAACTTCTATTACATTTATAGATTTATATGTGTGATATACATATATACACCTTGGTGTATATGCACAGGTCAGAGAATAACACTTGGAATCAGTTCTCCCCTCCTGCCAGGTAAGCCCCAGGACAGGACTCAGGTTGTTGGGCTTGGTACATTGCCAGCTGACTCATCTCATGGACCCAGCTACATTAATTTTAAGGGGGAAAATGTCCTGGGTCCTTTTCTTTAACTATCTGTGATAAAGTTAACAATTTATTCTTGGACTTAAAAGTCTTTTATCATACTAGTGAATTTTACCATGGCATTTACATCAAGAATCTTGTTTAGCTTTTCTGAAAGCCACAGGAAGCAAACACCCTAGAGCTTTTCTAAGCTGGGCTGTCCATCACGGTAGCCACAAGTTGATTAATATTAAGTTACAAATTTTAAGCCTCAACTGCCTACCTACATGCCCAGGATTCAAAAGCAACATGGCAAATGAGTTCCAAGCCATGTGATTCTAGAGCATTCCATCATCACCAAAGGTTCTGTGGTACCGTGAGGCAGGGCTGATTTAGGGGCAATGAATAGGTGGAAATGGCTGTTTTCACAGGACTGAACCCAGTACAACATGTACAAGTGTGTGGGTTGGATGGGGGGGGCACAAGATGTAACTGGGGGAAAATGTAAAACCAAATTAACTAGCTAAAAAAGCTGGAAGACACCATTCCTCAGTCTTCATTTGTTAACAACTTTGAAACCACCAAAAGTGAAGAGAAATGATCTATCGTGCTGATTCCTGTGTTGAAAACTACAAGGAGTATAGGGGTATATAAAGTACCTAAAACAGCAGGAATTTAACTTGTGGCTTGTTTTCAAATATTTTAGGTAACAGTCAAAACATGCTTATTTTATCTATAAGACTCGATCTTTTCAATCAAGAAAGAACTGGCCATAACAGAGGAGCCATATTTCATGCCTCCCATCCTACGCACTCTGAGGGGCTTTAGTAATGCTGCCATCATGGCCCCTTCCGGACAGTGCAAGCAGAGAGGATCTACTAGACAGAAAGCAGCTGAAATTATGCTGGCAAACAAAACCCTGAAAGATAAAGTTGAGATACTTTAGAAAATTAGTTATTTTGACACTTAAGAGCTAAGCACTTTACTAGATCATTTTACATAAATTAATCCCAATAGAAAATTAAGACACTTGCAAGTTAGGAACTCTGAAAATCATGAGTCTTTAAAATTAATCAGCAAATTACTTGCCCCGAAAAGGCTGACTGCCAATAAGAATTAATTGCTACATTCTAAGCTGCTAAAAGACTTAAATGATTAAATTTAATTTTTACTTATCTTTTCTTCAGTTTGTGTCATTAGAAAATGCAAAAACAAAAATGTGCACTTGTATCTACTCATGTAAAGCTGTTCCTGCATTTACTCCACAGAGAATATGAATAGCAGCATGTGCGATTAATTTTTTAAAGACATTATGTGTCTTTGTAAGTGCCATCTGCTTAATGGGTAAAACAATTCTGACAAAGTGAAATCTAACCCCATAGCTTTTAAAGAGAGCCTCAGATGACAGTTTAACAGTTTCAGCAGTTTTAATGTACAACAACAAGAAGAACATCTTAATGATTACACATGCCCTAAACAAACTTTCCTGTGAATATAGGAGATCTGATTGTTCCTGATGAGGTGAGTCATGCATTTCAGTTATTGCCTGTGCTCATACTGACTACAGATGCTCAGCAGAATCACTGAGGAAAGACCAGGGCTAGACCATAGGCACTGTGCTAGGAAACAATGCAGATGCTTCTGCTTGGTTTCTTGGTAGGTAATTCACCTATATGACTTTTGCAGATACTAATGACATTGTATATTTCAAAAGGAATGGTCGGTCATATAGAGAGAAACACAGAGGGTCTGCTTTAACAACTCAATCCAGAGCTAGGGAGATGACTTAGTCGATAAAGCATTTGGCACAAAGGTGTCATTCCCTACTTCCAGTGTGTAACTATTTTGAGAAGAAAAACACAATAGACTTTTAAAAAGTCACACCTCCCCCAGGCTTAATTAAAATGTGTATTTGTATTTGCAATACCATAATGTCTGAGATCTACAGCCACTTAGTGAGAAAGATCTAGAATGAGGAGAGCAACAGCACAAGAATCTTTTATACATGACCTCTCTCCTCTTATTCCAAGCTAGTGTTTCAGGGAAGTGCAGAGCATCAGGAACTGGCCTGGACACTGTGCTGTGTGGAAGTTCAGACACCCTAAAGAGCATCCAAGCTGTCCTCATTGTGGGAAGGCCATCTTGTTCTAGAAAACCTTGGAAGTGTACCACTTGCAACTGAGCTGTGGCATTTTGAATAAAAATGGCCCTCATAGGCTCATACATTTGAATGAATTGCCAAGATCATGGTGTCTCTTCACCGCAATAGAACATCAACTAAGAGAGAAGTTGGTGCCGGGGAGCAAGGTATTACTGTGACAGGCCTGCCTGACCATGTTGCTTTATTGGCAGAATGTAGACTTTGGATAGGGAAGCAGTTGAATGCTTTAAGCAGGACTTACTGGGCTACACTATTAGGAGCACTGAGGACAATTTGAACTATGGGGGCCCTGATTAAGAAGTTTCAGAGGAAAAGAGTTTTAGTAAGTAGCCTAGAGACAATATGATATTTTGGAGAAGAATGTGGCTGCTTTCTGCCCTTGTCCAAAAAAATCTGCCTGAGGCTAAATTAAAGAGTTTTGGATTAATGGTGCTGGCAGAGGCGATTTCAAGACAGCCTAGTACTGACTCTGTCATGTGGTTATTGGTGGTCACTCTTATCAGATATATAATGAAAAGGAGCAAACTGAGCAAGGAAAAATGCAAAATGTACAGTTTGAGGAGAAAAGGAGAACCAGAAATTATAATGGAGCTAAGTCCTGTGCTAAGGAGATAAAAAGTTTAAAGAAAACCCTCATGCTAAACGCAGTAAAGGGAGCGATGGCCTCAGGGCAAGATCCTACCCACCTAAGCTTTCAACTTATGAAAAGGAATTAAAGAAAAGCTTAAGCAGTGAAGAAAACCACTGAAAACAGAAAGCTGATGAGAACTGTATTTGAATGAAGGGGCTCAATTTCAGCCTCAGCAAGAGAAGAATTTGGCAGCTTCAGCTGCATGGTTCTGGCTTTAAGTCAAGGACACAAGAAAGGGGTTATGGAATATCCCTCCACAGCTAAGGCATGTCTCAGGGGAGTCCCTGCATGGAGGCTCAGAGAGGCCACTGAGTGAGGCTGTGAAGGTGAAACCAGGCTTTGTTGGAAACTCTAAGATGTTGGAGATGCCAGAGTCATGGTATACCAACCAAGGAGAGCTGCTAACAGGGTGTAGAACCAGCCCAAGAGAAAGAAGTGTGTTACATTTAACAAAGCTGAAAGCGGTTGGAGATCTGAAGAATGCTTTGACATCAGACATGGAGATGCAGAGTCTGGAGTTTGCCCAGCTGTTTTTCGGTTTTGCTTTGATCCAGTACTTCCTCATTATGCTAACTTTTAGAATGGTAATGTACATTCTGTGCCATTGTATGTTGGAAGTTTGTGATCTGCTTTTGAATTCTGGTTTTATAGGGCATTACAATTAAGAGATTGCCATGAAGTCAGGCGGTGGTGGTGCACACCTTTAATCCCAGCACTCTGTGATTTTGAGGCCAGCCTGGGCTACAGAGTGTGTTCCAGGGAAGGCGCAAAGCTACACAGAGAAATCCTGGGGGGGGGTGGGGGTTGGTTGCCATGAGTCTCAGGAGAGATTTTGGACATTTAAACAGTGTAAGACTATTATAGATTACAAGGACTTTTGTAGTTGGACTGAATGCATTTTTGCATTATGGCCCCTACAAGTCTATGGGGCCAGGGAGTGGAAGGAAGTGGTTTGATTAAGAATGGCCCCCATAGGCTCATATATTTGAATGCTTAATCATTAGGTAGGGAGTGACACTACTTAGGATTAGGAGGTGTGGCCTTGTTAGAGGAATTGTGTAACTAGGGTTGGGTTTTGAAGTTTTAAAAACCCAAGCCAGACACATTGGCTCTTTCTCTTCCTGCTGTCTGCAGATTTGGATGTAGAACTCTTAGTTCCTTCTCCAGCACCATGTCTGCCTGCATGCCACCATGCTTCCACCATGCTGATAACAGACTAAATCTCTGAAACTGTAAGCAACCCCCAATTAAATGCTTTCTTTTATAAGAGTTGCCATGGTCATGGCCTCTCTTCATTGCAATAGGACACTGACTAAGACAGAAGCCAAGACTATTAAGTCTTTCCTGGTCATGTTCTAATTCTGGGACCATGAAAGCAATATCACAAAGATCCTGTTACAGGACAAAATTGAGCCTGCTTTAATGGTTCATATAGATTTCTTAAGTGGAAATCTGAAAACATCTGTACTCAAAAAACACTGCATTCACCAACTGTATCACAATTTCTTTACCTTCACCTTCCCCAACCCACCAGTCCCCTTGCAGGGTGGGACAGTACTCTGCTCATCTCTAAGTACTGGTATATGACAGAAATTAGTGGAACTCCTATGTAGTGAATTAGTTCACAGATCCCTACGAGTCTTCATCTCAGGAATGAAGGGACAGTGTTATGTGAAGAATCAAAACATAGCCACAAAATAAAGTGAGGCTAATAATAAACTGTATGCACACTGAAGTGAGCTGCAGCTAAATGAGTTCTCCCTAGCTTAGCAACAACAGCCCTTTAAATTTCACTCATTAGATAATGCAGTGGGAGTCGGTGGTGCATACCCATAATCCCACCCTTCAGGGGCTAAGCAGAAGAACTACTCTGGGTTCAAGGCCAACCTGGGCTACATAGTGAACCCTAAAGTCAGAAAGTATTTCTAGTTAACTGAACAATGGTTCTGCTTAAAAATGAAATGCAGTTAGTAGACACTGTTCTTGAACTTAACCAATATTCATTGAGGTTCTCATTAAGGACAATTCTGGTTTCCCCCCTTTAGCTTTTCATATAGTGTTCACTAAGTGACACAAGATATTTAACACTTTTTAAAAATATAGAGTTTATATGACAGAAGACTTTGCCCAACTGGAGACTAACATTAAGTATCTGTGCAATGGGGGTGGGGTACAGAGGAGAGGAGGGAGAGGAAACCATGACCAGGCTGTAAAATAAATAAATACAAAAATAAACAAACAAATAAATAAATTTATATGAAAAGTATCTGTGCACATTTGAGGTAAGGTGAGGCTAAGTAGGTTGGGAATTCAATATACTTCTGATGTAAAGTATTTGCAACTTAAAAATGTAGTCTATTAAAAGTCAAGAAATGCACAGACACAGATTGTCTTAGGATTTCTTGTCTTTTTTTTCTTCTCTTTTTCTCTTTGCTTTTTCAAGACAGGGTTTCTCTGTGCAGTAGCCTTAGCTGTCCTGGAATTAGCTCTGTAGACCAGGCTAGCCTTGAACTCACAGAGATCTAGATCTGCTTGCTTCTGCCTCCCAAATGCTGGGATTAAAGGCATGTGCCACCACCACCAGCTGTCTTAGGGTTTCTATTGCTGTGAAGAGACACCATGACCATGGCAACTTTTATAAAGGAAAACATTTAATTGGGGCTTGCTTACTTTTTAGCCCATTATCATCATAGTGGGAAGCATAGTGGTATGCAGGCAGACATGGTGCTGGAGAAGGAGCTGAAGTTCTACATCTGGATCGGCAGACAGCGGGAAGGGAATGCCACATTGGGTCTGGCTTGAGCATCTGAGACCTCAGAGCCCGCCCCCAGTGACACACTTCCTCCAACAAGATCACACCTCCTAATAGTGCCACTCCCTATAAGCCTATAGGGGCTATTTTCTTTCAAACCATCACACTGTGAAGCACAAGCTTCTAAAAAGACAGACTACTAGAAGGTACCTGAATTCTCTACCTCCAGAATTATAAAAAACAAAAAACAAAAAAAATATCCAAAGGTAAAAATAATGAATGAAATACTGGGCCAGACCACCTTTAAGCTTTAGAATGAACATTGCACTATTTAGTTATTGAGAACAGAACTAAACCCAGAATCCCATTCATGCTGAGAGTCAGGAGAGGTGAATTCCTTCTCACCTTCTCTGAGAGGTCACAGGGTAGTACCAAGTTAACCACATTCTCTATATATTAGAGATGGTGGGCGGAGTTCAGTCAGAGGTATGCTGCTGACCTCTACTTGAGACAGTGTTTCCTGAGCCTTTCTGTCCCCTTACTCTACTCTTTACTGCCTACCCACTCTTCCTTTTAGACCCATCTTAAATACCAGCTCTGTGGGTCTTGCTAAGAACTTTCAAGTTCTTCTATGAATTCAAATATATTCTTAAGATTCACAATCGCACTGTTTCCCTTCCTCAGAGATACTAAGGTAAACCACAATCTTATCACTTCTTTATAACTCTATAAGACCCACATCAGCAACTCCAGAATCACAGCACAATGAAGGAAGAACAAATTCCTCACAAATTTACTGGACTTGAATTAAGAAGTGGGAGGTGGCCAGTCTGAGGCTCTTCCAGTTCCCTTCTCTTCCTTGCACATTGTAAGAGCATGTTGTTACCTGAGGAAGATGACATTCTAGAAACATCAGTAGTTTAAACTAATAAATTCAATGTAGGACTGTGCATCGATGTATACTAGTCTCCATTTACCATCTGGATCCTCATTTACTTGTTTTACTCCATTAAAACAAGCAGGATCTGCAATTTGCCATAAATTACCCTAAGTTCTTAGAGACCAGTAATAAATAGTTTATATGCTGTGACACCAATTTGAGTAGAAAAGCCTCCTTTTAAGCCTTTAAGTTTTCAGAGATGAAGGATACAAAGATGCTTGTTGAATATGCTATTAAAATTTTTGGCTAAAGTCCAAGAAAATAAGGAGAGAACTATAAGTCTTTGTACCTGAGATAATACAAGCCCATTAACAGCCACCTAACTCAATGTTTCCCTACTAATATACAATGTACTTTCCTACCACTAATTATACAGTCCAGTTCCACAGAAGTATTAGGAAGGCCTGCATTTCTACAAAAACATTTAGGCTTCTGGACTGCACACCAACAGAACCTTACTTTAAACTGTAGAAAGCTGTCCCTATTAAAATTACACCCCAATTAGATTCAGAGGACTTAAAATTGGGAGTTCTAGAAAGTAAAATTTCCATGATTATTGCTACAGAGCATTCCAGTATTCAGTAAATGCTCAGGAGCTAGCTAGTCCTTCTGGAGAAGCACACGAACAAAGGCAGCAGGCTTGGTACCAGGGAGATGGAGTTGTGTCAAGTGTCTATTTAGCAGCTTGCCAAGACAAAGCCAAAGAGCTTTCGTTACTCCAGTGGAAACGGGACAATTTTCAGGGTTTTACGTATTTATTTTTAACAACACAGACCATTTACTCAGCTTAAAGAAATCAGGGCTCTAAACTAAGCAATTTGATCTTCCAGATTCACAAAATGTATAAGGATTTAGTTAATGAAACCCAGTCATTCTTTATACACAGAGGAGTGGTCAGCAGCAGGAAGGACTCATCGTCACTTAAACTGAAAAGAGTCCTGGGAACACAACTGCACTAGATAAAATGTTTGACTTTACATCAAATCCTGTTAAACTTTGATTTTAAGAAAAACATTAAAACCAGAAATTTCTACTCTTAGTTTGAAGGAAACATCTCTTAATTTTTGTCTGGAACGGAAATGGATCTGTCCTATATAGTAAGTGCCCATGGACTTCACCCCTGATTGTGGACTACAAGATTATGCCTTAATATATGTGAGTAAATTTATAACGGATTGTAACCTGAATTAAACTCATAACTGGACCCAAGGAGATGGCTTAGCAGAAGGTGCTTACTGCCAAACCTGACAACATGAGTTCAAGTTTGAGCCCAGATAACATATGATCACAGGAGAACTGACTTCTGCAAGTTGTCCTCTGACCTCCACCCATGACCTCCACGCGCGCGCACACACACACACACACACACACACACACACACACACACACACACACACTAAAATAAGCTCCTTTCAAAAACTGCACATAACCTTTTAAATATTGGTACCTCTTTATTCTCTTAAAAATATGGATCTCAAACCTTTTTGCTTAGTTATCATATCAATAACTATATTAGAAACTAAATCAAAGAAAACTTGAAGAACATTTAATTTATTAGTTCACTGAAAAATAAGAATAGAGGCTAATGGCATAGCTCTATGGGAGAGGATGTGGTTAGTATCTGCCAGGCTCTGGATTCAAGCTCCAGCAACCCTCACCCATCAAAAGGAACAGTGAAAATAAGAAGAGACCCATTACATATCAACAAAAGTGATTGTAAACTATAATTTAGATAAAATTAAGGAGTTTGTCTTACATTTGTGCAAATATTTGACTGAATTAATTAATTAATATTTGAGCTGGAGTCTCACGTACACTCCAGTATTTCATTTGCTATAGGTCATGATGACTCAAAATCATAAAGAGAATCTGGGCTCAGAACTACGTGGCTGGGAAGCAGAACAGTCTTACATTTTTAATTTATTTACATGTGGGGGTGTGCATGAATATGTGTGTGTGTGTGTGTGTGTGTGTGTGTGTGTGTGTGTGTGTGTATGCTCATGTGTGTGTTCGTGTGTGTGTGGAGGCCAATGGTCAACCTTGGATGCCATTCCCAGGTGTGGTTCACCTTGTTTTGGGTGACCCTGCCTCCTCTCCTCCCCGGTGCTGAGATTACTAGTGCACACCCATCATGCTCAGGTTTTGCAGTGGGTTCTGGGGACTGAACTCAGCACTGTACTACTTGAGCTATCTCTCCAGACCAGAATATCTTAGTGGTCCTCTAAATATAATGTTAGCCATTCTTTTATCAAACTCTCAAGTTTCATGACAGCTTTTAGAGAAACATGTTGCTATGTAGAATCTGATACTATATCTAATTTCTTATGCAATTACATTAAAATATTGGTTCACCAGGTAGTTTGAATGACTTGTTTTACCCATGCTTGATTTCATAATACTAATCTCTCATCATTTATAAAATATTGGTTCACTGAGCTCTGCAAGTTGCAGATGATACATTTAATACAATATTAAAAATAAAATTCGTTAGCATAATATCACTTCTGGTAAGTCTTTTTTTTTTTTTAAGGCGTGTGCCACCACCGCCCAGCATTTTTTTTTTAAGATTTATTTATTATGTATACAGTGTTCTGCCTATACACCAGATCTCATTACAGATGTTTGTGAGCCATCATGTGGTTGATGGGAATTGAACTCATGACCTCTGGAAGAGCAGCCAGTGCTCTTAACCTCTGAGCCATCTCTCCAGCCCTCTGGTGAGTCTTTAAGTGTTGAGGTAGTCAACAAGCTCATGGCAAGATACACATTTTCCAAAATGCTTTTCTTCTCAAAGTCTTGTCACCAGCAGGAAATCCTGCTAGCTGTTTTTCTTTAAGTGAGAGTCTACTTTGTTCATTTTTGTGAAGCTGTATGCCAAAATACCCAAGTCCAAATGCTCACAATTATGGTGCCCAGCAGTTTACAGACGTGGCTCACACTCCATCACAGGACTCCTTTTGCTGGACAAGAGCAGAGCTCTATGCATTTTCTCCATTTTGAAGCACAGATTATTCAGTCATAATCATTCAACAGTGGAGACTTGACTGTACATAGCATTTTTCTGTTTCATCAAGGACTTTCTTGAATAAACTGGCATCTTTTCATGTAAGCACTGAGTGATGAAGAATACAGTAGTTATGGCAGGGCAGATGCATTCTATTCTAAGACCTTGTTGAAGATGTGTCTATGCCCTTGTCCTGAGGTTCTCCTCCCACATACATTCCTGTAATTATAAGGTCTGGTCTTCTCATAGTGCCCCACATTTCCCATGTGTTCATTTCCTGTTGTCTTCAAATTGTTCCTCTTCTTTGCTTACTTCCTCTGAAGCCTCTTCTTTATCTTTGAGTCCTGATAGTCTACCTTTTGCTTGATTCATTCTACTTGTAAGGCTTTTTGTCTTGAGTTTTCTCGTTGGTTTGTTTACTGGGGTTTCAATTCCATTTTAATTTCCTCTTGAATCTTTAATGTTTCAAACTCTTTATTGAATTCCACTTTCAAATCCTGGATTATCTTTGCCATTTTCATCAGCCTTCTGTTTGTATTTTCTTGGGCATCACTCAGAAATTTATTCTCTATGTTCCTTCTCAATAATTCACTGCCTTGTTTCTTTGTGCCTTCTCCAAACTTTTCTTTGAATCCTTTGATGAAACTCAAGAATGTTCCTTTAAATTCTGTGTTCTGGAGTTCATCTAAGTCATTCTCACTGGTGAATACTTCTGTAATCTGGCAGATTTTGGAGGACAGATACTGCCTTGATTTTCCATGTTGTTTGTATTATTGTAATGAGATCTGGACATGTGGACTTCTTTTGTTAGTTCTGTGTCTGATATGGACAGAATGGGTTGATGCAGTAGAATACAGGATGTTGTGAGCTGGGTTCAGGCTAAAGTTAGACATGGCTTGGGTGGAATGAAGTCAAGTGAACATAGGGGATGGGGCTATCATGGAGGATGTGTGTCCCAGCCTATGCTTGGGGTTTGGAGATCTTGAGATGTGGGGAAGTACAGGTATGGAAGGGAGGATGAGGTAAACTCGCCCAGTCAGACTCTGGTGCGAGATGTGCAGGAACTGGCTGGGCAGAGAAGTTTAAATATGGTGCTGGAAGGACCTGCAGATTGGAGGTGGGTGGGGCATGTCCTGGCAAGTTGGGGGCTATACAGGAGGCAGAGCCAGACTAGGCCAGGTTACTGGATGTGGAACCCTGACTAGATGTTTGGGGTTGATGAGCATGCACAGAAGGGAGTATCAGGTAGACTCACTGGGTTCGATCCTTGGAAAGGATTTCACATGATGCATTCTGATTTGTGTGTGAGGTCCACAGAACACATTTTGACAACCACTGACTGAAATGAACACTACTAATACAGCTCATTTCCTTTCCTGCAATATACATTTGTTAAAACTCCTTCAGCCACTTGAAAAACAAATTAACAAATGAAAAACCTCCCCAAACAAACCACCCCAAATTACTTTAACATTCACATAAAGACCAAGTACTAAGAAACTTAAGAGCAATGGATATTTCTTGCTTTTATATCAAAGCCTTAAATTTCCAAATGAAGTATTAATTTCCTTTTGTAAAATAAAACTTTAAAAAAATTAAGGGTTGGGGATTTAGCTCAGTGGTAGAGCACTTGCTTAGCAAGCGCAAGGCCCTGGGTTCAATCCTCAGCTCAAAAAAAAAAAAAAAAAAAAAAAAGTTAAAAAAAACAAATGACATGAAAAACCTGTAAAAAAGAGGAACAAGGAAGGGATATTTGGCTCGCCATACAGTCTGACTCCATTTACTACACTGTTGGTATGTAACCTTTATTATTTGGAAGTATGTTCCATCTATTCCTAAAAGTCTCCAGGACTTTTCTAACTAAGGCATGCTGAATTTTGTTCAATGCCTTTTCAGCATCAATCTAGATGATTGTGCTGGCTAATTTTATGTCAACTTGACATAAGCTGGAGTTACCTGATAGGAGAGAGCCTCAATAGAGAAAATACCTCCCTAACATTGAGCTGTAGACAAACCTGTCAGGCATTTTCTTAATTAGTGGGGGAGGGTCCAGGTCATTTTGTGTGGAGTCATCCCTTGGCAGATGGTCCTGGGTTCTATAAGAAAGCAGGCTGAGCAAGTCATGGGGAGCAAGTGAGTAAGCAGCTCCCCTCCATGGCTTCTGCATCAACTTGGCCTCCAAGTTCCTGTCCTGACTTCCTTCAGTGATGGGCTATGTATGATGTTGAAGCATAAGCCAAATAAACCCTTTCTTCCTTATCTTGCTTTTAGTCATGATGTTTTAGCAACAAAAACCCTAACTAAGATGGTTATGTGGTTTCTGTCCTTAAGTCTATTCATAATGGTCTGTTACATTTATTGATTTGCATATGTTGAATCAACCTTGCCTTTCTGGGTTCCTATCTTGACTTGCTCACAGTGAGAGACTGTAACCTGGAACTGTGAGCTAAAATAAACTCCTTTTCCCCTAGTTGTTTTTTTCGGGATATGTTATCTCAGCAACAGGAACATGAATCAAGACAACAGCTTAAAGAAGAACAAGTTTGCTGTGGCTCATAGTTCTGATGGTTCAGTCCTTTATGGTAGAGAACATGTATTGGAGCATTTATATCATGGTGACAGAAGGCAGATCAAAGGGAATACAGGAAGGAGCCAGGACAAGATATAGCCCAAAGAAATGCTCCCAGTGAGCTACTTCCTCCAACTAGGCCCAACCTCATACCTTTTTACCAACTCCAAATAATGCTATCTTATTAATACACAGAGGGTTAATCCATTCATTAGCCCATAGCTTTCAAGATCTGTCTCTGGCCATGCCTATAAAAGACATACCCAGAAGTGTGCTACTCTAATCTTCTAGGCCATCCATGCTGACAGTCAAGACTAACCATCACAATATGAGTAACCATTTCTGGACAGTAGCCATTCTAAGCATTGTTCTGACATTCTACACACACACACCACACAGTAGAATTATTTCACATCACCTAAATATTGTAAATCCTCATTCTGACAAAATCTTCAGTGAGTCTTTGATAGCCAGGATAAAGAGCAGTCATGGTACAATATTGGTGAAATTATTAAGGCCACTCCAGGTAGTTAAAAGGGAGGTTTATTTTGTGGGGTAACTTACAAGTGAAGGGATAGTTTACAAGGTCTGGGAAAGGTGTGGTGCAGTCCGGCGGTGTTCTCTGGAGAACTCTGCTCGGTCCACCTCCAGTGTCCAGGGTCCAGGAACCAAAAGAGTCCCTGTATCTGGATCCCAGGTCTTCAGCATCCTCTCTCAGCCCCACCTTGTAGGTGTGACTGTTACTGAAGCCTCAATGGGGGTTGGAACTTCCAGGTCAAAGTTGGAATGGCTACCCACTAACATCTCCCCCTTTTGTCTAAATAAGAAGGTTTTAACTTAATACAAGACTATATATAAAGGAATGGTTATCAAATATTGTCCAGGAGTAGTGAAGGATAATGACCTAGATAAGATGGAACTACAATCAATGTGAACAATATCAAGCAAGAAACACCTACTAAAATCCAGGGAAGTCTAGAGCATGGGTAAATGGCATGTTACAAAGATCATTCCAAAAGGTGTCCTATCCTAAAGAACCTGAAGCTAATACTTAATATGTTCTATCTAAGATTATATATATATATATATATATATATATATATATATATATATATATATAAAGTTGTAACTATAACTGCTAGTCTTCAATCTCATCAAAGACCTGAGAAGGAATACAATGGTACCTGAGAAATGGAAGATGGATGCAAGCAACTTTCAAATAAAAAACACTGACCCACTAGTCAGTATGCACTCACTAGTCTCCACTGTTACGTTATACAGTTGTGTTTAACAACACACAAATATAAAGTACAGAAGTATACAAAGTATTAACACTCCTGGAAGGGGCCCCTACTACTTGATGACTGATACAGAGAGCAAACAAGGGTAACAGTGCAGTGTGATTGAATGTGGGTGAAAACTACATTGTAGCAAGAGCCGCAAGGCCTGAGCTCTTGCCCCTTTTAACCACTGAAAGACCTGGTTACTGCGGGAGACAGGAGAAACGATCATAAAAGTTGGTTTGCATTAATGTGGCATGGTGATGCTGGGATATGGTCTGAATGATGGCAGAACATTTCCAGAAGCAAAATAAGCACAACACTATAAATGATTTCTGTTATTCTGGCTAATTATAAATAAGTTCTAGTGCTTATAATAAATATTTTGGGGTAGCTAGATGGCTCAGTGGGAAAAGGTGCTTGCCACTAGGGCTAACCATCTGAATTTGATCCCAAAGACCCATTTGGTGGAAGAAGAGAACTGACTCCCCAAAGCTGTCCTCTGATTCCCACGTGATATCTGCCATAAACAAATGTAGTACCAATAAATTGACAAATAATGACTTTCCTTAACTAATAAGCTGGGTTTGGATTCTTTTGATAAAATGTTATAAAGCCAAGACTATAAACAAAACTATGTACTATATAACTTACCTTTTTAGTACAGAATGACTTTAAATATGCTGAAGATTCTTTTCAGAGTTCTATACTCTGTTCTCTGTAAGCGACCCAGACAGAAAAACTATCGTACTCAAGGCAGACAGACAGCTTAGCAGATAAGGTGCTTCTGTGTGCTCCAGCCTGAGGGGTCCTGAGTTCCAGCCCAAATCCAGACTGCCACATGTGAGCCACAGCACATCCACTTGCCCTCATGTGCACACCCAGACACACCCATGGGTGCGCGCGCGCGTGCGCGCGCGCGCACACACACACACACACACACACACAGAACATACCATACTCTAAGAAAACTAAATCCATATGCTGTTATAGTGCTTAATTATTTTCCTCTCTGTATTTTTCTTTTCTTTATCAATCAAGAGATAATAAAGTTATATAAATGAGTGTTCTTCTTAATAATCTTTATGACCTATTATTATGAATAAATTAAAAAGTTCTCACAAAACAATGTATGTTGTCCTCAGGTATTTCTATTAAAAACATAGTATGGAATTCTAGCTTCAGCCTTAAGCATTACCTGATCTGGATATACTGTAGGTTTGTGTGGGATATGTGTGAGCAAATGGGGCTAAAGGTAAACTTTGGGTGTCATTCCTCAGGAGCTATCCCTCTTGAAGATTATTTATTTTTATGTGTATGAATGTTTGCTTACAAGTATGCATGTGCACACATATGTGCCTGGTGCCCATGGAGGTCAAAGAAAACATTAGATCCCCTGGTACTAGAGTTACAGGTGGCTGCGATATGCTATACGGGAGCTGTGAATCAAACCTACAAGAGCAACAAGTGTTCTTATTCCCTGGGCCATCTCTCCATCTCCTCCCATCTGTGTAGATGGAATCTCTCATTGGATTGAGTTCAACAGGTAGCCCAGCTGGCTGGGAATTGAGCCTGATAGGTCCTCCCATCTATGCATCCTCAGTGCTGGGATTAGAGTGTGTGCCACCACGCTTGGCTTTTTACCTGGTTGTGGAGCTCAAACTCAGGTCTTCATGCTCACACAGAGAGTACTTTTCCAACAGAGCCAGCTCCCCGGTTCAGTACTGTGTTTTAACTTTTCATAAAGTTTGTTAGGGAGTTACCAGGATCCCAACAGACCTTTCAAGTACAGCTGTTCCTAAGAATGACATCTCCCCAAACCACAATTTTCTCTGATAAAAGATAACTATGTGATCCCCAATGTGCCAAGCTCATTTATCACACTGTCACAGCACATGGGTGGGCTTATGGGTCAGGATTTCGTAAGCTAATGGCTGGCTCCTGGAATACTGCTGGCTCAATATCCTGCTTTTCCCTCACAGGGACTGCTCCCACATTCTCTAGCCATGGGGTTTATTCCCCAAAGAAGTGTCCAAATAGGCAAAGACTGAAGCTACAGCATCTCCTGAGTAGTTCCTGTTGGCTCTTTGGACTAATTCTACTTTCTAAGGCAAAGCATTTGAGTTCCCAGGTATACCCAAATTGTCATTTCCCTATGATGTATATATCACAGCGGGAACAGCTTTAAGACTTTTCAGCAGTTACCTAAGTGGCAACAAGACCTTGGAGTTCAGTTCCAGATGACAAAGTACATTTCCAGATCAATCAATACAGGACTTATTGACTTTATCCTGTGATAAATGGTGGCTTTATCCTGTGAATGACAGCAGAAGTCAAATTACCAAGGCATACTTATCACTCACCCATAATTCAAGGAAAATCATTTTAAGTTACAGTTTGGACAGGCACATATATTTAATAAGCAGAATTTAGTTGGCAAATGTTTTCAAAGAATTAACACACCAAGATATCTGGAACTCAAAGTGCACATGTAAATGAGGACCTCTTATATTTGTTTTTTGTTTGTTTGTTTGTTTTTTACTAAGATATTTTCTATTCATTTTACATACCAATCACAGATTCCCCTGTCCTCCCTCCTCCTGGCCCCCAGCCTTCCCCTCCAACTCACCCCCCCCATTCCCACCTCCTCCAAGGCAATGTCTCCCATGGGGAGTCAGCAGAGCCTGGTACATTCAACAACCTCTTATATTTGAATGCTAGTTGATTTCCTAGGGAAAGACATGCAGGTATTACACAAGAATGTTGTAGGGAACAAGGGATCAACTCAGTTCCATCAGCTCTGAATTAATAGTTCTTTCTCTATTGGACAAATAATGAAGTATCGATTCCCAAGGCTATATGGCAATGAAACTCTTCAGCACAAACACTGACAAGTATTTTCCCTAAAAAATATGTGCTTTTTTTCTAATTTAGAAAACAAGATAGTTGTATTTTTATTATAAATAATAACTTTAAAATGAAATTGTTCCCTTAATCTACATTTTCCTAGAGAAGGAAAGTTTTATGTTACCACAGTACCATACCAGTGCACATACCAGTGCACTACTGGACCAGTAGAAAAACATTCTTTCATGAAGTGGGGATGGCATCTCAACTTCATAAAGTTCTTATAGAAAATAAATGAGATAAGCTGTGAAGAAGATTCTAATGCTGCCTTAAGAAACTGTGACCTCAAAATGATACATTCAAATCTCAGTCAGATCATTTCTGACAAGAAATAGTAATTTCACTCATTCTAGAGGACTATGCTTTTCCTTAGAAAGACATGGAGGAAGTTTACAAGAATTCCATATTTAACCACTCTTCTGTTCCATATGGTAAGGTATTTGAGTGGCTGGAGTTTTATCTGTTCTGTGACCACTGTAATAAGCAAATAACCTAGTCATTTATAAAACCCCAGTGGGGGGATGTTGGGAATAGAGTTCAGCTGTAGAGTGTTTGCCTCACATGTGCAATAACAGCTTTAAACATGTTTATCAATTCATGCTTAGTGATAAAAACAAACTCTAAAACAAGAAGAACAAGCATTGCTAAAATAATCTTCAATCTCAGCATCTCCAATTAACCTTCCCAGTTTGGACATTCCTTCTTCCATGCTGTCTTTTTAAAAATGAAGACATCATATACTTAAAGAAGCTAGCCTTTCCCATCCTGGACTCTGTTGTGGATGTGCCCTGACTGGCCCATCACTAGGCAAAGGCTCTGTCTCTCCCACGGGTGTGGGCAGAAGCAGAACCCGGAGGCCCAGGTTGCCAGTTGCCTTTTAAACAGGTAAGTGATCTGAAGACCACAAACTGCAGGGAACAGAAATTAAACTTTAAATATTGTCATTACTTCCACTATTTCAAGATAATTCTGCTTAAACATAATCAAGAATAACCCATCAGTTGGTCAGTATTTTCTTTCTTTGCAAGAATACAAACAGAGATAAAGAACATCTTTTTCTCAGGCCCCGGCCCCAGTTCTAAGTTTTTAAGAGATTCTCGAGTTTACTGTCAATTTGATGATCAGTACCATCACCCCTTAATTAAGAGGAGGAGTTGTCCAGACTAAAAATGTTCAGATCAAGCGCTACTCAAAGAGAGGCACCTTATTCTGGTGGAGTCAGGAGAGCAGTGGCTGACGGGAAGCGCTCTCACGCTTTACTGATGCCATACTGCTATTTCAGACCATGAAAATATGTTTTTAAATTTCCTTTTTTATGGGACTCCAAGTCAAAAGCTGACTGTCCATTGCCATGGAGACAGTTCTATTTAAGGCATTCTATTAGTCCTTTCCTCACAGAAGACAGAAAAATGGTCAATAGAAAAGCATCTCTCCCCACGGTTTTGAATTAAGTAACTGCAATTGCTTCTCCAGCAGCCAACACCTGAGCATCTGGAGGTGTGATAGGGAACCATGTAATGAGCCTCCTCTTTCCTAAATCAACAACAGCCTCAAGTTTAGCACTAGAGACAACACAAGGAAAACACCCATTACCACAAAATTAGAATCAACCAAACAGAATAAAATTAGTTGTGATTGCTGCTGTAGATAAAACTGTGATTGACTGAAGCAATCTGTGCTTTGAAAGAGGTAGCTTCCACTTAGTGACATGTGCGTGCATGTGTGCATGAGCATGTGTGTGTATGTATGTGTGTGTGCACATGCATGTAAGATACAGCTGTGTATCCTGGAGCTGTTCTTCATTTATAGACTTCCTAAAGTCACCATCTGATACTTACACAAGGCAAGTAAATGACTATAAATGAAGACATACCTATAGCGTATATAAACAATCCTCTCTAAGGACTCAAAACAATAAAACAAATACATCAATCCTTGGTTTTTCTTTAGGATGTGTGTCCTAGTTCTCTTTAAGGGAAAGACTACTTTTGTTGTGAGAGTTTAAATGCCAGTCTTTGGACTCAGCAGTTAAGAGCACTTGCTGCTCTTATATTTTTGGTTGTGAGCCTATCCTTTAACAGCTGAGCTATCCTTCCAGCCCCACTTGCTGCTCTTGTAGAGGAACCAGGATTGATTCCAAGCACCGACACGGTGGCTCACAACTCTAGTTCTAGAAGATCTGACTCCCACTGCTGGACTCCTCCAGCAGGCACTACCCACACATGGTGCACATATATGCATGCAGGCAGAACACTCATACACTGGTCTCGATTATTGTCCATATGCTTCTATAACTAGGGTCATTTTAGAATTCCCTATGTTAATACTTCAATCTTTCCAAAATGAACTTTTAAAAAGAAAAACAAGTTTCAGTGGGGTAGGAGGGCAGTCAATCATAGTAAGTTAGAGAAGGTATTTGTTTTTGCTGAGACCTAAGTTACTTCCTACAACTTGTCATTAGTGGCCAGTCAAGTGCTGTAACAGCCACGCAGAAACCAAACCTTGAGTGGTGCTGAAGAACATGCACCCTATGCATTCACTGACTTCAGGAAGCATGTCCTACTGCTAGGAACTCAAGAGGAACTTACTACCTGTATGTAAATTTCTCTTAGAAATAACTGAAAGCCCATTATGTATGATTCATATTCCAGAAAAAGGCAAGCATCTGCCTCTTGTGAGCCTAATCCAGGTCTTCCATAGACTTACATCTTTATCTTAAAACTCCTTCATCTTGAATTGATTGATCTCCAATAGACTGCATGGCATACCTTTGTTTCAAAGTTTTTACAGTTCTTGCCAAAGTTAATTATCCCTAAACACTAAAGTGCATTAAATGACTATGAGGAAGAAAAGAGGGAAATGGGCTCCAGGCTTCTGCTCTGTGTGTGTAACATATTCTGCAATACCTCTCATAAAGACAACAGCGAGGAAAGTGAAATAGAACCACCTAGACATTAGTGAATAATCAGTAAAGGAAGCAAGGTACAAATATGTAAATTTAAAAGTTCAAAGCCAGCAAGGAGTAAAATATTTTCCATTTCATATGGCTGCTTATGTATCATCAATTTTTTTTTAAACCAACATACTGGTTAGTGAATATTTCACAAGAGTAAATAGACTAAGTGCTATCACCATGTTAATATATGGGTTATGTGTACCGAAGTTCTACATGGGCATCATGGCAAGAGCTTGTCAAAGTGCTTCCTCCAGATCTAAGTGCAGGGTTGTCAACTCTGCATTCAGTGAGAATTCTGACCAAATAGGCTTGAACTGTGCACACTGAACGGCTGTGCCACTGCTCTGAGTGTCAGTAGATTTTTACCACCACATCTGGATGCTCCTACATCTGTGACCCAGATCAACAGTACCATATTATAGTCACTGATCAAATGCTTAGTACCCCATTTTAAAAACTCACCCTCATCAGAAGTATTTGGAACACTCCTTAGAAGGATTACCTTCTAGTGAAGGTACCCCCCTTCACTACATCCCCCAGGCCAGCACTCATGCAGCCTGCATCAGGTGCTACCCTTGTCAGCTCTGGGGGATGGAGGCATTTTGCTTCCATGACACACTTCAAGGCTGCTTTTGTCAATGTTGGTTAAGGAACGTAGGCAGAGAACCAAGCCAAGATCAGAAAATTCAAACACTCCACACTATTTATTGTGGCTAAAAGGTACTATGTTTGTGAGTATGAACTGAAGCCCAAAGTATTACCCAGGTCATTACAGAAAGTACACAAACTTTCTTTTGTACTATAAAATGAGGGATATAACCATAAGCTTGAAGGATTTTTGCAAGACCCAAAGATGCACTGCAAAATCACCGCTTAGGTAAAAATGATAGTCTTCTTGTTTTCTGTTCTTTTGGTACCTAGCAGGTAGAAGGATTTAATGTATGAAGGAATAAATAAATTAATGGAAGATACATAGTATTGAATGGTTTATGGATATTAGCAGATAATATTTCTTGTATGAGAATGTGAGGGCCATCTAAAATAAATAGTATTTGACACAGAAACATACTGTTAGTAAAAAAATCTACAGTTTTACAAAGAAAGAGTTTCTATTTACCTAAACATATATTTCCCTCATTTTGAAGAGTGACAACTACTAAATAGGTTTCTAGCATAGTCAAATGAAATAGATATTTTACAGTAATTTCTTTTATGTATTATTGGGGATTAAATCCAGAGCCTCAAACATGCTAGACATGTAATCAGCTACTGACTCATACCCTGGCCAAGCCAAAATAATTTCCAAGTATCAACAACTTAGCCTAGATAATATTTCAGAACCTATATCTTATAGCTACATTTAATATCTATGCTATTATATAGTTCTAACATGATGTATTTAAATATAATACATACCAAATATAATGTATTTAAACAACAAACTCACACATAAATAGGTAGACTACAACACAACTAAGAATTCATCAATGTCAAGTAATACACAGAAAAGTTTTGATGAGAAGTTAAATAATTTTCCTTGCGTGTACACCCAAATCAGTACCCTTCTACAATGTTTGTTAGGAAAGACGGTTTGTAAAGAAGCTGTCACTTCCATCTCAGGACTTCCTTTCTTTTGGAAACAAGACCTAGTGGCCAGGTTTGCAGGCTCATCTGTGAGCACCTCTGCAGACTTGCAGTATCTACAGCAATCTACCACACAGAGGCATCTTAGGTGTTTCTGTGGGAACTCTGTGTTGTGGAGTATTTGTACACTTTGTGAAAATGTATCGCTGTGGTTGGTGTAATAAAAAGCTGAACAGCCAATAGCTAGGCAGGTGGTATAGGCACGATTTTAGGGCAGAGAGAGAATAAGGAGGAGTGACCAGCCAGCTGAGGAGGAAGCAGCATGAGCAGTATGGAGAGATGAGGTAACGAGCCACGTCACAGAGTGTAGATTAAAATAAATGGGTCAATTTAAGTTATAAGAGCCAGTGGGACAAGCCTAAGCTAAAGTTGAGCTTTCATAATTAATAATAATCTCTGTATCATTATTTGGGAGTTCTGATCTACAACAGCAGAGCTGTACCTTCCAGGAATCCCTCTCTCCAAACAAACGCAGTTAAAGGATAGAACAATGCTGAGGATACAGCACAGCAGCAGATGCAGGGAGCTGGGGTAGAGGCAACAGCAAGCAGGGCACACCACCTTTAACTAATGCTCAATGTGAATGCTGACTGAACGGTAAAAGTGAGCACTCATGCCACTTCTTACCTTTATAAAACACTGCAAAGGAATTTACCAAAAAGTGAGGACATTTCTTGAGGGTCCTATTCAAGAAACACAATACTGAAATATTTCTAGACAACGCTTTTTCAAAGATAGGACAGCAGTCCTCAGTGATACAGTGAGATTAAGTCATGACTGGCTGGCTGGCAGGAAGAGGGGTCAAGTGTGCTGGGCAGTTTGAAAAAGACATTCTGAGATCAGGAAAAACTGGCCACATAATTGGGGGTTTAAAAAGATAAAAGCAAAAACTAATAGGTGAAAATTGCAATAAGCACTTCCATCGTCTCCCATGCACACAACCTTGGGTTCAACTGTCACTAGAAGAAAAAAAAAAAAAAACAACAACCTAGATCTGTCTGAATCAATCTTGTGATTAATCATATCAACAGAGTATGACCCAGATTGTTAATAACCTCACTTAAAATAATTAAGAATGAAAAAAGAAAACATCTAAATTTGAGATCATACCTGTTAATAATCTCTTGAGGCCCTAGGTTCCTATCCAATACAGTCAATTTTACTTTATAAGACTGGATGAGTTGTTCACATCAAGAAAACTGTGGAATATACAGTCATGCAATGTTTCTATCTGTATACTGTGCTATACTTGGGATCTCAAACTTGTTTCAAATCCTGTTTGCTTGTTGGTACTGTGACCCACAGCCAGTTCCTAAAGCCCCCTGAGTCCCCGTTTCTCCACTATTACAAAGTAAGAGCTGGGCTCAGTGGGGAAAGTGCTTGTTGTGTGAGCACGAGGCTCTGAGTCTGTGTCTCCAGCACCCGTGCAAAAAGCTGGCCAAGGAGACACCTGCCTGGATGGCCAGTGCTAAGAGAGGGAGGGGAGAAAGGAGGACCCGGGGCCTTGCTGGCCAGCTGCTTCTCTCTCTGCATTGGTGAGCTTCTAGGTCAGTGAGAGGCCTGGTTTAAAAAAATAAGGTGGAGAGCAATTGAGAAGATATTCCATGTCAATTTATGTCCTCTACACACATGCAGATGAGCGAAACACATACAGGTACATATAAACACACACACACACACACACACACACAAACACACACACACACACAAACACACACACACACGAGAGAGAGAGAGAGAGAGAGAGAGAGAGAGAGAGAGAGAGAGAGAGAGAGATTCTTCATGGGTTTACTATGACAGATGTGAACATACACAGAACTCAACACCTCAAATGTGAACATACACAGAACTCAACATCTCAACACCTAGTGGGAGCTGGCAACCCAGGGAGCGTATACTGAAAGCTGCCTTGTTATTGATATTATAAAGTATACCTGAAATGTGTCACAGTCTCAGATAATTATAGTGATGTAAAAATCCAGTTTTAGTTACCTCTGTTGGGAGCTTTCTAAATATTGGACACACATCTGTAATTACAATGACGAAATTCATTTCTTCAACTGTCCTGCTTTAGCTGTTGTACAGGGAAAGGCAAGAAGGAAATAAGACATCCAGATGCATTACTCTATTACAACTAGTTGATTTGTAGAAAATAAAGTGAAAACATGAATCTTATGCTGGTATAAGAATAACCCAGTTCTAAGCTAGACATCTTTAAATGCTTGGTCATGCTTGTTCACATATGAACTTTACTCCTTAAGTATCTGTCACAGCTTATCAGAAGTTTCAGTGGTAGAATGTGTGAGTTTTCAACCTATCATTGACTTCCAAATAAGGATGAAATATCCTGCAATCTTCCTATCTGTAATATCTATGTCTTCTCCTTGGTGGCAACCAATATCCTGGCTTACAGAGCAATGGATGAGTCATTCTTGGGTGGATCTTAGAGTTAAAGGCTAGTTATGAGGTAGTCAGAGCCTACAAAATGTTCTGTTTCATGGTTACTACAGGAGTGCTTGATGACCAAGGTGCCTGCAACTGGCGTGGGAGCCTTGTAAAGGAAATGGCTTGGAGGAGGAGAAAGGAAAGGTCAAGCAGAACCCTTCACTAAATGGGAACTTTCAGAGATACCCACAAAGCTTTTTGGAAATTGAAGATATGCCCTTAACTACTCATCTGAAACAGTCATTCCTTGCAAAACACTGGCAAATTCTCAGAGATATAACTCGAGTTCACACCAAAGCAACAGCTATTTTATACTTCTAAGCATGACTAGCAGCTGAGGCTGCCGTTGGCACACTTTCTCAGTAGATATTCTTACTCTTTATGACAACACTGTCCAAAGACTAGTAGGATAGTTGAAACAGCCTTGTGGCCACAATAACGATAAAATAGCAAAACAAACAGTCAAATAACCAGTACACTTCATTTTTCAAATCATCTTTGTTACTGTACTTCTGAAAATGTTTCTTATAACAACAGTAGAACCAAGCTGGATTGTATTGTATCTGCTCTACTTTACTGCATCCAATATGAATACACTGCCAATACCTATGTGTTCAAACAGAAGTCTCATCATTTAAATTGGGGGGGGGGGGGACCTTCATGAACCAGATCCCAAATAAGAGACCATCTGGTAGGACAAAAATCCATGTCACTTGTTAGTGCTAATGAAGCATGTGAAGGACAATTGATGCCATAGTTGGACAGCCTGGCATCCAGACAATAGCAGAAGGAAAAGGGTGGGAAGATTAATAGCAAATTATACTTTCTTTCTCATACCTATCACAATGATATCTAAGATAGGCCAGATGCTGCTAGCCACTTTCAGGTCTTAGTTAATCACAGAGAGGAAATAGATCCCTATCCTGTACCCTGGAGACCACAGCATAGGCTGCTATCCTACTAGTAATGGCTACTGAGCCTCCATGCGGTCTTACACTACATCTGCATCCTTTCCATGACACACACACACACACACACACACACACACACACACACACACACACACAACTTTCCTGTGAAGGAAGCAGCCAGCAGCCCTTACTGCAAAGTTGTGCTATTTCCCACCCACACCGGTGGTCTTGCTTTCCTTTTCATATAATGCTAACTATCAGAGCCTTGGGTTGACACTTCTCTGGTCTGATTCTCCCTTGTTTCTCTCCTGCTTCTACAGGCCTCTGCTTCCAGGCCCTACATGCTAACCCTGAAACTCAGGGTCTTCCTTTCCTTTTCTGCAAACACCAGTCAATTAGAGTGTAATGGACACAGCCCTGGGCCAGTTGCTTCACATAGGAGAGAAAATAGTCCTTCAGAACCAAAATTTTGCCCTGTCACCTAATTTCTACCACATAAAGGGATGCCCATGAGAATCAGTTGATCAAAGTCTTACCATGCTAGGAGAGAAGCTTCTGGAGCATCAACAAAAAGGTGCCAGGCAGTGTCTATACAACAAAGATGACTGGATGGACTTATCCATATCTTCTGCCAATACTATCATGGCTTTCTTTTCATTTTCTCTATTGAATTCCTTCTACTTGTACCATACTCTACTGTCCATAACTCCAGCATAACAGTTTTCTGATGTCCTACTCATGGATGCCCTTCACACTCAAAATCTATTGCAAATGCCAGAGAAGTTATAACTGTCAATAGTTACTGTAATAGATATTAAAGCCAGGGAAAGTTTAAATGTTTAATTCACCTAAAATAAAAGTCTATTGCATGTTAACATAAATCATACATCTTTATGGAACTTTATTTTCCATAACAAAACAGTAAGATTCACATTTACATTTTTGCAAATCTCTTCAATGTCTGTTTATCATAAGACAGCTGGGTTTTCTGCATTCATTGGCTGTGATGTTTTGACTGAAGAATGTTTAAAGAAAATCAGATATGTGGTTGGAAAAAAGGAGACAATTATGAATACTTTTCTTTGACATCACATCAAACCTTATAAATATTCCTAATGAAACCAAATACATGAATTTAACATTTTGTATTATATTAAAATGCACCTGCCCATCTTGCATTTTGAATAGATATGTTATCTCTATGTGACCTTGATAAACACCTCAAAAATGAATAGTACAATCCTGAAAATTCAAAGAAAACAATTGACAATATTCATTGTCAATGTTAAAACAATCAAAAGTAAAGCCCAAAGTTTATACCCACTATGATGTAATTATTTGGTTCTTGGCCAAAAAGTATCAGGTGGGACGTGGGGTGTAGCAGCCTTCATAAACTGGTTCACTGGGTTCTAATCTTCCAAATGTTGGTGTACATATGTGGTATCAAAAAATCACATCCATTAATGTAATCCTTCACCTGAAGAGGAGAAACTTCAAAAAGTGAGAAGCTTGCACCTGGTATGGTGGTGCATGCCTTTAATCCCAGGACTAGGGAAGCAGAGGCAGGTAGATCTCTGTGGGTTCCAAGACAGAGAGGTCTACATATTGAATTCCAGGCCAGCCAGGGCTATATAATGAGCCTGTCTCAAAAACAAAACAGATACGAGAAACTTTCCAATTTAATTGAAACAATATAATTTTTTAAAAAATTTCTCATTTTAATGTATGTGTTTACTTAAGCACTCAAATCTGAGGAAGCAAAATCTGTCCATCAGTGCTCTTCTGAGTAAAGTGGTTTAGATGAAAAACTGGCTGATTCAGCTTTTTACTAAAACTACTGCACATGTTTACACATGAGACAGGCAGCTTGCTACACAGAGGTACTGTGCACCTTCCCACTGCCTCGCACATTTGAAAGGAAGGAGCCTCCAGGGTGAAGGTGAATGCTTCTTCAACAGCATTCTTAAATGAAACTGTTCATTTCCCCCGTGTTGAGTGGCGCCACTTCCTTGATTTACCCTAAAGGATCATCACATTTATGCCCACACTGCTTTTATACACACTAAAAAAGAAAAATAAGAACAGTTTTGAGGTTCTAGCCTCAAAAACAGTTTTTGAATATGTCTAGTATGCCCTAGACATACTCCCTGAGTCCAGGGCCCAGAGTGAGGAGTGATAGGTCTACAAGCATTCAGAAGCTGAGAGGGGTAACTGACTGCTGCTCTTTCCCATTTAGCTTTTGCAACCCAGTCAAGAAGGCTAACTTTCCTAATCCCAGGTCTAGGATGGTTGAAGCATTCCACGGAGGCTGAGTGTGGAATGGAGATGTTCCCTTGCAGCCTCAGCACTGCAGGGAACAAGGAAAAGAGTTCATCACAGCAACAGAGCTTGGCTTACGGGGTCTTCTTAGTTGTATGGCAGAGACTCTGCCCCCCAAACCTCCTCAGTGTTGAGAAAAACCTGAGATGATGCAAAGGCACTCTATAAACTACCAAGGTCACTGTCTTCAACGGAAAAATCAGATGGTAAGATTAGGAGACTATTGCTTCAGAACTCTTCTCCTAAACTGAATAACTAGATGTCCTTGCTTCATCCTAGATCTTCTCTGTTATTGGGCACACCAGCTTTAACACATGGTCTTTTCAAGCCAAATACCAAGTTCCATTGTCAAAGGTATTTAATTAAATTATCGGAAAATCCAAAAGTAATGGATCACATTACTCTTTAAAGGAGGGTGTGTAAAGAGAGGAGGATACAAACAGAAATGTGAAACCAAAAATATGCATAAGGGTTACTCTCAATAAAAATATCATCATGACCTCTCTTTTACTAGCAATCATTACAATTCCTATGAAAAATGACTACAAACCAAATTATTCAGTGTATATTAGTGACTACAATCCTAACAAACAAAGGAAAATACACACACTGAGCTTTTCATTCCTGTATGGTGACATTTGAGGGTTTGCATAGTGCTTACATATATTCTCTCTAGGCCACCAGGCCACCACGAGACTGGCAGAAATCATGTGTAGTCTACAGGAAAAAAACTGGGTTTCAAGGAAGTTAGTTAACTTACCCCCAAGTGAAAGACCAATGCCAAAGATCAAACTGTAAACATCTTATAAACTATGGGAAGCAACAGAAACCATTTCACAAATTAAATCTTACACTGAACTTGAACTATGAAGCATTAAATGCACAAAGCAACAATCTAAGTGTTTTGTTATAAATTAATAATTATTATATTACTAAGTTTTCGGTCCCAGAAACAAATATGTGATGTTAGTTTTTTACAAAGGCTAGTGCTTTCACAAACAATGGCAATCTTCCTAACCAATAATGTAATAAAATGTTCTAATGTATATAACCACCATTATCATCATCATCATCATCTTGTAACAAGATAATTATGACAGATTCAAATGCGTTAAAATTATGGGTACATCTTTCAAGTATCTATATTTTAAAATAACTGAACACATACTTAAATATTTAATCCAGCTCAAGCATTTTAACACCCTAAAGCATCTTAGGACTCTACAGAGAGCAGTCTGAAGAGAACTGCATCTAAGGTTGCTATCACAAACTCACTACTTAACCTCTACTTGGGTTATTTAAGATAACATTAACTGAAAACCACCTCACAATCAAAAATATAAAACCCAAGAAAGCTCACTAGTCAAAGGCAGAAGATGGTTACCTGTCCATCATGTAAGTAAATCCATTTCACAGGGTAAACTATATGAAATTTCTAATACTGACCATTTTGATTATATTAAGTGAGGATCATATGGGTCAAACTAACATTTTTCATTTTAGATGATAGTCTCTTTGCTTATAAAAACATCATGAAGTTGTAAGAGTATCAAATTGCATAAGTGAAAAAATACTATAGCCACAATAAGATGTATCACTAGAACTACTTAGAATCCTGTTAAAAAATGGAAACTTCTCAGCATGGTGCTGCACACTTGTAATCTCAGCACTTGGAGGTCTAAAGCAGGAGAATCAAGAGTTCAAGGGTAGCCTGAACTACATTGAGGGTAGCCCAGGCTACAGAGTGAGAGCCTGTTTTGTTAAAAAGGAAAGAAATTAAAATGTTAGATCCTTTAATTTATATCAAAAAATTCTTTTCATCTACTAGTTCACTACTCAAAAGTATGTAAGTACGGCACCTTACTTTGAGTGGCAGGTGAATGGGCTGATGGTCACCTGCCTTCCTTAATGTGCTTTGCCGCTTCATGTTTGAAATTAAAGATCAGATCCCTGCAGCTGTCACTGGAATCTCTTAAAGTCAAATGTTTTACATTTCTAGTCTTGCTATGCTCTGCAAAGTAGAGGGTTTTCCTCTTAGGAAAAAGTTCATTCAACTGTGTAATGGGTGACAGAGCAGGCCAACTTAGACCTATGGATCTGATGCGCTTGCTTTCTCCTCTGCATTTCTATGACTCAAATTACCAAATCAGATACATCAACAATTCTCTTTATTTTGCAAAACAGTCAACCCTAAATGGTGAAGACACTTCCAAGAATAAATGAGATTCTCATACAATACACAATTCACTGTTCAGACACCAAGTTAAAACAAATTATTTCCTTTGAAGGTTAATTCAGTTCCTTTTGAAGTTTCCTCAGAATCCATCATTCCTATTGCATAAATTAGGTTGCTCACAGACAGACAAAAAAGCCTTCTGCCATATATAAAGGTAAAGGCCTTCTCTCACCATCAGTGTCGGTTCTGATAGCAAGGGGTTACTGACATGGCGTATGTGATGGTGACTCTTCCATTGTGACCAACACTCAAAACTCCAAGTGCTGTCACTCATTTGTTTATTACTGTAGACTGTTAAATGGACACAAGAGAATGTAAAGAATTGGACTGAGAGAGCTGTAGATAAAGTTTACATAGTCATAGTCTATCAAAAATAAAATCATGTCTTTATCAGAAGTCAACCTTTACGTGGCATTTTTTTAGAACGATAGAGCATTTTCTTTCTAGAATCCGTAAGAATGGCAATCTTAAAAAGCTTTAAAAAATGTTGCCAGGTCATGTCTTAACTGGCTCAGACAATTCTTTCCCCATCTAACCTCATTTCATGATACTACATGAGTCCAAACTAAACACCTTGTAGCTACTGAAAACTGGACACTGGCAGAGGTGGGCACCTCAGTTATAAAATAGAAACATGTGTGTATCCTGTGTGCACATACTTCTCTTTCTTTCAGTGATGGCTACAAATGAAGGAGATCTGCCTAGGTAAACAGAATACTAGTGCCTTAATAGCTAGAAGAAAATCATAAATATGTCCTTAGTGCTGGTCTTATGGATCCATAATCAAAGCTCTTTCCAAAAAAAAAAAGGTATGAAGCCAAACAAATAGCTATTAACTTTTAAAAAATTTTTATTAAAATTTTAATGTGCTTTAATTGAAAAAGAATTATATTACTTAAGCAAGTCAATTATAGCACCTTTCCCCCACATTCAGTTAAAAAAAAATAATTTCCTTTCATTTTAACCGAGAGTAAATTGAATTAAACAGGTCTCACTGGCATTGTTTTTCCTGACAAAGACAGTTTCGGTTTAAACATGAAGAAACAATGTTTTTTAAAAGCTAAATTGAGATGCCATCTGGTCCAGCAGTGAAAGAGTTAACATTCAACTGCACTGAAGGAGCTTCTGATCCATTACATTTCTCACAAGCTGCCCTACAATGAGCTGAGCAAGTATCAACTGTAATTTGATCCAGGAGTTTATAGGGAAAAAAATAACTGCACATACTCAACATGCACATTTAATAAAAATCAGTTTTAAGAGAAACATATCCAATAAACACAATTTAAGGCGTATTTAATTGTTTGATTAACTTCAAACCTGCAGTCCCTTTGCTTTCCTGACGCTCTCAAATAAAATAGGAGAAAGGAGGGGGTAAAAAAAAAACCCAGCTTCACTGCAGGGAAAAGAGGCTTGAAAAACAACTTTGATTGGCACTTGGCCTGATCCACAGAGGAAGAAAAACAGTTTCTGGACAAAGAGTGCAAATATTTGAGCTTGCTTATTTATGTGCTTGCTTGCTTGTTTTTTTAAATACATAAAGAACAATCCTAAAGTGACTGTAGATAGGGAAATTGACAAAAACGGCACTGTATTCATCATAGTTCTCAGATACGCACAGCTCAGCAATTTTAATTCATTGGTGCTGGACAAGCAGAAGCACCTAACCTAATGATCTCACTTCATGCAATATAAAAATAGAGTGCGGAGTAGAAACGGATTGTATTATTCAAGGAAGCTGTTCAGATCTGTTAAAAACTCTTCTGCGCCTACAGAGACATTTTGTCATCCTTTCTCTCCCTGCATCCCCATCCCCCACGGAGCGATTAAGCCAAGTAAGCTAAACAATACTGGAGTAAACTTTCTATCAGTCACTCTGGAAAGCAATAAGCCGACCCTGGGTTGGATTTGCTGGATCCACATCACGGTGGGGGATGATAAGGTGGGCGAACCCACGTCCACTTCAGCCTCCACCTCCACCAACCCTAGCCGAAGGCACTGGAAGAACCAACAGCGTTTCCCATGGGCATAAAGTTCAAGATGCCTTCACGGTGCCTTTCCGGAGCCACCAAGAGAATGTCAAGAGGGGGTGCCGGGGCACCGTAGGCCTGGCAGAAGCGACCCAGGCCAAGAAAACAGCCCCCAGGGTCAGCCTCGGCGGAGAGGAAGCCAGGCTCCTGCAGACCAGACAGGCTGCAGTGATTTCAGGCCAGCCTCCATCCCCAGCCGAGCCGGTCCCTCCCAGCATCCCAGCATCCCTTCAGCCTCGGGGCAGACCGGGCGGCAGTCCAGGGCCGGGCGCGGGGACTCCGCGGGAGGACCCTTCGCGTCTCGCCCCCCTTGAGCTCCGGCCGGACCCCGACCCTGGGGAGCGCCTCGCCGCCGGACGCGGGCGCGCCGTACCTTCCGCAGCACTTTCCGGCAGTTGGTGCAGAGCAGGTAGTTGGCCGAGGCCGACGCGCTGCTGCCACCGCGGTTCATCGCGCCGACGCCGGGTTGTCACCGTGGCTGCTTGCGGAGGGCCTCTCCAACGTCCTCTTCTCAGGGGGTCGGGCGGCAACTACAGCGCAGCGGCTGCCCGCGCGAGCTCGGCGGGGACGGCGGCCGTGGCGCTCACCGGCCCGTTGTTCCTCCCGCCCCCATCGCCAGACCCCCGCCCCGCCAGCCAGGACGAGCAGCCACGGCCGTCTCAGCGCCTCAGTGCAGCCCCGCCCCCGCGGTTCGCCGCCTTCAGGGCTGCCGCGCTGGGAGCCGCCCCCTCCCGCCAATCAGACTGTGCCGGCCACGCCCCCTTCCTCACCCACAGCCAATGAGTGGCGTCGGCCAATCGCGGGAGGCGAGAGCACCTCGAATCTCCGGGCAAGTTAAGTTTATCTCCGAGGCTCGGCGGTGAAGGGTGACCGCGGGTTAGTTAGGTAGTGGGTTGGGAGGGACTCCAGTCTGCCAATGAGAAGCGGAGGGTGTGATGTATGCAAATTAACCCGGGACTCTAGCGCCACCCTCAGGACAAGCCACGCCCCCCTCTGCGAGGTCTGGGCAGAATGGAGTGAGATTAAATAGCTGGAAGCTAGAGCTCGCTAGAGGATCTGAGACTGAGCTAAACATTTCCTGATCTCTCGGGGGTGGGCAGGCTGGACGCTAGAACGTTCCTTCCTCCCGGGCAGTGGTTCGGCTTTCTCTCGGTCGAAATCTAAGAATAGCTGTGAGGAAGACTGTGGTCTTGCATCACTTTGCACCTAGAGATCTCAAAGAACTTTATGCTTCGCTCTGTGAGTCTTGAGCGAAAGACCAGCTAGCTACCTGAGGCTGTAGGGATAGAGGTCTGGGTTCTATACAGCTAGTGGAGTTGGGGACCCGGAGACACATCTTTGGTTTAGGAGGTTTTCCCTCTCTCTGACGATCATTCTCACAGCAAAGAAAGTTCCTTTATCTATCATGGACAGGTCAGAGGTTCCTACACACACACACACACACACACACACACACACACACACACACACACACACACACACATTCTGTTCGAGGCAACTGGTTAGAGATGTGCAGAGCACAATTCCTGCTTGGGAAGGTAGGTTCTGAGTATGAGTTGCCATTTAAAACGATTGGACCCTCCTCTCCCGAAGCTGACAACGGTGAGTCAGGGTTTAGTTTCTACGTTCCAGAGACAGAAGACAGAAGCCACTGCGGAAAGCTCTTCTGGCCGGATGCCCAACCCAGGCAAGTCAGGGAGCCAGGTACCCCGCGCAACCAACGATGGGACGAGGATTGTAGACCAGATTTCAGCAGCCTGCTCCCCAGTGAGAACAAAGACCGTGCAGAACGAACACCTGATTGGTGC
Organism: Onychomys torridus; assembly: GCF_903995425.1. Classification (NCBI taxonomy): domain Eukaryota; kingdom Metazoa; phylum Chordata; class Mammalia; order Rodentia; family Cricetidae; genus Onychomys; species Onychomys torridus. Next base: position 9,980,582 of record NC_050449.1, on the reverse strand, counting down.
CCGGTGCTCACCGGTGTCAAGGGGACCCATGACAGGGTGCTTCTACCCCTGGCGCATAGCACCAGGCTCCCAGGAACTGCAGTTCCCCAGCTGGCTTTGGCAGTGACCACACTGCGCTGCGTGCTATGACATCACCTGTTTTCGCTCCTGAGAAGCTAATCAGTATTCTCGGCTTCTCCCCTTCTAAAGGTCTCAAGTGTGTGAGGATTTATGAAGGCCTGCAAATTGCAGAATGTATCTGTGGAGATGACTGAAAAGAACTGACCCACTGGTTTACATTTCTTGTATTTTTTTTTTAAATTTATTTAACCACTACCCTACATTAGGAATTTAATGTAGTATGATGCAAATTCTGGAAGGCGCACTTGGAGGAGCTTGCTCTTCTAGCATAACAAAGCCATTAGACCAAACTGCTGTTCAAACTGCCAATCTCTTCCATCCTCAACATCTGTCTCCCTTCCATTCCCTTTAGAGAGACCTACACCTTAAACAAGCCTACACAAAGAACAAAGGAAATGGAGATCTGCCCGCATTGGGTTTAAATAGACTGGAAAACCCCAAGGGTCTAGGTGATATGGTTAGGTAAGTGTGAAGGTCTATTTAGCTAATGATAGCTAGCAAAGGGTGGCTTGATGGTGGGTAGACCTACATAGCCTAGAATAGCGGTGGTTTGGGTGAGATGCTAAACATTCAGTTAAAAGAACCGTAAAAGCAAGAAAACTTAATGAAGGAAGAGATTACTGCCTGCCCTTCATTGCAGAAAAGCAAGAATCTAGGTAGAAAGTCAACAAGACACAGTTTTTTGGAAAAATGAAACATATGTGTTCTCATTTTGCTGAGTTTCTTTGGGTTATATTCCTGCCCCTGCGTGTGTGTGTGTGGGGGGGGGGGCTGTCCCTCGTCCCCCCTCCCCCCTCCCATTGTGTTGCCTCTACTGTCCTGGAACTCACTATGTAGACAAGGCTGGCCTCAAACTCTCATAGACTCTGGCACCCAAATGCTGTGATTAAAGGGCTGCATTGCCATGTCCCTTGGTCTGTCTTATGAAGCTGACTTTATGTGAATACGTACTTTTAAGCAAAGGAGAAATTAGAGGATGAAGTGAATTTAGTGCAGAGATTGAATTTCCCTCAAATAGTTTACTTCAAATTGTTTTCTAATATTTTTATAACCTTTCCCCCCCAATCTAACAGCAAAGAGATCTTTCACATTCTTTACCAAATAAATCCCCAAAAATGCTAGCCATTTTGGCACAACTAATATCCCCTACCTAATAGCACACTTTGGCACAACTAATATCTCCTACTCAAGATTACAAAAGGAGGTTTGATCCACCATATTCCACTTTGGTATCAGTCTTGCCTTTAGTAACATTTATTTTGCTATAAATCATGTACTGTACTGTGACATTTCTTTTTGTTGTTCTTTTTGTTTTTAGTTTTATTTTTCAAGGCAGAGTTTCTTTACATAGCCCCGGTTGTCCTGGAACACACCCTGTAGATGAGGCTGGCCTTGAACTCAGAGATCTACCTTCCTCTGCTTCCTAAGTGTTGGGTTGAAGGTGTGTGAGCCATGCCTGGCTTTTGTTTGGTTGGCTGTGTGTGTTCTTTGTGACATTTCCTATATTGAACCATGATGTATATGTGTATGTTCCCCTCCTGAAGTGCTGCTCAGTGTCATCCAGTCTTTCTGAGGACTCAGCAACCGGCCTTTTTGGTCCTTACACCACGGCTTGCATCATACTTGTTCTCTCTCCTGATACAATCCAGCTTCTAGAAGCCCCTCCTTTCTCTTCAGTTCTTTACAAGTTGAGGGCTTCCTTCATCAGCCAGCTTGACTAAAGAGAATGAGACTTAGAGTGATTTACCAGTCCAAGATCATACTGGTCACTTAACAGGAAAGAAAGGAAAGTCAGTTTTTTATTTTACTCAAAATTGGAAGAAATGCCAATCCTTTGTTGTCTGATATGTCGAAAATAGGAAAGAAGTTTTAAAAAATTGGACATAGGTGAAATTTGCTACCAGTGTGGAGGATTACTTATTTTTTACTTTATCTTTTGATTGTGTGCAAATGTTTGTGCACTCAAGTGCAAAGGCATGGAGGTCGGAGGACAACTGTAGGAGTCGGTGCTTTCCTTCTGCCATGTTGGATCCAGGGATCAAATCCAGGTCATGAGGCTTGGGGGCAAGTACGTGCACCTGCTGCACCCTATTTAATTTTTTCATTAAAAACTTAGGGTGGTACTTTATTAAAGATTTTTACATGATTTGAAATTCATGTCATAATCATGTTGCTGATTTTGAAATATTCTTCCAAATGTGATTTTTTTAAATGAAGTATGCATTAAGTTATAGAGCTTGGCTGCACCATCACTACTTTGCCATTACTCTATGGCTGCAATTTTTACATTGTTTCTGACTGTTGTAATGCTAAATGTCCTCATTTATAAGGTTTTGCTAGTGTCTCTCTTTGCTAGGCTGAGCATTTCAGAGTACAGGGGTAGAGACATATTCTAAGACTCTTGAGCATTTCAGAGTACAGGGGTAGAGACGTATTCTAAGGCTCTTGAGCACTTGCTGAGCGTGTTTTCTGGAAAGGTTTGCAAAGACGGCGGTGAGAGCAGCCGTTTGAACACCCAGATCTGAGCTGTCATTTCCAGAGCCGGTCCATCAGTAGTCCGCCTGCCATTAGTATATCTCTACCTTGAATGCCCTCCCTCCTGCTGAATCATTGCCTTTCTTCTGCTGAAAGATTGCCTGATGAACTCCAGTGCTTGTCCAAGTATCCGTGGTCCCCCTCTAGGCCTCTTCTTTATCATCAAGCTCTATGCTGGGGTGATGCAAAAGGCTTTCTCACCAGACTCGGAACCCCTGGAGGGCACAGATGGAGTTCTATGACATCCCTAACTCTTATCTATGCTCACAGCTAAGTGCTTAGAAAATCCTGGAGAGGAATGAGTTTGCATTCTTACTTTCAAACATTCTTTCAGGGCAGGCCTTTCTCATCTTTAATAACAGTGATGAGATCTTATAAAAGGATTCCAGTAAATATTTGTGAATAGAATGGCCCATAAAACTAAGGCTGTGGAGCAGAAAGCTTGGGTCCAAGTCTATCTGTCATGATTCCTTATTTGGATTGAACATGATTATTGCTCGGGGCTACTTTTACAGAACTAATGCTCTTGACACAAATTAGGTAAGTAGGCAGTGCTGAGGGAAATGTTTTATGTTCAGCTAGCTCTCTTGAAAGGAAGAACCTAGTTAGTTAGTGATACCAGGTGAATTTTGGACTTATCTAGAGAATCTCATTGATTGACCTATTAGCCCCTATATAATTGCTAAGTAAGGATTCGGTAGTGAAAATCAACTACTAAAGACATTGTTAAAATTCTGTTCCTGGTTTATGATTCTCTCTCTCTCTCTCTCTCTCTCTCTCTCTCTCTCTCTCTCTCTCTCTCTTTCTCTCTCTCATACACACACACACACACACACACACACACACACTCGAGGCATTTGGTCTGCAAAGAAAGCCTGCAGAATTTACATATTTGCAAATTCTGTGATTTGTTTCTTGCAGAGAAATCTGCCCTTCACACTGTAAGTTGATTGCTCCCTTAAAGCTGTTAGATTCCTGTTATGTTTTTTTCCTGTGGCCCAAGAGCAATACAACTGCAAGGAGGTGAAATAAAATCACTATAGAAAGGCCGGGGCTTAGTCCCATTCTATCCCCTCAATCATCCACCAGCACAACTATTGTTCTGAGTATCTGCTGTATCTGCTAAGGTTTGGGTCCTACTAGCCTTCTCCTAACTTCCATACTGGGTTTTCTACCATACCCCCCATTGTAAGGCTGATTATGAGTGAAAACCCCACACATATGCTGTTACTTTGTTTCACTGCCCAATGTTGTTTGATTCCATGCTTTTTAAAAGTGAATTTAGTTTTAAACATTTATTATTCAGGAATTTCATATCATGTTTTTGAAACTTTATGAGATCTGGTGGTGCTGGGCTCCCTTTTTTACATGCTAACTTTCTGTTGAGCTCAGTGGCAGCTGCTGGGCTGCATGCACTGTCTGATGCAATCTCTGCCATGCATTATTAATTACATGTTTTGCTGTTTTATTTGTATTATTTTCCCAGCCTTTGTAGGTTTAGAATATGCCACCTATATAAATTTTCTCCAGCATCTAAGTTACTCATCTTTTTATGTTTACACTTAACTTTATTATGGAGTGTGAATTAAAATTAAATAGTATGTTCCAACTCCAGCAAAAGTTGAGAAAAGGGGTCAAATGTACGACAATGTGACATACCCTGATGAGTGTATGTCGATATTCTGATGAGTATATGTGTGTGGGGGGGGTCTGCCTGTCTGTCTGTATCCCCTCCCCATGCTGGGAAGATAGTTGTTTAACAACAGCTACTATTCTGCGGCGAGCTCCTCGACCAGCGAGGAAGAACGACCACCATTCGAGGATTCTTCTCAGATCACACTTTATTGGAGCGCCTCTTGATTGAGGGAGAGCAGGAGGTGAGGGGCCCCAAGAACCAATAGGCAGCTGCTTATATAGGGAACCAAGCGAATGGGTCAATCTGTGATTGGATCCCGCCAGAATGCAAGCACAGGGAGCCACGGGATAGGCTGAGGACATAAGGCCAAATTACCATATACGCGCATGCGCAAGCCTCGAGGCGCGCAGCCCAGCAAGCACAGCCAAATATGGAATTGTTTACAGCAAAGCTGTCAGGAAGTCGTGCCATCTTAGAATGGCGGCTCCCTACACTATTCTTTATGCCATCGACCCTACTCCTTACCCTAATTCTGCTTCCATCCCCTTTTTAATTGTTACTTTAGAATAAAGAGAGCACAGAAGATGGACACAGCAGTAGTGACAGGGCCAAAAAACCACAGAGGATGGAACAGGTACATTGAAAGTTTTCTTTGATGTGCCCAAATCACTGGGTACCAATGAGTTCAATTCGACGGTTAACTTTGTCCCTTCCTAGATACATGGCATTGGGCCAGACACCAAATCTCTTTATTAATCAGTTTCTTCAACTGTAAGAGGGGATAATAGTGCTACCTGTCCTCAAGGGTGGCTTTAGAGATGGCATGAGCTGATGCCTGTGGTACTCACAGGGTGAGCAGAGCAGTATGGCAGCAGTAGCTGCTGAAGCATATGAGGGTATAATGCTTTCCACAGACTGTGACCATGGTCTGGTTCTATGTAAGCACTTTACAATTATCACCAGCTTGTAAGAAATACTGTAATCTAAAAGTTGCCTCTTTCTTTGAAAGTCTTTGTTTTTTGACATTTGGTCTTTATAATATGGGGGCAGTAGAGATAGCAATGTACAGAAAATGAGGAAACAGGACTTAGTACAGTACTATCGAGAACTACATGATATGAGGCCTCAGCTTTCCAACCCACAAGGGTGAGTGGTGATTAAGTTGAACAAAGACCAGATTCCAGCTTTGTAAGGATGCTAGGCATGTACTATAATAGACTGTCTTTAAGAAAAACATAATGCTACAAATACAAAGTTAGTAATAATGAACCATTGTGGACATTACCACTATATACAGAAATGACTGACTGTGATCTCCATGGTTACCACTATATACAGAAATGACTGACTGTAATCTCCATGAAGATTGTCCATGTCCAGACTAGAGAGCTATTCTCATCTCAACCTTCTTAGCAAGCCAAAGATACCCTGTTATCCAGTGCCTCAAGCACACAGGAAAGTGGAAAGGGGTGAATTGGAACAAACAAAAACTACAATCTTTGCCAATAGTGGGTAAAATACTTATTTTTGAAATTTAATTAAAATAGAGCTATGTTAATACATGGCTTGAAGCTCCCCTGGGGCCATAGAGAGACAGTCTTGGCGATAAATCCTAAAGTTTGGATTTTTATTAGCCTCTCAAGCATACTTTGAGGTTGTGTTCATTTTTCTTTGTGTCCTGGGGACATTTACTGTCATATGCTCATCTCCCTGAGACTCCAAATTCACTGCCCCAAAGCCTTTTGAGGAGCAAATGTAATATAGAGGACAAATTGTATCCATAATGCCCATCTACAGCAAAAATATTTAATTCTTTTCTGTAAAGATAACCATGAAATACATTGGCTGTCTAAGTGTTATAAAAGGAGGATGGATGGATAATTGGGACATCCATGTGAGAATAAGGCAGTTTATAAATAGGGACTGGCTAATATGAATGCAGAAGAGCTACTAAGACCTAGAGATCATAGAAAATGTTGCATTTTAAAGGATTTTCAGGAGTTGGCCCATCCAAGTAAGATCAGAGGGGCCTCAGAAGGATGTAATGATCTACACTGCAGTTTTCAGAGCCTCTGAATAAAGCTGTGATCTGCTTAGACTTTAGAATCCATCTCCCAGGAAAGCCTTACTCTGCTGGGTATTTATAGCACTTGAAAATCTAAGAGGTATTCAAAAGCTCTTCAAACAGAAACAATGAAATGCACCAGTGTTTGCTAAATGAGTCAAGTGGACATATGATTTTACCAATCAAAGTTCCCAAATAGTCTGGAAGTTGTAAGCATCTTTGCGTACAAGCCTAAAGTCCATCCATTGACCTTGTTAGCAAGGAGATATTCTCCACTTCAGTAAATGATACAACCATGCAGCACTTCAGAGATGTAATGCTGATTTAAGATGATGCATACAAACATGAATTGCAAGCTTGAAACCACAACAGCAGTTTATGAGATGCTAGAAGACCTCAGGTTTGGAAGCATGTGCTGTGAAGTATACGTGGTCTAAATATCGCTCTATTCACAATTTGTTTTTTCAACCCTTACCACATGGTAAGTCCTGGTGCTAAAAATGACAGAGGACAGTTTTATGATCTAATGGTGTGGTTAAGGTATAATCTCTGCATTGCTAGAGAAGAGAAATGGAAAATGGAGGCTAGAAAGGAACAGATTAGTAGCAAAGCACTCTGAGAGACCTCTTAGAAATTTATGGCTCTTACTAGATTCCCTTCAGTAGTAGTGTTGGGGAAATTTGAGGAAGAATTCCCATATATTCATGCAATTACAACTTCAACAAGAAAATGGGATTTATTTCTTACAAGGAACAGAGAATGATGTGGAGCAGTATCACGATGGGCTTGCATCCTGGTTTCATGTTCATTACTTAATGCTTCCTTGCATTATGCACAGTACCTCCCATGTGCAGGCACTTGCTTCATCATAGAGCTGACATAAAGAACACAAGAGTCACAATTTAAAACAAAGCCAAGAAAAATGAACCTTTAACAAGTAACACTAGTGGCTACTGTACTAGAAAGGACACAGGCAGGAAATAAACAGCAGGGTTGGTCACCTGGTTTAGCACTCTTAGTTAAAGTGAAATGGAAATCCAAGTAGTGACTGCCTTTCCATATCCAAGAGTGATGCTCTGGTACCCTGTGTGGGAAGCCCTTTCCTTATGCAGTTCTCATCTTAAGGTTTCAATTTCCCTTCCCATAGAGTTCAAGCTCCATTTACAGAACTCCCATGAACCCTAGTTTTGCAGCCACTGACATCCACATAGTGTGAAATTCCTAGTTATTTCCAAAGAGCACTACCCCTTAAACATTAAACAGTCTTTCCTCCTTTCCTGATGAAAGACTCTTTAGTTAACCTTTTTATTTCACATTTATGCCATTATACTGCCAAGAACTATCCACATATGTGCAAGTTATATGTATGGACCACTCCTAGTATGTTTATATACATTAAGAATATAAAGTACTTGAAGATATAATCCTACCACTGCTCTCTATTCTCTAAACCTTATAATACCACAGTGTTAATCATTATCTATACAATAATAGGAGCAACTACCACCACATGCTGAGATCTTATGTGTCAACACCTGCATATATTATCTTGATTTGTTTGCATATGATTTATAGTGATAAAGTTCTAGTGAGTGTTACATAGTTGTTTTAAGGAACAATTGTGATTTGAACTTGTATTTACAGTGTTAAATGATTCCAACCTTGATATTACTGTATTCAGCCAGTCATTACTATAAATATTACTTAAATGAATTCTTTGTGTTATGCTTCCAGATATGGATTGGCTTAGATCTGTCATACATTCACCAAATATATTTGGGTACCTCTGTGACATTTTTGAAATAAACATTGAAATTGGGCAAAGAAGTAGTACTCATCTTTCCCTATTTTATTAAGTATAAAATTAATCTAAACTATTTTAATATTTGTTTATTTATTGTGAATGTTCATGAGCACATACCTGCCACAGCACACTGGTGGAGATGAGAGTATAACTTGTAGGAGTTGGTTCTTGTCTTCTTCTATGAGCATTCCAGGAATCAATCTAACTGGTCATGGTTGATGGCAAATGCCTTTGCTCACTGAGTCACTTTGCTGGTCTCTGTTCTAGTATCTAGTTCCTACTGATATGTTGCTCTAAAATAAAGCAAGTAGATGGTCTCTGGGTAAGGAAAATACTTTGGTTTAAATGTTAGGTTAAAATTCCAAATATCTGAGTGTTTGGTGATTCATGTGAACATGGTAGACATGGAGATGCAGAGATGAACAGAAATGATACTGCTGGGAAAGGTGGCATGGCTGTTCTCCTTACTGAATCAAGGCAATACCAGAGCATTTGCAATTAGTGGGATTAATTACCCAAATGAATGAACTGTTTCCAGATAGCCTGCCAGCAGCATGAGATATGTATACCAGTTTGCCCCACTTGTATCCTCCACTAAGGAGACCGTTTGGTTGGTGGCCTCATTCTACACAGTTATGCTCAGTGCTCTGCCATGTGGTCACTTCTTGCTTGAGATCTGTCCATCATAGGTTAGACTCTTGACTCAAAGCCAGCCAGCCAGCCATTCTATAACTTGGTTGTCCATCTTTATAAAGTGTATTAAAATAATCATCTCAGCCAATCAGATTCCTTCCTTGGAAATTTTGCATTGGAAAACTAAGCTAAGCTAGTTGTCAGAGCCTGAGAGGATGTTATGAACCATGTACAAACTAGGAATGCTGATTGAGGAAGGAGGGTGGGACCACACATGGAAAGAAAGCACCCTAGTCTTGGAGCTGCCCTCGGTTCTGGCTGTCTCCATTTCTGGGCCCTATTTATCCATTCAGGGATTTCTTCTACCCAATCAAATCTCTTGCCACTACAAACTCTGTGAGTAACTATACCTGTGTTTCTTTTGAGCAAACGAGATTAGCTGGATCAATCTTCCTTCTTTCCCATGTATGACACCTCTACAGAAGATCTATACTCTTAGTTCTCACTGATAAAAGATTGTAAAAGTAAGATATTCCAAGAGAAAGAACTAGAACCTAGTGGGCTGGTAGTCCCCACCTTAGTTTTTACACACTAAACACTTGTTAAAGTTTCATTAACAAAAAGTGTGGTGTGTAAACCCTCAAGCCTCTTAGAACCTGTTTTTGTTCCTTAATGAGCAGTGAGCAGTAATCTATTACCCATAGTGCCTCTCTCTCCAGGCTCAAGGTTAAAGTGGTTCTCATGCCTCTTCTGTTAAGTGCCTGAAAAAAAAAATGTTGAGGCAAATGCGTTTGCCCTTTCTACTCATTATCCTTCATTCAGACTTAATGCCTGGGGATCCAGCCCAATGATTTTCTAGAGTTTATGAGTCCCAAGATTTTTTTTAAAAATGTAAAGACAAACAAAAGTCCATTAAAATTCTCCAAAAGTGTCTGAAGTTTCAGCAGTCAAGAAAAAAGACAAAGTGATTGAGAGTCCTGCCATGTCAGGCTGTGGGTTAGTCATTGCTGTGATATTCCCACAGGGTGTGAAGGGGCCCAGGAGGTCACTCTGCATCGCAAACAAAAATGTATCGAGAGGTTTTCATTAGACTCAGTTTTCCTGAGTGGAATGTGCCTGAACAACTAAATGTCCTTCTTCTGTAGAACCAACAACTAGCAACTATGGAGTGGTTTGAATGATAATCAGAAGCAGTCAGATTCATTTTTTGGGCATTCAGCCTTGGTACACTGAGACACTAAGCTGGTTATTAGTGAAGTCGGAGTGTGAGGGAATGTCACAAACTGTGTATACAAGGTAGGCCTGAATCGGAGCAGGTGGAGATAATGGGCAGATGCTGGCCTGGAGAGGAGGCCCTTTGTGGAAAAAGCCATTTGAGCTGGAATTTTCTGCTCTTCTTCCTGTGCCACTTTCCTCCATCTTTCCCTCTCCTACTTTCTACTAGGCTCATTCGAGGCCCCCCAACCCTCACACCCTTCTCACTGCCTTTTGTGGGATAGTTCTTAAGCTATGCCTTTGGAAATAAAGGAACCTTCACTTGGTGGTGGTCTTCTTCTTCATGGATCAGGTGAAGCAAAGAAAATGGTCTTCCTGGCGATCTTAGGATGGTGGCCACTGGCCCAGCTGCTGGTGATATGGCTCTATTGCTTTATCTATAGGGACAAGAACAGACACTTTGGGCTTTCTATTTCTCATTAAAGATGCTGACACTTAGAAATTCTCCAATCTGTGGGGAACTGAAATGCCCAGCACTAGAATCCTATGGAGACACTCTTTGTTACACAGTATAGCTTCAGTTGTGACCTGAAGTGGGTTGCCTAGGATCCCTATAAGGGTAAAACTGAAAATTCTTTTTCTCTTTATATCTTTTCCAATAGTATATAAGCTAATCACTGTTTAAAATCTCTTTAAACTTCATCTTGTAGAGTTTTGTGAGAATTAAAATTTTAAAAATGCATAAAGTGTATAGCACAGTCTTTCCTACTATGCGCACTCAATAAATGTCTACTACTTTTGCTATATAAAAATTCTTCAGAGTGCTGAGAGAAGGGAGTATTGCGTGCTCAGCCCTAAAACTGATGTTTATATTAACCCTTCTAACAAAAATTCAGAGACTGTCACAGGAGAAGGAGCAGGAAGAATGCAAGAGCTGGAAGATGGGGAGAAGTGCTATGAGATGTCACCTTTGAATGGAGCACATCTGAGATGTCACCTTTGAATGGAGCACATCTGAGATGTCACCTTTGAATACAGCACACCGATTGCACTCATGACCCCACAGTAGCTGTGGTTTTCTGCACAAGACCAAGCCAGTGAACATTCTAACATGGACAGGGGAGGGCTGATAAGACTCCAGCCTGGGCTGGGGAGCTACTGGCAGTTGACAGCTGTGGGGGAGGGGAGTCATTTTTATTAGGATGTGGTTACTGTAGGTTGTCTATGCGCTGGTGGGGAGCCTCACACCTCTGTGCAGGCAACTGGCACCGACTGGACAGATGGGTTGTTTTTAAAAGAACACATTGTAAAGCGGGGGAAGTGTTGAGGCAGGGGCATGGGGCTGAAGACTTTAGGTTGGATATGATCAAGATACATTATATACATGTATGAAACTGTCAAAGAATAATTAAGGAAAATGCATGATTTAAAAGAAAGGTATGGGCTGAGAGACAGAGTTCTACAATGGAAGCCATAGCAAGGGCATCAGGTTCTGCGTTTGCCTTTGATGACCGCCTTCTGCTTAGAGAGGATTATCATCAGTCTGAACTTGTCATCAGACAGACACCTCATTTGTTTCCAGGTCATTTACAAAGCTAAGCACCCAGGCTACAGGATATTTCCTCTGTTGGTTATAACAGCATTCACTGGGAAAAGAGATAAGCAATTCACTTGCCAAATGGAACTCTGGTGGCTCATGAGTTATGAGTGCATGGACAAGATGACTGCATCACTGCATGGAGCAAAAGTAAATGACTGACCTCTTAAGTTGACGCTTTAGCTCATTAGGCTCATTTCTCTTTGCATAGAGTTATGAGCATCATTCAGACCTGCTCCTGCATTCCTTTGCCTGTGTGGCCTCTCAGCATCCCTGAGCAAGGCTTGGGTGGCACAACTCTGCCCTGTTCTGAAGTGAGAGGTGACTCCCTCTATGGGTCCCAGTGACAAGCCAGCCATGCTGACGGTGTCACATTGCTTTTGGTTTCCATGAGCACTGTCAGCAGCATGTGGTTACAAGGTGCTTAGTGTTTCTTGCCTTTCCCCTGTCACTTTTCTGATCTGCCTCCTATCTTTCATGTTCCAGTCTCCTACCCATTGTATTGATGTGTGGGGTTTGACATCGGTTGCTGTATTTCCTGCTAACTTCTCACCGTAGCAAACCACCAGACCCCAGTACCTTTGCTCTATTGTTCAGCTTTGTCTCAAAGTCACCCACATTGTCCTGCTAGCAAAGAAGAAGAACTTAAAGAGGGTTTTTTTTTTTCAGTGTTACTCCTAGAAATGACTTACTAGGCATGGCCTGCTTTCCCCTGTAGCTGCTGCTCCTCCAGAGGGGAATGATCTGCAGGAGTTTGCCTAGACATTGTCTGTTCCGTGCCTTATGCTATCCAGACTGAATCGCTATTTTTCTTTCTTTCTTTCTTTCTTTCTTTCTTTCTTTCTCTCTCTCTCTCTCTCTCTCTCTCTCTCTCTCTCTTTCTTTTCTTTTTTTTTTTTTAAGCAAATGTCCCTGAAGAGTGGCAGAACAGGCACAAGTAGTGTTCTTGTGGCTTGCTGCTTGCAGCTTACCTTTGGCACATGAATTGACTCAACACTGGCCATATAGTTTGAAAGAGAAGACCGTTCCCACTGCCGACTGTAAGCTCCATGAGGCTGCCCCCTCTGCCCAGGTTCCTGTCCTTTCGTCTATACTGTATGCAGTGGTCTGGAGCCTCGTCTACATATCCAAGTCAGTCTGTTCATTGGAACGCTGACCAGATGATGTCATTAGTGGCACTTCAACAAAGCTCTTCCACTAGCCTGCTCAGTATCAAGTGAATATGGTGGAAGAGATTTTCATTTACACAGAGGAGATTTTGTGAACATGCCTTTCTCCGGATCATAAATATGTCTGAGAATGGGATTAGAAATGAATTAGAAATATGCTAAAATATCAGGGGTAGCTGTAACATAAAGGGGACTAGGTAAAGAAAATGTTTGTTTTTAAAAACTATTACAGAAATGTGAAATTAATGAAGAGTTCCATGTTTACCTGAACACCAAGTATTTTAACCTGTTTCTCCTAAAAGATACTTAAAAGAGAGAGAGGATTTATATTAGAGAAAATCTATAATTCTCATCATATTAAATATCTTGTGAGGTTGTGATTGTAATCAAAATTATAGACAATCAGTAAAGCCAAGGACTTTAGTCTTTCCCTTGGGAATGGGGGCTTTTTCTTTAGGGTCCCTAACCAGCTCCCAAATCATGACACGGAGACTTATTACTAGTTATGAATGCTCAGACTAGCTTAGGCTCATTTCTTGCTAGCTCTAATAACTTAACCTGTTTCTCTTTATCTCTGTTTTGCCTTGGGGCTTTTTACCTTCCCATTCTGTATGTCCTACCCCCATCTAGCTCACTGGCAGCTGCCTGGCTTCTAGCTGCTAACGTGCCCCTTTCTTCCTCCCTTGTTCTCTCCTATTTATTCTCTCTGCCCGCCAGCCCCACCTATCCCCTCCTGCCAGGCTATTGGCCATTCATCTTTTCATTAGACCAATCAGGTGTCTTAGGCAGGCAAGGTGACACAAATGCAACACATCTTCACATAATTAAATGCAGTCTAAACAAATGTAACACATCTTTACATCATTAACAAAGGCAGCAGAAACAAATCTAACACACTGTTACACAGTTAAAGTAATATTCTACAGCATAAACAAATGTAAAACATCTTTGCCCAGTTAAAATATTAATTCACAACAGGGGTCAGCCCTAGAACAAAGTTTCTGAACCTGGAGTCTTTGGTTGTACCTCATATCTTTAAGTCCCTAAAACCTGCACAAACTTTTGTGTATGAGTCCTCTTTCCATGGAGGAGCAAGGGTTCAATTTTCATCGATTCCCAAGAGAGTATAAGTCCCCAAACCTCTAATTGTAATATATTATAATTATATATGTATACAAATATAAATATAAATATTTATACATATATATGGGGGTTCGAGACAGGGTATTACTATGTAGCTCTGGCTGTCCTGGAATTCACTCTGTAGACCAGGCTAGCCTTGAACTCAGATCTGCCTGCCTCTGCCTTCCAAGTGCTGGGATTAAAGGTGTGCATCACCACTGCCAAGCTGTAATATTTTTGATTGAGGCAAAATACTTGCTTTCTGTGTCAGGCCTTCTGCTGAGTCTTAAACATGTTAGCTCCTTTAACCTTAGGTTCATGACACCATTGCTTTTCTGGGGAGTAAGTAAGATTTCTCAGTCACACAGCTGAGGAGCGTTGGAGCTGAAATAGAGAACCAGCAGAAACAGCACATGTTAAGTTTTTGGTTTGGTTTGTTCTTCTCATTACACAGGACTACCTTTGGCAGACAGCGCCTGTTTAGTTGCAGCCATCATTGTCCTTTGAATCATCCCTTGTGTAGTGACTGCTTCCTAAGCACCCTGCCCTCACTGTGCTCCAGCAGCCTTCCCCAGCCCTGAAGCCTAGGAGCAGCCTCTCCAGACTGCTCACTCAGGGTTTTCCCATTGTACAGCTGGCTGCGGGAAGCAGACCTTTATGGTAACTGTCTATTCTAGACGGCACAAATGGACCAGCCTTGCATCTGGACCATCTCCAGGAAATCCATCCCGAGCCCTGAATGGTCCTGGCTCCGCTCCAAAACTGTACTAACCTCCCACAAATTGTGATTCCAGACACGTTTATACCTTGGCCTCCAGGATAATGGAAGCCACAAAAGAGGCAGAAATTAAAATGTCAGTCCAGCTGGGCCCACAATTGGGCCAGCAATTACAATGGAACCTACTGTCTCTTGGGACACCTGAGGGTAGCACACTTGTGCTCTCTGTAGTAGGAACAGAGTCATCCAGAGCCATTTCCTAGATACTTAGCAACTGCAATTATGCTGTGCTATTTATCAAGCAACATTTTAATGAGCAATTGGAAAAAAGGGACTAAGTAAAAAACAAATATCAAAATTCTGGAGAGCTTTGTCACACAGCTCCCATCACATTATATGAAAACTAAACAACCCAGACTATCGCTTGATGGAGGCTGGAAGACAAGATAGAGCATTGTGATTCTTACCAAGAAGAGTGAGTACCAGCTGGATCTTCTCACTGACCTCGGGTCCTGAAAGCAAGTATATATATAGCATATTCCTGCAGATGGAAAGAATATCTACCTCAAAGGTGACAAGTCTCAGCTCTGTGAGGCTGTGAAAAGTTCAGAGCACCAACTTGAGAAGAATAAGTGAAACCAAGGACATAGGGTGACTGAAGGGTTCAAACTGTGTGGACGGATGTTGAGACATTACCAATCTCCTTTTACCCTGTCATTCCCTAACAGCCCCAGCCACTGGCAGGATCCCCTCATTTTACCCAAAGTTGTCTTGTGTGTTTTGTGCTTCTGAAGATGCCAATTTAGGTGCCTGAAGTGGCACATTTGTGAGTCTTTCTAGGTCTGAATGCAAGAACTCCAAGCGAGAAGCTAGTACTTCTGGTGCGCACAGAAAAAGAAGAGGCGACTCCAGCCAAGCAGAGCTTCAGCTAATCTGTATGGAGAGGCAGTGGGTCCTGGGAACAAAGAAAACGTCACCTCTTTCTTAGCAGTTGAACATGCAGAATGGACACGGTGTTTTCTAACAGACCTGCCGCCCACATGTGATCTTTTAAAAACTTCCTTCTCTTCTAGATTATATCCTCTGTGAGGACAGTTTTCTTCACCATCCTATGTTCAGTATAAAAACTTTGGGGATGGAATAATCAACTCAGTGAAGTTCTCCTTTATATTACAGCAACAGGGAATTCTTAGTGGAAAGTGGATTCATTGCCTGGGTATTTTTAATACCTATGGTGTCAGACTGCTTTACAGTGTGTTGACCTCAGTGTTGAATATAACTTGGAGGTAGGAGTGAGTGGTAGTGTGTAGTGAATTATTGCACACACATCCCCGGCCCATACCCTATCTGCCCCAGGAAACTCTAGAGCAGTGCTTCTCAACCTTCCTAATGCTGTGACCCTTTAATACAGTTCCACATGTTGTGCTCACCCCAACAATAACATTATTTGCATTGCTACTTCATAATTGTAATTTTGCTACTATTATGAATTGTAATGTAGATATCAGTGTCTTCTGACGGTCTTGGGTGACTGCTATGAAAGGGTCCTTGGACTCACAAAGGGCCACAGCTTGAGAAGAGCTGCTCTGGGGGTTGATGGGCACTGTTGCTGTGGGGCCTTCTCAAGAACAGAGTGGGTCCAGTATCTGTAAATCATTCTGTTTCTCCAGCCATAGTCTTCTTCAGCCATAGTCCCAGCTGGGCTTAGCAGAGAAGATCTGTACAGGAGGCTCATTGGCTTTGCTTGGGAAAGAAATGTGTTGGACCTGTAGGATCTTTACACTGAAGCCACACAGGAGGAGGGAGTTGAGGGCAGAGAGAGAAAGAGGGAGAAGAGGCCCTTGAGACACCAGTAGAGCTGATAAATCTCCCATGGCTTCATTTTTTAATGTTAGTTGCTACAAAAACTATTGCTAACCATGTGGCTTTATAATTTTCTAAGAAAGAAGTCATTTAGAAGACTCAAAAAGAAAATAGCATTTGATAAGTCATAGTCTTACCAGGAATCCATCATTTTATTGGGTTGAAATCTACTGGCGCTACAGAAGGCTCACATCATGTAGCCTCTCTTCAACCTGACAGCTCCGTATGGAGACAGTGGTTATGACTCATTCGTTTCCCCTCTCATCCAATAAATATTTATTGAGCACTTACTGTATATAAGAAGCTCTTTTCTCCAGTTATATATTTAGACCATTCTTTGAGCTTGTCCTCACATCAAAGGGATTCTGGATCATTCCTTTTGTAGAGGGACTCCACTGTGCCTATCACCCCTTTAACAGTGCACCCGGAGCAGAGTTCACAATGACATTGACACATTTGTGTTACGTTTTTCTTAAGTGTCAGTCACATGTAGGCCTAAAGATGATAAGGGTGAAAGACACTGTTGTGCTCTGAGCTCTGTACTCACAGGGACAGGATGCTGTGGGAATAAGCTGGTGGCATGGGGAGCTAGCACAGGACCCACATGTTCAAATGTCCCCTTGGAGAGGGGACCACTAAAGTATTTTTACACAGGAGGGGAGTCAGGATAGGAGCGGGGACTTTTGACAAGTGTCTGAGGCTGGGAAAGGGTACTCCAGGGAGGGTCTGAGGTAAATCTGAAGAGAAAAAGAACAGTCTGGGTCAAGAACCCTGAGGGAGCCCATTTTCAGGTTCCTAGTGGCTTTACCCAGCAGGTCTGCATAGAGAGGATGATTGAACCACTGGCCTGAATGCAGGTGTCTGAGATGGTCTGCACTCAGCTGTGCTGGGGGGAGGTCTTTTGCTCCACCCCTTGCCATTTCTATAAATACTCTAGGGCAGAGATAGTCAGGGCCCATTGGAATAGGTTCCAGGCCCTCTTGAGGCTACCCTGTGTTTTCTATCTGTTCATCTCCACAATCTAAATCCTTCTATCTAATATTTCCTGCTGCTCGCACTCAAGAAAACTCTGGAGAACTGTGAGGTTGGTGGGTAGCTGCCCCGCAGAACCCAAAAAGGCTTTGCCAGCACAGGTGTGGACAACATGGTGGGGGGGCAGAAAGTCCTGTGTCATCCTAGAAAGGTGGGTGTTTTTCCTATAAGAAATTTATGGAGTCTCACAAGTTTTCAAAGGAGATGGGGGTAACATGATTGGCTTTACATTTAGAGAAGCCAGTTTGATGTTATTGGACCTGTCAAAAACCAAGGTTGGGTGACTTGAGACTTAATGGTTTGGCTGAAGGGTAGAGTGGGACCCTACTAAGGTAGTAGCTGGCTGTTCCAGCTCGACCATCCCATTTGCTTATGTTCTCATCCCCCATCTAGGGGCCTTTATTTTGACCAGTTTCAGAAAGATTTACTGGGCATTCTTATATGAGGCCTTGTCCTAGATAAGAGAGGAATTAAAATACTGAGATTCGATCCCTACCCTTGAGGTATTAGGTGACATTTGGCTTTATCATAGAAGTTTATTGGTAGAGCAGGGATCATTTCCAGTTGGTCCTTCAATGTCTCATGTGGACTGCTTCAGATCCAGTTTTCCCACCCCTGGTTTTTATAGGCAGTTATTTGTGCATTTTTCATATAGACTTCTACATCCTTCTGATTTCAGGCACCTTCTCAGTCTGCCATATCCTTATAAACCATGTTTCAGCCTCCACTTTACTAGTGTTCTCTCTTCCAACTACACTACATGAAGATATACAGAGTATGTTGCTGTGGAATAATCCTTCTGTAGGCTGTGAGTATGTATTACTCTCATTGGTTAATAAAAAAGCTGATTGGCCTATAGCAAGGAAGATTAAGACTAGGCAGGAAACCAAACTGCAAATGCTAAGGAGAAGAAGGGCAGAGTCAGATGCCAGTCATGGGGAAGCAAGATGCTAGAGGACAGGTAAAGCAATGAGCCACATGGCAATACATAGATTAATAGAAATGGGTTAACTTAAATGTAAAAGCTAGTTAGTAATAAGCCTGAGCTATTGGCTGAGCATTTATATTCTTATACAAGCCTCTGTGTGTTTATTTGGGATCGAGCAGTCAGGACAGGAAAACATTTGCAGTGTGCCGCCTTTGTGTTGCCCTAGGACTCTCCTTAAACACCGATGACAGGTCTCAGGGTCCTTAAGGATACCCCTTAGCATAGCAGCAGTAGAAGTTAATCAATACACATGGTATTCTTCCTGAGATGCCTCTTAACCTGTAGCTAGAGACAGATGCTCTATTTAGCCATGCCCACAAGACCTGTGAGTTCCTGTTTCCTGGTAGTTGTGATATTACATTTTAATTTTGTTATATATCTGATAATCCATAAAGGGTTGCTGCTTTACTCACTACCATATTGTCAAGTAAAGCACAATGAATGGTTTGGGGTGGACATTCAATAACCATTTTCTCAATAACTTAACCCATACTGTTTTTAGACTTGTAGAAAGCATGCAAATCAGCCAGGGTGTTTGGTAAATTTTGTGAGTGGAAATGTGAACCCCTGGCAGATGGTTTCCAGGTCTGTGGCCAATTTAGGTTTATCTGGGTTACTGAACAGGGCTAACATTCATCCCTTGGAGTTATCCCACAGCACAGCATGCTCTGCTCTCCAGAGCACTGCCTAATGGGGCATAGAGACTCTTAGTCTCTTCAGTAGGTTCAGAGACTCTACAAGTGATGCAGCAAATCCAAGGATACTTGTTGGTGATGTGGCTCAGCCTGTAAAGATGCTTGATATGCAAGCCCAATGGCCCAAGTTCAGTCCTCAGACCCCTGGAAAGGAGAAAGAAGAGAACTGAAAAGTTGTTCTCTGACCTCAACACATGTACCTTGGCACATCCACACCCACAAATACATGAACACAACAGTAATAATAATAATTATTTTTAAATCTGGAAAAAAGAGAGGCAGAACTCATATAAAACCACTGATGCTTTATTTTATCGGCAGGATATGACAAAATGCCTACAAATTGCAGATAGAGCTCCCATTAACTGGTACAGAAACAAATGCTGTTGTGTGACATCAGAAAGCTTATTGCTAAATTTAAAAGAGGAAAAATGTAATCATTTTTAGCATTTGCATTTTTCACTGTCTCCTGGCATGTTTCACTGTGGTTCCTACATGAGTCCTCACCACCTGAGTTTTCCTCATGACACCCAAGTCTCTGTATGTCTGGCAAAAATACTTGAATGCTTGATGACCTTTACTGAATCTGTTGTTTTTGTTGTTAATATAGTGTCTCACCAAATTGTCCTTAGACTCAGTATGTAGCCCAGGCTGGCATCGGACTCATGGCAATCCTCCCCCAGGAGCCTCTGGAGTGCTGGGATTCCAGGCATATTGTCACACCTGGCTTTTGAGACCCGTCTGCACCCAGAATCCCAGGTCTGTGACGTTGCAGTCAGTTATTAGCTTAGTTAGATCCACCAATGAGAGACAGATACACTGTTCTCCCGAATTTGTTTTTAAGATGAATTGTCAGGGAAATGGTTGGCACATTGGTTTTGGTTGCCATGCCTGCTCTTGGTGTGCTGGTGTGTCATAGGGGTGAAGACTGCACGAGGCAGGGGTCGGGTCCTGAACTCACAGTTCTGCCAGGGCCCAAGGCAGCAAGCTACGCTGGATGTGCTCCCAGGACTCACTCAGCTCTGAATATAGAGGGTGTTTGTGAATTTCATTAACTAGGTTACTTTTGGGGCAAAATGAACCCTGCACAGGAGAACAAAAACCAGTGGGAGGGAGGAATGGGTGGGACAGCTTGTTTTGACTTCCATTTCCAGCACTCTGGAACTGCATGGGTAGTACATGAACTTTTTAAACTGCATTGATATATTTCCTCATCAATAAAGTATTAATCAGTAATTAAGTGAGGCTGGCAGCTATCGACTAGGTGTGACATGGGTATCTTCTTTGAACCCCTGTGGGTGCTGACTCGGTGTTGTTTTTAGAGAGCTGCACAGGCCGCAGCAAGAACACAGGTGTGCTGTGTCCAGGGAGATGGCAGAGGGAGCTGAGGCAGAGATTGCGTGTTTCCATATGACAAATAACCCAGGAAAGCAGATTCAGGAAAAGTATGAAAATCAGCATTATGGAAAAACCTAGTTTCAGAGGGTGCACTCTGCAGAAACTGAGAAGACACCCTGTGTAGCAGGCAGGCAGGCCTGAGGGTCAAGGTGCATGGACGGGACCCACAATGTCACACAGGCACCAAGCCATCACTGGGAAAGTGAAAGAGGTATCAGAAGTTCGGTAGAGTGTATTAGAGACAACCCCTGACTCCCTCCAGGAGGCTTTCTGTTTTGGGGATATAGCCCAAGGTCAAAAGAGAAAAGCAAAACACCAACACCAACACCACCCCAAAGCCGCCCACTCCTCGTGTCCCTTCTACTCATGTTCTCTCTCCAGCCTTTTGCTCTCATAGCCTTGGTTAAAGTGTCCTCTTGGCTTCTGTCTAGTTTCAAATTCAGGCAGCCTTGGTTTACTGAGTGAGCCAGATGTGGCTGTTCCCATGGAGTAGATTCAAGGGGTGTGTGTGTGTGTGTGTGTGTGTGTGTGTGTGTGTGTGTGTGGTTTTGTATTTTCCTTTGTAAAAATTACGTAGGAAAGCTGAACTATTTCACATGTGCATTAAAGGGTGTGGAAAGGAGGGTGTACAGTTGTGATGAGGTGAATGAGGTGGCTGCCTTGAGCTGGGCAATGACAGCCAAACCGAAGGCTGTTCTCCATGCCCTACCCCCTAGGCACACAAGAGCAGCCCTTTCCTGCAGGGCCCAGGAGGTGCCTCCGACCCACTGCTCTGACAGCCGAGTTACTGAGCTGTTTATGAAGCCTGCTATTTTTGCTCTGTCAAAGTCATTCCATTAAGACTTAAAATAAGCCTGCAACTGGATAATCTTACCCTTATAGAAGCCTTATGTAATACATGCAAATGTGTGTTGAAATTATTAGGCTTTTATTTTCTCCCCCTCAGAGCTGCTTTAAGTAAGAGCTGGAAAAGCCCAGAGAGTTCTATAATAAACGTGTACCGAAGAGCATCTCCTGAGGTTATGTTGAGAGCTACCCAAAGGTTCAGAAGCAAAGGCTCTGTGGAGATGGACTGGACTGGGGACTGATGCTGGCTGGGTTATCTATTTATGTCAGACCAGTCCTTGCAAATCATTTCACGTCAGCCCTGAAAGTTGTTCTGTCCAAGAGGAAAGTATTCTGAATTTGGGTCAGAAAGCCAGGGGTAGAGTCCCAGCCTTGCCCTCTGTGAGCCCTCTGCCTTAGCTAGCAAAGGATGCCTTACCTATACAGTGAGAGAGGTAACAGCCCCTGACTCACAGGGCTGCTGCAGAGAGCTTGGAGACATCCAACTATACAATACCCGGCAAGTTATAAAGGGCAGAGAGGTGGCCAGCACTGCCCAGCCATTCTTTTCCTCACAGAATGTTGGATGGCTACATGAGAATGGGAAAGCCACTTATTACAAAAAGCCCTCCTCCACAACCAGTGTAGCAAATGCTGACACACTTGAATTCTGCCCATAAAGGCAGAGAGAAAGTAATCAGAAAGCTAAGCCATCTAAGAGACGTGAGAACATCTTCCATCTACAAAGGGAAGGAAAAAGGATAGGTTTCTTCTGAGATTCTAAAGGAGCTTGGGTGGCTTGAAGGAGAAAGTGCCACATAAAAGCATTTGCTAAATTATGGGATAGAGGGCTGTACAATGACTGAAGCAATCACACAAAAAGATTTTCTAATTCCATTTGAGCTATAATCTGATTTTGCTGTCGAGTACAATGTCCCTTTCACGAGAATCAGAAGTCAGTATAGAGGACTGTGGTGCAGAAGTTTTCCACCCAGCAACGGATGACATCAGCAGCCAGGGAAAACAACCAATCAGTAAGCGGAATGAATCAGAGCATGCGGGGATCTTACTCTCCAGTCCCCTAGCAGAGCACGCTCAGCTCTGAAGTGCAGGGTTATGTGCAGTTCCTCTGCACTGGGAGCCTAGACGACTGACGGCTCCACAAAGAGCACACTGTGAGCACAGGCAGTGAGGCCATTTGCATCCAGAGCCAGTCCTGCAACTCCTAAGAGTCACATTGATGTGTTTCTGCAAGAATGGGGGGAGCATGAAAAGTCAGCATTAGTGGACATTTTAAAGGCTTGACTTATATGTGTGCCTTGGAATCGTTTGAAAGCTGTTTTGTTTCATGCATCAGATGCTGCTGGGAGGCTAATAAGCTAATGGCACAGGGGCCATTATGCAAAGTTCAGTGCATGCTCCATAAACTTCAGAGAGTTTGAACTAGCCTGTGACGTTTCAGGTCTTCTAATGACAAGCAGCCTGAAAATCAACAGCTGTTTCATCTCTGTGTCAAAAGCCCAGCTTTTTAATTCACTACAATGTGTTCTCTGTGTGCACTGAAAACAAGTTTATATGGGAAGTTATGATGTGGCCTACAGACTGCTTCCCAGGCAAGTCAGGCACACAGGACCTCTGCAAACATCAAGTTTGTCTCCAAACCTTTTTTCAGTCTTCAGAGCTTGGTAGAAAGTGATAGCAGCATCAGAAAGGGTGCAGATGAAGGGTTAAATCCACAAGTCTGCATCATTGTCCGTACCTCCCAGGCGCACACTTTGTTTGCATGAGCCAAGGCCAGAAAGCTTCCTCTCCCACAAGTGGTGAAAACACCTTTTTGCAGAGGAAAGAAACATCTGCCAAGGAGATGGTGGTTTTCCACCTGTCTTCTTTCAGAGTTGTTGGCAGACTTCAGGGAGCACCATAGACTAGTTACCAGTCTACATCTGACACAACCTTTCTCTTTTGATAGTATGTATCTTGGCTGAAATGAAAACAAGATTTATCAAACTAGGTTAATCTGAGCCAATTCAGGACAAACCATTCTGAACTCCTGAGATCATTCTAGAGAAAAGCAGAGCATGTGGCCCCAGGGGAGCGCCTGCTGGTGCAGGTGCCTGCCTGTGCTGGCAGTCCGTTTCCATCACTTAGCAGCTCTGAAGCTCCAGCCCACAGGAGCAGACTGGGCAATGCTCAGATCCAAGGATGGCTAGGAAGATAAACAACCTTTCACACAGAGGTTCACTGGCCGAACACACAGTGGTGGAGTAGAGGCCTACTCAATAATTCATAGCCCTCGCTTCCCTTTAAACTGGAAATAAACAACTTGTTGGCAAATAGACATCCCAGAGAGACCCACTTTCACAAATACTTGGGATTTGTAATTAGCATGTAAAAGGATTGCTTCCAAGGCTGAAAGCATGTTGTGCCTTACAGGTTCCTGGGCAGACTGCAGAGGCCTTGTTTACACTCACCCCAGCATTCATTTGCTTAGCAAACTCTCACTGCAAGGGCAAAATTAAATTGCAGTTTTATTCTGTGTGGTTGACCTGAGATACCAAGTGAAGGTGTGATCTAAGTTTCACTGTTCTGAAAACTATGAGAGTAATGCCAGGGGGCTCCTAATGGTTCTACAGCACCCTTTGTAGGTCTTTACAAGAGAGAGATAACAGATAAAATACCTAAAACAAGGTCATTATTCCCTGTCTCCATCTGAATATCCTCAAGGACAAATGCTCCTGTGCAGGGCTTTAGAGACTGGGGCGGACCAGGAGCCTGTGTGGAGGGAAAACCCCAGGGGCAGGTTACAGGGCACAGCAGTTGCACTGCAAGAGAAGTCAGAGGAAGTGGGGTGTGGGTGCACTTCCTGGGTGAGCTCAAACCAGCTATTTTGGACTCTGCTTCCTCATTAATCAGTAGTCTTGAAGACCACGGGACATGGTGACACTGACTGTTTCCACCCAGCCTTTTTCCTACAGAAATGCACCTGTTAACTAAGATAGTGCAGTGGACCTGGGGACTAGCTTCCCACAGTGCAGAGAAGTTGCCTTCTTCCCACTGGACAGAGACAACCTGAGCATGTTCAGAGATTTATGGCGGAGTGCCGCATGATGGCAGGGCAGGGAAGCTGGCAGGGAAACGGGGAAACTGAGGCTTACACGGCTCACTGCCACCCACTGCTGTCTACCCTGCACCACTGAAGTTCAAATAGAGGTGGCACAAATAGAGACCACAGCTCCAGCTTTGGCTGGGAGCAGAGAGAGACCTGAGTTGAATCAATAGGCCATTCATTCACTTACAGGCTCTGTCAGAGCTTGGCCTATATTTAAGCAAGGGGAAGGCAGTTTATTCCAAGAGGGTGTCATTCTGTGTGAGGATGCATGGCTATGTTGTCCTGGGTTACACTGACATCAGTCAGGTCAGCTCCTTATTTGCAACGTTGCATGTGAAGGTGAAGCTGGAGTTGGGCAGACTTCTTATGCATTGTGACCGAGGAACACTTCAGAGGGATTGCTCCAGCCCAGCCACAAGCCTGGGACTCCAAAACTTGGTAACTGACTAGGCACAGAAGAGGCCAAGCAGAGTTTCCCTGGAGTTTCTGAATGCGCTTGGCCATTCCTGGACCTTAACTTTGGATGTCTGTTCTCCCTAAGTATGAGACAACACATTTGGGTTGTTTTAAGTTGCCTAGTTGATGGTTCTTTGTTAAACAGTCTTAACAAACTAACACATGGTCACAACTAAAATGACTGATGCCACCTCATGCCCGGTAAAGCGCGCTCTCTCTCTCTCTCTCTCTCTCTCTCTCTCTCTCTCTCTCTCTCTCTCTCTCCTTTTTTAAAGACAGAGTCTCTCTGTATAGCCCTGGCTGTCCTGGAGCTCACTCTGTAGACCAGGCTGGCCACGAACTCAGATATCTGCTTGCCTCTGCCTCCTGAGTGCTAGGATAAAGGTGTGTGCCACCACTACCCATCTTGAAGAGAGTTTTCTTACTTGTGCTGTAGGAGTAGAATAAATGGCTCAAAGGACTCTTGGAACATTGAGTTGGTCCCCAATATTCTGTGGATCTTCTTCCTCTGACCTCATTCTAGAATCCTCCTTCTCTCCCCATCTGTACTCACCCATGTCCAAGTTGGGGCTCAGTTATTTTCTTCTTTGAAAGCTGTAAAATGTTTTTTTCTGCTCAATCCATATGCAACTGGTACTGAGAAATCTTGGTAGACACAGATCTAGGAATAGGTTCCCTTCTATGCACCTCTGCAGCCTGACTTTCCCCACCAAACCCTATCAAAACTCCTGCCTAGAGCAACTTTCCCTGGTTCTTATTTGGCTCAAAAGTATCTCTTCAGGCTTTTTTGATACCATGCCTCATCCCCAACCCTGTTCCACTCACCTCTTCATTCTATACACTATACTAAAGCATTGTTTCCTAAATAGGCCACAAACTTCCCTTTTCTGGAACCGTGAAACCTCCTGCCCCTAGAGACTTCCCACCAACCCTTTAATCCCTCCAAAGGACAGTAGGCAGCTTTTCTACAACCCTGGACTCCCCCCACCACGTAATAGAGAGGAGACTCGTGTTTGAAGACTCATTTCCAAGATTTCCCCTCTATGTAGGGATCTAAATTGTTGTATTGCCCCCTCAGTCACTATGTTCTGTTAAAGTTGTCTTGGTTGTTTTTCTTTCTTTCTTTTTTCATATTCTATTTTTAAAAATATGTTAGTTTTCTTATATCAGTTCTATGCATTGCACTTTGTCCTATGTACAGACAGCCCCCAGATTACAGTGGTTCAATTGGGATTAGATTAAGTTTTATGACGGAGTAGAATCAGTATCCAGTTATCAGAAATCAGACTTCCAATTCTGAATTTGGGTTTTTCCTCAGCTAGTACCCTGTGGTTCCATACTTGTGTAGAACTGAGCATGTCGGGAGTTGCAGCTCTAATCAGGTCAAGGATCAAGTGGTAACCATAAAGGCTTTCTGTCAAATGATTTGTTCAAGCTTAAGAGTTGTAGAAGTGCTCTGAGCACGGCGGAGGTGACCAAGGCCAAGCTTTCGCATCTGTGTGTTAGATGTAGTGACTGTGTCCTCTTTGAGAGATGCATTGACATACAACTCCATCGGAGATGGAGGAGTGTTTGTATTAAACACGTGACTGAGGCAGAAAGACAAGCACATGGTAGACAGTGTAGCTGTTTAAGTGGTATAGGCAGGGTTAACCCCCTACTGGGTCAGTGATTCGATCCGAATGTGGCAGTGTTGATTAGGTGACTTATGCTCAGAGAGCTGCCCTCCTTGAGATCCCACCCCTGCCCAAGGCCAGTTAAAGTTAGTTCCTCAATGCCACTAGTTAGTCCTAGGAGACTGCAGGAAAGGGCTCCCTCAGTTTCTGAGGAGACAGAATAAAAGAGAGCAGAGGGGTGGGCACAGACCACCCTGGTGGTGAGTGGCTCAGCCTGAGGCAGTGCCCAGAGCCTGGCAGTCTCTGGAAAGGGTGCCTGTCCTGTGCATTCCCATTTCTACTTCTTCATCACTCAGTTTGCTGAACAAGCTTGAGGTGGGTGGAAAGACTCTGATGCATGTGATCCTCTAAAAACAGCCTTCTGACTGATGGGTCCCAGGGAAGGGCATCAGTTGCAGGATGTAGTGTTGCACTCTGGACAGGAGAATTACCTACTTACTGAATTATAAGAATGCTGTGTACTGGGCACCTGATGGGCATCAAGTCTCTCTCTCCCTACAGGCATCTCTGATTTAAGTAAATTCAGCCTAATTTTCCGATATGGAAATTGAAAGGGGAAACTGGTAGGTGATGTGCCAAGTCACATAGATAAACAAGGGGCTTTAAGTCTACTGGACTTGATCTGTTTTGCTTGATCCTAGTGCAAAATACAGTGCTTTCCCAGGCCATTTCACCCTGTTGAGCAGTTCCTTAAGGAAAGAACATTTATTTAGTGCCCAGTGTATGACAAATACACTCAAGGTTCTGGAGATACAGTTGCACAGGACAGACAAAGTCCCTGCCTCCATGGAGAAGGGAGGAGGCAGAAAGTAAAAAGAAACAACTAATTTAGGTATATGGAATAAAACATGGGAGGGAACAGAGAGTGTGACTTACAGGCTCTGAGAACAGTCAGTAATATTGCCTTCATATCCACGTTCTTCTCTAACCCTGGAGTCGACCAGAACCTCGGGCTTTGTTTGTAAGGAACACAGTGCAGCAATCCTGGATCTTCCGAGTGCTTTGTGGGAGGAATTCCTCCAACCACCGTTGATACATGCGCTGGACTGCTTTGTGCCAGGACACCAGCAGAATACTTTCTGCTTAAGTTTGTTTAATGTCCCTTCCCAAATCATCCCAAGCTCTCAGAGCAGACTGCAAGCCCATTTTATTTTATTTTCTATAACAACTTAGATTTCTGAGAGCTACAAGAATTAAAATAGCCTGACTTTGACTTCCATGGGAACTAAAAGGCAACAATAAGGATTTCAGGGATACTTTATTCATTCTCTCAAGCTATAAAGAAATATGATGAATTTTTTAACAAGAGTTTGAAACTACACATTTATGCATAAAAAATATAGCACAAATGTCAGACCTCAGCAGTGGACAGCTATGATTTTTTCATTTTTCAAATTGGGAAATACAATCCTTAATTCTTGTGGGATTCAGTGAGACACAGTGTTAACAGCTCGTGATGGGTGTCCTGCTGGACAGCCTTCAAGTGAGTGAGATTCCCAGGTGTGGAGATCTTGAACTGTATTCATTCATTTGTATACAAGGATACAAGAGTACCTCCAACCCTTCTACAGCAGTGGGCACTTTTAGACGTTCGGTACTTAAGAACTGACTCACTAACCAAATCTGATACAAACCTAACAAAGCTTGAGAAAGCAATTAAATAAAAAACAATGCATGGATGTTTATTAGAGTATTTGACTTGACAAGGAAAGAAGAAACAATAGGAATTCTTAGAGATTTGTTTAAATAAATTACGGAATGGATGGGGCAGTTTTCTGCCTAAAATGAGGCTTAGAAAGATTTTTAATAAAATAGGACAACATGAACAAACAACAAGATATTAAACCAATTATACCAAGATCCCCAGTATGTATATGGAAGAGGCCAACACAAAACTACCCATAGGGTAACTGAATCAACCAGGAAATATAAATATAAATATAATGGCCCTTTCCTAAGTAACTTTAGACTAGAAAGTAATGCTAGAGCAGTCTTGATACAGTTACTATATCTGTTAAAACAAACACTGGATGGTAGGAACTTAATCAGGCATCGCTTTACTAGGATGGCAAAGGGGTAGCAGCCTGGAATGCACTCTCCCTCTGAGCTAACATTCTGCACCTCTGCCTTTTAAATCCGTCTGAAATTTTATTTGTACAAAACATGGGATCTTCAAGGACAAAGAGTTTGCCTAGGTAATCACCTGTGTGTTCACGGCACCTGGACACTATGCTAGGCCATGGTAGATAGGTGATAAGTTATTTGGCTTATGGCTGACTTGCTTGGATCAGCAACTCAACCTTTAGCCATTCCTGAGATGTTCTGTAGGATCCCCAACGGAATATCAGAGATGTGACTGCCCAGCATGATATTCCAAGCTAGAGGAATAAATGTGTAGCTTGGAAATGACGCTGCAAGTGAACTTTGTGTGAGATAACCTGAGGCTCAGAGGAGGAAGGAGAGATAGGGAAGGCGAGAGCTGCAAGGAGGAGGTGTTTGAGTTGAACTTAGGAAAACAGAAGAACATTGACAAGACGAGATAATGGGGGTCAGCAGGAGGGAAGGCAAAGAGTGGAGATGGAAAAGAAGAAGGCAAAGAGTTTCCTGGAAGTAAACAAAGGGAGCAAAGTCTAAAGGCAGGAAATTAAAAACCAGGTGCATTTAGGGATAAGGAGGTCAGTTTCACTAACAAACAGAAGACTTTGAGTATAGGTGTGGGTTTGTGTTACTAGAACACTGTGCAGAGCCCAGAACCTCATTGACTTAGTAATTGACCTGGGAGTCACTATAATGGAGGTCTGAGGCACAAGCACCTGAAAGCCCTGTGAGATGATTGCATATTGGCAGTATGGGGACAGGTGGTGACAAGTAATGAAGCAGGGGAATGAGTACCTTGTTGCCTTCACACCTGGGGAAAGATGCACCAGTCTCTAGAGAATGAGGACTCAGGAACTCTGGGCTATTATTAGCTTGGGAATATCCTGGATCTGCATTTGACTCTAAAGAAAAATTATTTCCATCACATGAACTAGTTCAGAAGAATAGCTGCATAATATATCAGAGCCTAATGAGTGGCATTCACCTTGTCCCCATCTCCTAACCTGGGTGAGTAGAGCCAGTACTACCAGAGTTGTGCACCACCAAACAGAATGGGGCTCAGCTGCAGTGGGGTTTAGCTGCAACAGAGAAATGCTGAATCATCAAGTGTCTAAGGTTTTGATTTGATGTCAACTATTCTCAGATTAATGAAAGACAATGGCAAAAGCCAACAGTTCCATGTCTGAGACACTGGACATTATCTCATTTAATTCAGTTTTCATAACCACAGTGAGGAAGGTTCTTGTAGTCCACTACATAAAAGGCCTTGTGGACTTACCTCCTTATAAGGTGAAACTTAAAGCTGACCTATTAGATTAGTTAATTTACATGTCATTGCAATAATAGAAAAACTTGTTTTTAACTTAAGGATTTGCATCTTGCAGGTATAAGGAGCTAGGAGAGGGGAAAGTTCCTCAAAGGTCTGGCTTAAAGGGCTGGGCATGGGAGACTTGAGATGTACAACAGGCAAAAGTCAGCAACTGGAGCAGAGATAAGGCTAGAGACCCCTCCCCCTTCCTCCTAAGGTATCAACAGCTTTTCTCTTCCATAGGCAAGCTCAGTGGTGGCTTCAGGGTCTCCCTGGCAAAGGCCGGATTTTCCATCAACTTCATGGCCTAGGCTCCCCAGATAAGACTTCCAGCCTCACTCAAATGCAGCCATTCTTGAGTACACATCTTGCACATGTCTCTGGTGTCATTCCAATTAATCATTAAGCCTGAAGACTTGCACTTAGCAGACACAAGACAAATTCCAGATGCGTGAGCTAAGAGTTTACATCTCTTCTGCCACACCCAGCAGGTGCCTCTCACAGAGTCAGCTCTACACCAGCTCAGTCTGCAGCCACCTTTAGAGCCATGGAAAGAGGTAGGAGAGGGTCATGTGAACACTGACATTCCTTAGGACAGGAAATGGAGTAGGAAGCAAGGAAGGCAAGCATATTGAGTACTTCTGAGACTTTCAGTTTGTGATAAGGTCCGAAGAGCAGAGGTGACTCCAAGCAAATCCAACACTCAAACAAAGAGATGTCTTCATGCTGTTCTGTTTTGATGTTGAAACCTAAGGACTCATCCAAAGGTGTTGGTAGTGCAAGGTCAGATGTCTTATGAAAACTCCAGCTTCTCAGTCATATAAATTATCATTGGGCCTCAAGGTTGAGTGGCCAAATGAGACCAGACTGCAGCTCAAGTGACTGAAATGTTGTGAGGATGGAGGGGAAATACCTCACTATGCAGACCGTGCTCGTCAATGTTTACATCTGGGGCAGGAATAATCAAAGCGTCATGAGAAATAGACCTCCAACTTGTTTGACACTGAGATACATCAGCTGGATATATTTCATTTCTACAATTGACTACATACTCAGATATTCAGGAATGGCCATCTGTATATCGCTACCCTGCCTAAAATGCCTTGTGGAAGAGAAATGCGTGTCTTCAGTGTGACTACAAACCCTACACACTCTGGTCCTGTTCTTTCTATGGCAGGCTGCAGCCACATTGCCTTGCAGTTCTAGAAACATGGTACCTCTAGGCTCCAGGTTACATGCAGCCTTGAATTTGCACACAATTTCTCTACAACCACATGCTTCCATTCTAATTATCTTTCCATCATCAAGAAGGAAGAGGAAGAGAAGGAGGAGGAGGAGGAGATGAAATAAAACAAAATTGTCTCTCTTCTCTCCCTTTCTCCTCAGAAGTGAATGCTCAAACTTGAATGCAAGGACCATATTGTTCCTGTTCATGCTCTATCCCTGTGCTGGAACAGCATCTGGCACATGGGCACTGCCCAATAACCATTTGTCAAATGAATGACAGAAGCCATATTGTTTCTAACATTACAGTGGCATGGTATGGAAGCAGTCTGTTAGCTACTGGCATGTCTCTACAATGTATAGCAAACAGATGCCGGTGAGTAAACAATTCGTACTTATAGAGTGCCAAAGGCCATGCTTGAAGTTGTCAGTTTGACAGTTGGACTATTTTCTGACTCCAAAGAACCTTAATGAAGAGGGAAGAGGATATGTGTCTGTTGGGAGGAATTTAAGGAAAGTGCTTATGTCTGTTCAGAGTGGGGGCAGGAATTAAAACAGCTGTGTGCCATTGTCAGTTCATGCAACAAAGGAGCCATGGAGTGATGCAGTTTTGTTTCAGTATTTGTATTCTGTAACTATAGATTGGTTTTGATGAAAGAATACCAAACAAAACTGGCAAGCTTGGTGGAAGGGAGTCAGCTCTGCAGAATTATCCTTGATGATGCTAGAAACTCTGGCTTAACTGGCCTGGAAGGCAGTATGCAGCTGCCTTTCTTTGCTCAGCATCATTCTCTTCTCTGGATGGTCCCCTTTTCATTCCTGCCTCTCTCCTCGACTCTATCTTCTAAATACTTAGCATATGACCTCATATATGCATCACAGCCTTAACTGCTTCTACTTCTTGCTTGTACCTGGATATTTGTTTTCATCTCATTTCAATCTTTCTCATTCAGTCTTAGGAACTGAACAAGGTTGCCATTCGCCAGGTCCTTCTTAGTTAGTGGACCATGGAATCAAGCTGGCAGATCTGCATTTGTCAATGAAATAAACTAGCAGAGAAAGTAAAAGGCAGGGCTCACAAAATGTAGAGTGTGAATATTCTCTCCTAATTTGTTTCAGGTATAAACTTGATTAAGAATATTCATTTGTGGTTGTGCTGGGTCTTGAGTCACATGTATTTACAGTGGACAGGTTAGAATGTATTAGGAGCCCAGCCTGTCCAAGGGTGTTTTCTCTGCTCTTTATATTTCCACTCTTTGCATTCCTTTGACTATCTTCTCCACATATTTCATTTCGACTCATTCTTACCCTTCAGCCTACAGGGCCCTCTGTTTAAAGCTGTCTTTTCTTATCTGAGACCATCTTCAGTTCACTCCTTTTCTTGGTACAGAAACACAAGCCAACTGCAACTCTCTTCATTGGTGCATGACTTCTGGAAAACTTGCAAAAACTCTTCATGGCCCTAAATGGGATGGATATTACTTTTGGCTTATTTAATTGTGTTTTGTTGTTATAGACCATATGCTTAAAACTGTCAGTATTATGTTTCTTCCCCCTTAGGGATCATTTCTTGGTGGCCCATTTTTTCCTGCCCCTCAGTCTGGGTGTTCCAGGGGACCAAATCTCTCCATCTGTTATTTCCCCTGGTGTGCCTCTTTGGCTTTTCACTCACTTGTCCAGCAGTTGATAACTGCCAAATCTGCATCTCTTGCTCTTAAGTGTCCCTGGGATTAGAGTTTTTATGGCCGATTCCCATGAGTCTTATTCCATCCTCACATGGCAAAAACATCTCACACTGAGGTCACCATTGTCCCCAAAGGTAAGGTTCCTCCTGTGTCTCTAGACAGGCTGGTCCTTGGGTCTGAAGTGCTTTTCCTTTCCCTTTTTATTTGTTCATACACATACATTCTCTCTCTCTCTCTCTCTCTCTCTCTCTCTCTCTCTCTCTCTCTCTCTCATTTGTCTTTTGTAGGTAATGATTCCTTTTTTTAGCCAGAGTCTTATTTTGTAGCTCAATCTAGCTTTGAACTCAGAGTCTTCTCTGTCTCAGCTTCCAGACACTACAGTGGAAGGAATGCACCACAGTTGGTCTCCTCTGTCTTCAGAATTAGCCTCTTACATACCTTTAGAATTCAGTGCAGTGTCCTCCCAGAGACACCATGGTGTGGAAAGTTCCACATACCATGTCCATGTGGATTTTGTATCTGTCTGTCTCACTATACTCCAAGTACTTAAAGGAAGATAAATTAAAAGAAGTTTTGTGTGCCTGGTGCCTAATACCTAAGTTCCTGGCACAGTGTAAGGATTAATAAACATTTCTTAAGACTTTCATCATAATAAACTGCCAGAGAATATTTGGTGAGTTCCCAAAAATGGGAATGAATGAAGAATCCTGAGAATGAAATTATCTCTTTCAGGTAGATCTGAAGTCTGGTCTAGGCTGTTGGCCGGTCTTCCCAGGTCTTCCCAGGTTTCCTGTAGTGTTGCTCTGGTTTCTGATTGTTCTGTGCTGTGTAGACAAGAGAGAGATATAATTTTGAAACTAAAAAAAAAAAAAAAACAAACCAAACCAAACTAGGACTGAATTGGCTATTAACTAAAAGTAAGGGCTGTGGGAATAGATGGTGTGTTTATCTCTGAGTGTCCCAAAGGAAAAGAATCAAGGTAGGATCTAATTTATACGACCTAAGAAGAGACACTTATAGAGTGGGATGCTCTTCGACTGCCAACAAGACAGCTCATTCTCTTTCAGGGCCAGCCTGTGCTGAAACTATAGCCTGCAGCAACGCCTGTCCAGCCTCCCTTCCTGCACCGCTTCACCACGAGGCTGCTCTGAGCTTCTTTCTGGGCCATCCTTCTCTTTATACCTTTGTATCTAGGTGCTTGGCTGATCCCATTGTTATAATCCAATTGGGAAATTGGTTTTGGGGTGAGTGGGAACTAGGTCTAGACACAATTTTCCCCCTTTTGGCCTCACAGAGGTGGGGCATGTTTGGGGTGGGGACAATAGGAGCTTAGTCTATGTGATTAGGGCCATAAACTGCTTAACAAACATTTGATTAATGAGAGCATGCTCTGCTGATTTCATTAGTTCAAATAAAGCTCACAGTGAGGCCATTTAATTCCTCCACACGAGTTGATGTGTAGGGTCCAGGGCCAGTGACATCTTGAAAATGCTATTGTGTTATGGGTTGGATTTAGACTTAAGCTTCCTCTGTAGTCCCGTCAGGATTGCATGTGGGGTCAACATTAAAGAGAAAATCTTGAGGTTTGGCCCAAAATAGTAACAATCCTGCATATTAGACTCAAGTTATATAGGTTGCCAGAAGTTTTATGTGCATTACATTATTTAGCTCTTAAAGGAGCTAAAAAATAATAAAAATAAACCTTCCTAATTATTCCTGGTTTACAATAGCTAAGTTAAACTGAGTGTAAACACACTTGTTTCTAATTCTAGTGCCTGAAAAGATGAGGCAGAAGGAGAATTGCCAAGATTTCTAGGCCAGCCGATACATGTAGTAAGCTCTAGGACAGACTGGGCTACACAGTGAGATAATTAATAAAATCAACAAATAAAATAATCAGAAAATTAAATCTAAAAAAAAAAAAAACCCCAAAACAAAAAACAAAACCTAGTGGCTGAGACACAGTAGTTATAACAGCAGGATTTGTGCCAGGGCAACAGTGATATTGAGAACAAGAACCCAACAAGGACCTTTGACCTCTTCTTCAGAGACAGTGTGACCAGTCACTAGCTTTGGGGTAAGCTGCTGTGCACAACTACACCACCTGTAGCCATTACCCGAGAGCAGTTCATTCTTCCTGAATTATGGTTTTCATAAAAGTTTTGGTTGTTTTCCTTAGCCCTTCTGTCTTTTCTGGCTCTGCTGTTGGTGATGATAAAGACATGCCCAGGGTTTTACTCTTTCTGAGAGGCTGAAACAAATGGAAATGCTTGTGCTGCCTTCATCCCAACTCACTATCTCCATAGTAGAATAAACATTCTAATCAGGTGTCTGAGCCTGTCATAGAGTGTCAAAACACTGTTGAATGATGCAAGAGAGCCTTCAGCCCCAGGTCCAGCAAGTTGCTCACTGCTCTTCTCTTGAGCACATTTCCAAGGCACTTTGTTGAACAGGCTTAGAGACTGTGCTGAACTCAGGGAAAGCAAGAGCTCTCACTGGTGAGTGCTGACGCCATTGCTGATCTCCAGCTCCTTGTTAACAACCCGTTCAGAGCCCGTTTGTCTTCAACCCACCAGAAAGCCCTGTGAGATCCATCTCTGAGCTGTTTCCTGAACCCAATTGCCATCTCCAAAGTGAGTGTCCACATGTTCGAATCTGCTGCACAGTTCTGCAGTAAAACACAACTCTCACCCCTGTGCTTTAGACACTCAGCATTTGCTCCACTCAGGCCAGAGTCCACGCAGGTTGCTTCAACATGAGGGGCTCTACCCCATCTTCCTCACTAACTCCTCATTGAAAGGCTTCCACAACGTGATGTCACCAGGCCCAGGAACTGGTAAGACAATAGGACACAGAGAGATTCACCTCACATCAGCACTGGTCAGACCTGAACAGGTTATTTCTTCCTATAGCCCATGGGTCAGGACTAATCCACAGTGCTACCCTACTCCAAACTAGTCCATATGTCTGGTTAACCAAAACATATTGTTACAATTCCAAGCACTGCCACCTCTCCTATGGATTCCTCAGAAGTACTCCAACTAGGTTCTTTCCTACTGTTCTTAACCCAGTGATGTTCATTTTTCCATAGGACAACTAGAGAATGCAACAAACATATAATCCAGAATGTCTATTTCTAATCAGTGAATATAGAGAGCTTTGTTTCCTGAGCATCTTCTATGTTGCTGTGTTTCTGTACTATCCAATTTCCTGAATCTTTGAAGGATGGACAAGATCAAAGTGTCTCCTCACAGAACCTTATGGAAGTCATTGAGAATGGTCCTTAGACATAGTGGTATTCTAGGTGGCTTTCTTCAGGAAAGTGTAAGAGATGCTTCTGGAAGGGAGGTGAAGGTTGTGCCAATACTTCTGTCAAGTTCTCTGTGAGGTTGAGGGTCATGGCTTTGCCTTCTTTTCTATATCCTGTGCCCTGGTGCCAGGTATCCTGGTTCAGCTTGGCCTGAGAGTGTAAAGGAAGTGGAGCGGCTATTTTCCCCTCCACACACAGCCAGTATAAAATGAGTGCCTGAGAGCAAACACAGTTGCTTGGCATCTTTCTTCAGCCCTAACTCACCCTACTTTCCCAATGTACCTTAATGGAAGGCACACCTTGGATGTATTTGCTATCATCTTGGTTGAGGCAGCCATTATATCATCAACTGCTAGAGGCACAGCTGCCTGAACCAAGAGGGACACAAAGAAACAGAAAGAATAAATAAGCTATGCTTTGCCTGAAAAAAAAAAAAAAAACCAAACAAACAAACAAAAAAACCAAAACCAAACCAAAAACAAAAAAAAAAAAACCACCTCATCTCCCCAGGATTCTGGTCTTTAAGACTTCACTCTCCATTTTGTAACTACAGTTACTGAGTTCTCTCTGTCTGGACGTACAGCATCCCCGGCTCCCTGTGCTGGCTGATCTGCTTGGACCTGACTTCTGACCTGTCAGATTTACATTGTCTGCCCAACCATTTCAATCTCAAGTTCTTCTCCAGAATCATTATCCAGATATTTTTATCACATAATTTCATTTCATTGTGTCAACTATAATTTCTTTGATTATATATGAGGCTTAAACATTTAAAAGTAATTCTTATGCAAGAATTTCTCAATATGAAATGTTGAGCTTTTGTTGTTGTTGTTTTGATCTGTTGGTTTTTATTATTGTTTTGTTTTTGGTTTTGGGAGTTGAACTTAGGATCTAACACATGCTAGGCATGTGCTCTACCACTGAGCTGTGTTCCCAGCCCTCAACATGATAGGTATTTCAGGGGAGAAAGTTACGCTTCATCACACCACAAAATCCTAGAAAGAAATTATCTGAGAAGTATTTACTATGGAATCTCTGAGATCTTTCTCAAAAGCAGTTACAATCATGTTATAAATATGAATTGCAGAGCTATAAGAAACACTAAGAAATGGCCAGCGGTGGTGCACGCCTTTAATCCCAGCACTCAGGAGACAGAGGCAGGCGGATCTCTGTGAGTTTGAGGCCAGCCTGGTCTACAGAATGAGATCCAGGACAGGCACCAAAACTACACAGAGAAACCTTGTCTTGAAAAACAAAAACAAGAACAAAACAAAACAAAACAAAACAAAAAAAAAACAACAACAACAAAAAAAAGAAAAGTAAAAGAAAAAACCAGAAACACTAAGGATTGTTTGGTTCTAGTCTCTTAATATATAATTCTGAGGACACTGAAACCAAGAAAGAATAGAATAGGTAATAGTCCATCTGTTTGTTAATATGTCTCCCCACTCTATGGTACAGTCTTTGAACTGCACATTGTAACTGTTACTCAAGGGCGTGCTTAGTGGGCATAAGGCCCTGGGCTCAACTCTCAGCACCACCACAGAAAATGGTGTTCAATGCATTGATAGCCAAGTATTCTCTACTAATAATGCAATATTTGAAGGTCTTTGTTTTGTGAGATTCTGCTTTAGAGTACAGAATTGTCCAAGCAGCAGTTCTCAACCTGTGGGTCATGATTCCTCTAGCAAACCTCTATATCCAGAAATATTTACATTCCAATTCATAAAAGTACAAAAATTACAGTTATGAAGTAGAAATGAAAATAATTTTATGGTTGGGGTGAGCACATCATGAGGAACTGCACTAGAGAGTCACAGCATTAGGAAGGTTGAGAACAACTGGTCCAAAGTAAGCAAGACAGCATAACCATCAGGAGACTGTAGTAATGGATTTTAGTTTTATTATAATCTAGGGATCACATTGCAAATTTTGTTTTTTATGCTGCAGACTTAATGAAATAAACTTTTTCTATTTTCTTCTTTGGTACAAAATCCATTGTTTTCAAGTGCAAATAAAATCTAGCTAGGGCCTGAAAGTTCGGGGCATTCTTTTGACAGAAACAAAGCATAGCAGTGGCAGAAAGAACAGAGCAGTCAGTATCTACCTGGACCCTTGTTTCTGACTCCTTTGCAGGAACTAGCAATCCCTCGGGCCACAGTTCCAACTTTCTTTTCTCTCCGTTGGCACTGTGTTGAGGTGTTGTCTGTCATCTGTGTTTGGTTTATAGTGCATCTGCCTACTGATAACCTCTGCTTACTCATTTGGACCAGGAAGAAAGGTTTAAACATTTAGAAACCAAAATCTCCCTATGATGAGATAACACCTCTCCAAAAAAATGAGCAGTTCATTCCTCCCAATATTTGACATTTTATAGATTTCAACTCTACATACCAACTGACCCAAGTTTCACTTAGATATGCAATGACACTATGAGTGTTACCCATGGGAGATGCTTCTTACCAGCATGGTTTTTGTCCCATTCTTGACCAATAGGATCAGACATGGAGATACTAAAGCCAAAACCAGTTTCTTTCCTGGGCCCTTCACTCTCAGTAATGGAGAGAGCTGTGGATTTGTACAAGACTTGGGCTTGGCTAAGGAATCTGAAATGCTTGAGCCTGATGAGAAAGTGTTATGTGGCCTTGGGGAATAGCACTCAGCATCTCTGGATGTCCTCATCAATCAACAGGCTAGGTCTACCTGTCTCACGTTGTGCTGAGAACTTACTTAAGGCCCAGATGGCAGTGAAAAGCACTGACCCTCACCCCACATCTACTTGGAAGCCAGATTCTCATCAGAATGTGCAAGGGG
Organism: Onychomys torridus; assembly: GCF_903995425.1. Lineage (NCBI taxonomy): Eukaryota > Metazoa > Chordata > Mammalia > Rodentia > Cricetidae > Onychomys > Onychomys torridus. Next base: position 9,941,487 of record NC_050449.1, on the reverse strand, counting down.
AACCAGTTTGGCAAAGGAAAATTGACTTAATTACCTTTTAATTTGGGGATTATTTAGTTGAGATTAATTGCCCATCTTAGTTAACTGGGGCCAGCCACAAAACATGATTTTGCCATTAATTTTTTTTCTGTGTCTTTTCTGTGTTAGTTGTTTTGTTATCAATGTGACCAAATACACGACAGAAACAAGTTGAGGGGAGATTTGTGTTGGCTCACAGTTTCAGAGAGATTTCAGCCATCATAGCAAGGAAGGCATGGGAGAAGGAACATGGTGCAGTGGTTGTTCATGCAAAAGAAGCAGAGGGTATGGGGAGGAGCTAGGGGTGGCCATAATCCTCAAAGGCCTGCCCCACTGCCTGCTCTGCCATCAGAGCCCACTTCCTAAAGTTTCCATACCTTTCAAAATAGTGCCACATGCAGGGGACCAAGCCTTCAAACAAGGGCCCATCCAGGCATTCCAGATTATGAAAAAAGTGTATGATTGTAGAGTAATATGAATCCTGAGACTGGAGTTGGACAATTACTGTTCAGATCCTGCTTTGACCATGTGGAATATATTAATTGTGATTTAACCTGAATGAGCTTGAGTAAGTCAGCGATAATGGTTTTGCAACCTGGTTATGAAGGTGAGAAATTAAAGTAAATTAAAAATGGATAAAGAATGCCAATGAAGCCAGGTGATGGTGGTGCATGCCTTTAATCCCAGGAGGCAGAGGCAGGCAGATCTCTGTGAGTTCGAGGCCAACCTGGGCTACCAAGTGAGTCCTAGGAAAGGTGCTATACAGAGAAACGCTGTCTCGAAAACCCAAAAACCAAAAAAAAAAAAAAAAAAGTCAATGATGGGCAGTGGTGGCACACACATTTAATCCCAGCACTAGGGAGGCAGAGGCAGATGAATGTCTGAGTTAGAGGCCAGCCTGGTTCACAGAGTGAGTTCCAGGGTGGTCAGAGCTACACAAGAAACCCTGTCTCAAAAACAAAACAAAACAAAACAAAGCAAAGCAAAGCAAAGCAAAGCAAAGCAAAGCAAAGCAAAACAAAACAAAACAAAAGAATGTCAAACAACAGGTTACAGATTATAACTAACCCCATGTCTCACATCTGCTTCTTGAAATACAGGGGGTGTGGCAGGATTTTTATACCAGGGATTTCTTTTGAGAGAGTGCTTGTCGCGACCGCCTCGACCAGCAAGGAAGATGCAACACCGAGCTCTTGTTTCTGCAGTTTATTCAGGAACCTTGAACAATCTTCTGACCCCAGGGGAGCCCCCCTCCAGTCCTAATAGCCTCTGGCTAGCCAACCCTAAACCGCCACGTGGGCATCGCAGACAGGCCCAGGTATATGGAAGCAAGCCAGATCCTAAAGCCAAGCCGGATATGGAATTGTTTACCACCGAGAGCGCTCACCATCGGGAAGGTGGAAAGCGGAAGCCAGCGCCATCTCTAGGGTGCGGCAAGCAGCTCTCTACAAGTGCTCCCAAGTAAAACTGTCAAGGAGGGAGAGAGACAGAATGAAGAGGAGGCAGATGTCTCCATTCTGATCCTGTGGGGAAACTCTAGATGGCAAACAATAGCATGAAATTTTCTTCTGTTAATCAGTCTATTGGCCATTGGTCACCTCTAAGGATAATATGCAACCTCCCTGCCATTTTAGAGAGAACTGTGTCTGCCCAGTGAGGGCAGTTCTCAGGAGAGGGAGCAGCTTTGGGCTTCTGGCAGCCAGCAAGCTAATCAGCGCTGGGGTGAAGGCTCTGGCCTGTTATCAAGGATCTGGGTAGGACACTGAAGGAGTCTTCTGTGCTCAAGACACTTCATGCTCACCGAGGGTAGAGGCTGTGTCCACTGTACATTTTCATTTCCCAGGCTTTCCTCCTTCAGTCATTCCTCCAATGGCAGTTAGTTGATTGCCCATCACTTCTTCAGGAACACGGGATGCCTCAGCAAGTGAGAGGAGGGTCATTGTCTTATATTCTCATGAAGAGAGACAACAAACATACAAATGTAATAGTTACCTACTATACCCTATGGCGAAAAGCACATGGTATGCTGATAACAGTTTACCACTAAGACACACAGCATGGGAAGACTTGATTTCCAGAGGTGTGTGTGATTCAGTATACAATAACTATTCTATATAATCATCCAGGCATTTTCAGTGATAGAACTGATTGGACATACTGCTCTCTAGATATGTGCATGTTTGATGTGACCTAACACCTCCACCTGTCACTTCCCTTCAGAATTTCAGTGTTGATAGTTTTAACTCATGCTCTCTAGTAATTTGAATGTATCCACTTATTCATTAATTTTATATCTGCATTTTATTTTATTTTTTACACGTATTTATTTTGTGAGAATGGGACCCACACAAGCCACTGCATGCCTATAGAGGTTAAAGGACAACTGTGGGAGTCCCTTGTCTCCTTTCACCATGTGAACTCCAGGGACCTGCAGAGCTGTCTCTCCAGTCACATAACTGACTTTTTAGTATCTATTGTTTGCTAAACTCTGAGAGTGTTTGAAGATGAGGGAAGTCTCTTGCCTTGGAGCACAGTCTGTTCTGACAGGTGAGCTGTTCACACTAATAGATCTGTCATGGGGGAGTAAGCACAAACAAGGACCAGGAGTCCCTGATGACACCCTGCAGAAAAGGCAGAATGTGTCTGCAGCCATTGGTCCAGGGAGCCATCTGAAGGGGGTGCCCATGGGAGTCACAGGCTGGCTGACGCCCAACGTGTAGACAAGTAGGCAGTGAGTCTTTGGAGCTTAGAGAACTCCAAGCGAGGACACAGAGGCAGCAGCAGATCTAATACATCTGCTGGTTTCAGGTATCTCTAGCTGGTTCTGACTGTTGAGATGAAATAATGAGTCACAAAGATGACTTTGTGGTAGTCAAGAAGGATCTGGAAACAGTCTAGCCAAAGATCTTTCTTTAGGAAATAGAAATCCACCAGAGTGAGCACATCTAAAAGAATTTAGGGGACAAGGTAGGCTGAGTGGAGGGTAGCACTTGTAGCACAGGTGGCCTGGCCTGAGTGGCTCTGTTCTTCCGGAAGAGGGGATGTCCTGGAAACCTTTCTAAGTAGGAGGTTCTAACCGACTGATTCAGTAATTGATTGACTGACTGATGGCTGTTTTATTTTCTATGGTTACTTGCTTTTTCAGTTGCACAAACTTCTAACCACACCATCACCCTCTAAAATTGTAACAGTGAAAACCTGAACTACCTATAAAGAGTGCTTAGCCAATGCCAGAGTCCCTCCAAAGCTCAACTGTACAGAGTTCAATAGTGTGAAAGGGTCTGCAGGCCTCTCTCACAACTCACTGCATTCTAGCAAATGTGCACCTGAAAGTCTTCCTCTTTGTGAGGCTGTGGGTTCCTTAGAGACAAATATTACATCCCAGAGTGTAACATGAATCTTAAAAAGTCTTATTAATAATAAACCTGGAGCCAGGTATTGGGTGAACGCTGGAAGATCAGAGAAGCAGAACAAGTCACAGCTACTTCACCTTGGCAGTTCCTCAGCTGATCCTGTTTCCTCAAACTGGAAGCCTCTGAGTCCTTATCCAAATGAATCTCAGCTGAACTGCTGCTCTAAAGCCTAAAAGCTTAACCAACTCTAGTTCCTAGTCCTCAAGCCTTATATTCCTTTCTGCTTTCTGCCATCACTTCTTGGGATTCAAGGCTCACTTCCTGGGATTAAAAGCATGAGTCACCATGCCTGGCTGTTTCCAGTGTGTCTTTAAACTCAGAGATCCGGATGAATCTCTGCCTCCCAAGTGATAGGATTAAAGGTATGTGTGCCACCATTTTCTGGTCTCTATATCTAGTGGCTGTTTTGTTTTCTGACTCTAGATAAGTTTATTAGGGTGCACAATATTTTGGGAAACACAATATCACCAGAGTCCCATGGAGAACCTGGCATACAGAAGATTTCAACAGGCACTCGCTTCTGAAGGTGGGCTTACACTGTGTATTCAACACACAAAGCTGCATGTGTGTAGAGAAATTATGTCCAGCCAGTCACACTCTGATAAATACAGAAACTGTTAAACATGTGATTCTTTCCTTGGGAATTTCTCCTAAGGAAACAGGAAAGAAAAATTTAAGCCAGACAGTGGTGGTGCACGCATTTAATCCCAGTACTCAAGAGATAGGCAGGCGGATCTCTATGAGTTTGAGGCCAGCCTGGTCTCCAAAGCAAGTTTCAGGACAGCCAGGACTGTTACATAGAGAAACCTTGTCTTGAAAAACCAAATGGAACCAAAAAAAAAAAAAAAAAACCAAAATTGAAACTGCCTTTGAAATTATTGTGGACTTTGAAATCAAAACCTTTGGCTCTGAGTTCCAATTTGCCTTAGACTGGCTGGATGAACCAGGACACATTACTTACTGCTAAAGTTTACCTTGTGTCTTCTCATTTGTAAGGTGGCATTCTGCAGTTATCTGAGGTTTAGAAAGGTTTAAATTGTTTTGAATTATCAAATATTTGCATGTATACAGTGATGTGATAAGACTTAGGATAAAACATTGACCTGTTTATACCTTATAGAGAGCCTAAAGGTAAAACATTTAAATGTTACTATTATCTTGGTCTTGTCTCCTTTCCTCCCCTCCCTCCCTCCCTCCCTCCCTCCCTCCCTCCCTCCCTCCCTGCCTCCCTTCCTTCCTTCGTTTCTCCTTTGTGTGATCCAGTTGGCCTTGAACTTGGAATGATCTTTCTGCAAGCCTCACCATGTTCAGCCCAATATGCAGCATTTTCAATGTGCCTTTATTTTTACTGTGGCCTGTTTCATGAAATTAGACATGGAATGTTCCACTTGTGGCATTAGCCAGTGTGCAGAATGTTTCAGCTAGCAGAGCCTCTTGCACTTGGATGTTTTTGTTTGTGACGCTCAAGCTGTTTTGTTATTTATGAACATGTAGTTTTGTGTGAGATAGTATGTGTGAAGTTCAGAGCACGATGTCTAATATGTAAAACTTTCAATAATTATAGCCATCATCATTATTGTCTCAGGACTTGTTGCCATCAAGAACAATGATCAATTATCTTCCTCTAGAACAGAATTCTGAGCATGTCATGGGGCCACAATACCCACTGTTAGCATTATACTATGATTAATTACTAGTTCTTTTTGTTAGAATCGTGTTCCCAATAGATTAGGCCTCACTTTTCTCTCCTGCGAAATGGGGGCTAGTCAGAAAACTTGTTTCTGTAAGTGTTGGAGAGAATCAGAGAATTAAATAAGAGACTTCATGTAAAGTTTCTTTTCGTGTGCAGGATACATAAAACTATCTCAATGAATGCTTGTTAGGTATCTATTGTCCTTGTCACTGGCACCACAACGCCACCACCATTTTCACAATTGCTGCTATCACCATCAAATAGTTTGTCTTTGCTTTAGCTTGGCCTTTTCCCACGTGGATCAATGTGGTTCCACAGTCATTAACAAACATTTCAGAGGAAGGCAAAGAGAAACAGAGAGAGGCTGTCAGTGTATGGGAGTAAGAAATATTTCAAACTACCTTAGGAGTCACGATAACTGTTCCCGAGACTGAGTTGAAGCAGCTAGAAATCAAAGCAGCTCATTTCTCAATCCCAATCCAAGTGTTTACGTCCCAAGCAAGACAAAGCTGCTGGGGAAGAGTCCACAGAACAAAAGTGGAGGTTTGGAGGGGATCTCAGCGAGGTACTGCAGGGAGTGGTAAAGAACCTGTCCTTCCAACCCCAGAGCTGCGGAGGAAGCTCCGGAAAGCCAGTGGATTTAGCTGTTTGGGCCACAGGCAGAACATCAGGAGAAAGAATAGCAAGAGATCCTTTCCCATTCCCCAGTGAGTAGTAGAGCTCAGCCTTTCCCATTCCCCAGTGAGCAGTAGAGCTCAGCGGGCTCTCTCTGGGACTCTCTAATGAAATGCAATTCAACAAGCCAGGCCCCAGCATGCTTAACCTTTGGACCACAGACGCCAACGTTTCTTGGAGAAAGAGCCAGTTGTGCTTGACTTGGTGGTTGTGATGCAACTGAAGGGGAAAAAAAAGCTCATACCCACTGTGATTTTGCAACGCCTCCAACAAAGGGCTTAAAGGATTTCAGATGCATTTGGAAATGGGACTGTGCTGGCTCTCCTGAGCCAGCATCTTTGAATACCAGAGGGACAGACAATGACAGAATCCAGACCTAACTGCTGATGCAGGCCTGGTGATATTTGGGTTGTCTAGTCATGACAAAGCATAGACAAGTCTCCATGCCACTGTTTGCATGTGGGAAAACAGCACCTCATTCAGCTGTGTTTTACCCAGCTCCTTGGCTAGTACCCAACTGTCCCTACCCCAAGTCCCCAGGAAAGACTTTGGGACAATGACCCTGAACACAGAGCATGGAATTTCTAAAGAGGATTAATATTCTCACTCCTTTTCTTCTTCTACAGATACTTCTAATCCAGATGGATGACAGTAAGGGGTCCAGGACGGCAGGCCAGGAGGTCAGCAGGCCAGGAGGTCAGCAGGCCAGGAGGTCAGCAGGCCAGGAGGTCAGCTCTTGCCAGCATCAGTTGAGAGGGGGGCAGATCTCACAGAAGGTGTCTGCCCTAGAAGGAAATAAAAGACAATGATCTTTTGCTTCAATGACAAGACTTCTTTCTTAATTCTAAACAATGATATTTCTTAACATAGCAATTTCTTCTGCAATGTGCTCTGTAGATTGTAAGCAGGAAGCAGAAATCTGTGACCTCTGTCAGAGACTGTGGTGGTAGCTGTGTGGCAGAGTCTGGGATAACAGCACTAGACTTTTGGACTATTTGCAAGGGCACAAAAGCTTGTACAGGGAGAGGCTGGCCTCTGCTTTTGCTTCCTTCTCAGGTAGTCAGATGCTGGATTCAATACTTTTCTCATCACTGTGGTAAAACACCTGGCAAACTCAGTTTACGGAAGGAAGGAAGGAAGGAAGGAAGGAAGGAAGGAAGGAAGGAAGGAAGGAAGGAAGGAAGGAAGGAAGAGCTCATTTGGGCTTACAATTTGAGGTAACAAGGAAGGTGTGATGGTGGGAAAGTGAGGCAGCTGGTCACATTGCATCTGGGGTCAGGAAGCAGAGAGAGATGAATGTTGATACTCAGCTGGCCTTCTCCTTTTTATTTAGTTTAGAATCTAGGCCCAAGGAATGGTAACAACCACCATTAGAACGGGATTTCCCATCTTAGTTTAGTCATATCAGGAACATTCTCCACAGGTATGCCCACAGCCTTGTCTTCATTTTGATCCTTTCAAACTGATAGTCAACATTAACCATCACAAGTGGAAAGGAAAGATGTGGGTGGATGGTCTCCAACTTAAAACATTTTTAGCTTTGCTGGACTGTGAACATGTAGAGGCAGGGGTCATCTCAATTGCACAAGAAATAGCAGTTGAATTGGTTTGCATACTGATGTTTTTTTTCTGTCACTGTGACTTTATAATGGGAAACACAGACTCACAGTGACATGACTCACCTACACGCATAATCAATACTCCATGGCACCCGCCACTTCAGTACAATCCTGCACATGGACAGAAACTGCAAGGAAGGAAGGTGCAGCCTGTGCAGCCTGTGCAGGCTGTCTCTGAGCTCCACCTGCATGGGGCCGCCTCCGCATCCCCAATGGAAGAGAGCTGAGTCATGCCTGTGTTACACAAGAAACTACACAGCCAGTCCCTGGTAGACCCCAAGGCATTAGCAAATTACTAGAAGATGCTAACAAATTGCTCTGTAAGCAAGGAACCAACTTTATTCCTGCCTCCCTATCTTTAATAAAATGTTATTTATTCTTTCTGTGTATTCAGCTTAGTTAGAGTTTTACCTTGGAACATGCAAATAGATTGTGTGATATGAGTGAGAAAGAGAAAAGGGCAGGAAACGGGACAGGACACGGAAGAGAAGGAGATGGAAGAGGAGATGAGAGAGATGGAAGAGAAACAACCCACAAAAGAAAGAAAGCAAACAGTTCTCCAATGTCAACCCACAGTACAGCTGGATACTTACAGAACAGTCGTTTCCCAAGACCCTTGGAAGTGAGTGAGAACGGCACACATTGTGTGTGTGCACGTGTGCATGTGGTGGGGATGGACACATCCTCTGAGCCTCAGCAGTTACCAGCTCTGTCACCTACAATGGGAACCTAAGCCATTTCAGAAGTTTCTCCTTTCTTTGATCCCATGTGAATTACCGGACTCTTTGCTGCCTTAGCCTAATTTCTTCCCAAACAGCCTGAGTCCCATGGATACTGGGTAATTTGATAGCAGGCCGGGCAACAGTGGCAGGGTGAGCAGAAGGCAGTAAGCGAAGGTTGCATTGTGTTGCCAATGGACATTCTTGCTCTTGCAGTCTCTTCTGAAAGGCTTTATGAAATGCAGAGAACTGTTTGTTCACAGGACTCCTGGAGACCATTGTTAATACTTTATCCCATTAGCATCCTTACACTTCCTAGATGTGCATAAAAGATCACCGCAACTCACTCAGAGACATTCTAGTCAAGACGCATGCAGTCCCAGGCCTGTGACCAGGGTTACGGGGATATGCCCTCAGATTGCACTGCCAAAGCTGGGTGGACTCTGTGAAGAAAGGTCAGGGAAGCGGTGGGACAGGAAGGACTTGACATGGTGCACAGGAAGCACCATTCTCATGGGCACTGCTCTTGTTTGGGGCAGGTGGTATCTGGGTACTTGCACAGCCTCCTTCCTGCATTCTCTGTCTGCTGATCTCCAGCCTCAGTTCTATTACTCAGATGTTGCATGATCGTGCTCTTGTTTTAATTTCTCAAAATTAGAAGTATGTATTCATGGAAGGCCTGGCCTGGCATTAGTGCAGACGTGAAAGGACAACTCGCAGGCGTCAGTTCTTTCCTTTTACTGTGGATCTCCAAGGTCTTAAACTCAGGACATAGACTTGCCAGCAGGCACCTTTATGAACCATCTCACAGGGCTCAGACATTTTTCTAAAGCTCAAGTCTTGCTACATCATTCCCTGCTTTAAAAACATGCTTCTCAGGACCTGGGTCCTAGAGGCAGGAGCCCACTACCTATGATGGGACAACTCATGCAGCCTTGAGGCAGGGGGAAGGGCTTGGACTTGCCTCTACTGGATATGCCTCCCCATGGGAGGCCTTGCCTTCTTGGGGGAGGGTCTAGGGGTGGGTTCGGGGAGGGCTGGGGGGCTGGAGGAAGGAAGAGGGGGATCTTTGGTTGGTGTGCAAAATGAATGAAAAAAATTTCTTAACATAAAATGCTTCTCCTTACAGCTCAACTCTTTGTTCCCTTCCTGTCTTTATGTACCTATACTCAGGACTTTTGACATGGCATTAAAATGGCATTCAAAATCTTACCCCAGGACTTCTCTGACATTTTTTTTACCTCTCTCAACCAAATATCCTTTAACCCCTGATCTTTCCAAGTTGGGTATTCCAGTGGTCTTATTATAAAAATCAGAAATATCAAGAAATTTGCAGCCTAAATGTGACCCAAACACATAGGGTAGGTTCATAAATCTTAATTCATTTCTCCTCAGTTAGGCATGGATAATGGAATCTTTTAATTCTCCTAGGTCCAATCTACTTTCTTTGGTGAGTGATCATTCTCCATTGCCCATTGCTATTAGTGTGAATATCAGCCCACATGGAAGGAATACCCTTGTTCTTTGGGCATTGTCCTGGGAATGGGCTAAGGAAAAGGGCAGAGATCTATTTTGACACTGATGTCGGGCACTCTCACATTTAAGGTACTGTCCTTCCTCTTTGTGGGCTGGCTCCAGGTGTCCTCTGACTGAGGAGCATACCTCCACCTAAGCTGGTCTACCCCAAGATCAAGTTCAATAGACCAGAGGAAGAGAGAAGCATCCTTCTCACCTGTGAGGCTCACTTTTGTAGCCTCAGCTCCCACAGAGCCTGGTGGCTTGGAGTTGTTTTTATTGGCAATCCTCTCATGTTCCTCACAAAGACCTCTTACCTTGCAGTCTTAGGAATCTATTCTCTATTTCAGTTTAAATGGAACACTTCGAGAGAGGGGGGGATTTGTGAATTTTAAGTCTAACATCAAGTACTACCATTTAACTGTAAATGTAGTAATTTATAAACGAATTTTTCAAGAGTTTACTAAATATGTGATACATTTTTCAGTGTTCTATTTCTCAATTAGAGGATGCTAATGCCTTGACTATTTTGGTTTGGGGTGGATGGGACTCTTCGCTAGTAGGATTGACAGAAACATCATCTTTCCATACTACCCTGATCAGCTGATCTGAATTACATATGTGACACTTTTATACTATTGTTGCTAATTGGAAGACCCACCTACCTTCTAATGCAAAATCATACCATTCTCAAGGATGAACTTGGTGAACAACTCCTTTTCTCCATTTTCAGAGATGGAATTAACTTCTCTATCTTCATTATTCCCTGAACACTGCTCATCCCTCACTAGCAATTACCACTTTGCTTATATCCTCTCTCTGTATGCCAGACTGATTAATCTTTTTATTTTAAATCTAAAATATCTAACATTTGTATTGAGTTATACTGGCTTTGCTCTTATGATTTATAATGGTTGTTACTGACTGAACAAATAAAGGACATATAAGAAGGGCTCTCTTCAACCTCTCTTCTGTGAAGACTTCCACAGGTAGACCAATTATCTGACTTGTCATTCCTAGTTTTTTTTTTTTTAACAGACTTTAACATAATTGTTTATGTACATTGCCCAATATTATTTTATTTTCTCACAAGTACTATCTAAAAATATGAGCAGTGTGTCTTTTTTAAAGATCTTTAATGAGGAAGAAAGGAAGGCAATAGATGGGGTGCTGAGAATAAGCTAGAATTCTCATTCCACCATCTTGCAGTTCCTAGAGGACAGGGCTTGGAATCATGATTGCCTTTGTCCCACCCATCCATCTATTTATCCATTCATCCACCTATTTATCTATCTATCCATCCACCCTTCTATCCGTCCACCCACCCATCCATCTACTCGGTAATTATTTACTGAGTGTCTATGGTGTGCCAGGCCTTGAGAAATGATGGACATGGAAGACAATGTTTGAAATCTCAGAGCACTCCACCATGCCATTAAATGTCTCATGTGGAAGTTATCCCAGAGTCATTAGTGGTGTGCTTTGCATATTTCCTGTGTTTTTATACAAGGCTTCATAAATAGTTTCTAAAATAGAGTCTGGGCATGGTAGCACACACCTATAATTTCAGCATTTGGGAGGCTGAGGCAGGAGAATCACAAGACCAAGGCTGGCCTGGGTTACATAAGACCCTGTCTCAGGGGAAAAAAAGAAGAAGTAAGCTAGATCTTCTCTGTAAGAAATTTAGAAGTAAAAGCAATTAAAGTCCTGTATAAAGTGGTGTAAAGAGTTAGTAATTGAATGATTTGTTAAAAGGGGGATATCAGCAGGGTAGAGTGAGTCCCAGGAGTCCATTTGTTTGGAAGTGGTTATAGATGGGGCACTGGAGATCTTTGATGATCCCTTAAACCCTTTGCTGCTTCTTCCTTGATGATCCCTTGGAGCCCTTTTACTACTGCTTCTCGCTCTACCCTAGCGCCTCACACAGACTTTCCTGGAGAGTTAAAAACGTTTGCATAGTTGGAAGCCCACGTAATTGTATGTGGATCAAGGCCCATAGTCACATTTTATAAGACATTATAATGAACTTGAGGCATGAAGGAAAAGAAATAACTGGCTTGTGATGGGGCAGATCATTCCAGGTTGAATGGAAAGCATTTGTGAAGAGCTGGGCTGGGGGAGGTCGGAGAGCTGGATTTCTAGGACTTTATTGTACCTGTGTGGCAGAAGTACAGAGAAGGTGGTGGGAAATAGCATGGGATGAGGCTGGGACCATAGTGGATTGCTAAGTCATGTAGGCTACATTACCCAGATAGTGTTAGATAACACAGAAGCCAGCCAAAGGCCCTCTGCTTGCCTCACACCCAGTCACAGCTAGGCCCTGTCTGAAAGCGATGTATTCTAAACTCATTCTTGATTTTAAGCTTCAACAACAACAACAACAACAACAACAAACACACACACACACACACACACACACACACACACACACGCCCACACAAATAGACTGAGTTACATAAGTGATCACTTGACATGACTACTTTTGTGTGGATTACAAAGTCCTCCAAAGACAAGATGCTGGCAGTTCAGAGGTGGGTGGCTACTTTTGTTTTAGCTTTGCAGTGTCGACAAAAGAGAAAGGCAACTGGGTCTCCAGATGATATGCGTCTGCTGAAGAGGGCAGAGAGCCAGGCATGAAGACAAAGCTCAGGGGGAGATCTGTGTGGAAAAACAGTAACAGTGTTCAGTCTAAAACACCTTTCCCGTGACTCAGTCCAGGGTGTAGTGAGTTCTATTCTGGTCCCATTACAGGAGGCATCTAGAAGGACCTCATCCCTCTCCTCTCCCTCTTTAAGTTTACATATAGGAGATGGGTTTTCGCACTTATTACAGAAGGACAGAACTGGTCTAGGGACTTCTGAGCAGGCCAGTTATAGCTGTAGGCTTGCACACACACAGACAGCACTCAGAGACTAAGCATGAACAAAGAAGGACGAGAAAAAACCCAGCAACAGATAACCCACAAGTTGTTGAGTCTTGGCTCCTGAATGAATCGTATTGTTTCCTCAAAGCAGATTTGTGTTCCTAATTATGCCTTGCTTATGCTAATATTAAAATGAGTTTTCATTTCCAGAAAAAGCACACACCAGCTGGGTGGAGAAAGCAGAGGGTCTCCTAAGAACTGGCTTTATGTGGGGTAGTCAGAAGGGAAGAAACCAGGACTGAGTATCTTCACCAGTTGTGAGAATGTCTCCTCGGCCTCTCCTAACCTCCATATACATGCTGTAGACACTCACACAGGCCTCTGTCTCATAACCTCCATATACACGCTGTAGACACTCACACAGGCCTCTGTCTCCTAACCTCCATATACACGCTGTAGGCACTCACACAGGCCTCTCTCTCCTAACCTCCATATACATGCTGTAGGCACTCACACAGGCCTCTGTCTCCTAACCTCCATATACACGCTGTAGGCACTCACAAAGGGGCTCAAGCTTGTTACTTACACTAAAAGCAGGCACAAAATAATTTCTTGTTTAGGATCATCCTGTATCTCAAAATCCAAATCACGTTTTTTATCATATGGGGTGTGGAAAGGAGGGATCACAACTGAAGTTGCCTGTTGCCTGACCCCAGCAAAGGCAGAGTTCATGGACAGTTTGGTCTACACAGTAACTCCAGGCCAGCCAAGTTTACAGAGTGGGACCCTGTCTCAAAATAAAATAAAATAAAATAATAATTATCACTTAACCAACGAAAGCTCTGCCAGCTTATCACAGTAAGACCCTTGAGGTCTGCAGTGAAATTTCTGCCCCTGTGTTCTGTGGGTAAATCCTGCAAGAGGACCAGATCCATCATGTAGTGGCAGAGTGCTTGGCAAATGGGTTCCAGGCCCTAGGTTAGAACCCATAACGCACCTCCCCCAAGGCTGGATCCTCAATAACAATGAACCCCATTTCCTTTCCAGCCAGCTCTCTTGTGGACTGCAGTTCTGCTTGGGCCCTGAGCCTTCTGTGAAATTCCATGGTAGTTGTGGGAAAGGAAACACTGGGATTAGAGCCCCTCCCCCTGTTTAGACACAAGACGATGTGGAACAGAACTTGTACAGGGATGTAGGTGACAGAGAACGCATGTCACAACCCACCCTGAGGAACAAGCTATGAGCCAGGTAGGTTTCGATATATATTAAATAGAGAGGAAGATTTTAATGTACTGTGAGGCAATGAAGTTGGTGTTAAAGACCATTTTGTAGAACCTAGACTTAGAAAAAGAGGACTTTCTGGTGGTTTCAACCATTTTCCTTTCTCAAATCCAGCTCATAGCCTCGGTACCTGCATTGTCGCAGCAAACTTCTCCTGCAAAGGACTGGGTATGAAATATTTTAGGGTCTGAGGCATGTGGAATCTTTATGACTGTTGCCTTGTCTTTTTGTTGTTGTTTATAAACCCTTAGATGTGTACAGCCTAACAGCTTGAGGGCTACACAAAACCAGGCCCAGGGGCCGACTGGCAGCCCCTGTTCAGGATTAGATCTAATGAGACAATACATGCAAAACAGCTTGCACAGAACCCAATCCAGCAGACTCTTGTTGAGCAGTGGTTGTGATTGCTCCTGTCTGGAGATGGTATAGAAGGTGGGTAAACGTGATGGGAGATGTGGGCTTGAGAAAATACAGCTTGTGTAAGCTGGAATGATCAATGTGGTCCTTGTTGTTTGGTGCGAGTCAATGAGAACGACACTATCAAGCAGGGGCTAGGAAAAATGGACATTGCTATGGGACAGCAGTGTATTAGGCCTTTGTGGTATCTCATAGCCAGGAGTGTCTTGTCATCCCTTGTGCAGAAGGCCACTGCCCCTGGATCTGGTTCTTTCTGGCCAGAGCCTCCTGTGGTCCAGCAGCCAGCACAGCTGTGTGCAGAGGGCCTCTGGCTCAAATATTTATTTTCTTCCTAACACATACCCTTTAGCAACATTTCTTGCCCTGACCCTGTAGCTGGAGACCTTCTCTCCAGCCCCCGCCAAGCCCTATTAGTCTGACAGCCCACTTATAAAATAAACACACAGACACTTATATTATTTAAACGGCTTGGCCATTAGCTCAGGCCTACCATTGTCTAGCTCTTACTCCTTATATTTAGCCCATTTCTATTAATCTATACTTTGCCATGTGGCTTGTGGCTTACCAGTACCTTACATCTTGCTTTTCATGGCGGCAGCTGGCAGCGTCTCCCTACCCAGCCTTTCACTTCCCACAGTTCTCCTCTTCCTTGTCCCGCCTACCCTATCCCTCCTGCCTGGCTACTGGCCAATTAGCACTTTATTTATTTTAACCAATCAGAGCAACACATTTGACATACAGAACATCCCACAACATTACCCCCAATGATTGCAACCTGAATGGCGTTTAGAGGGGTTCAAAGGGTGTTTCTAGCTGGATACCTTCTGGATTAATTATTTTAACTGTTTATAACAATACTTGACAAACAAACTTAAGGGTGGAAGAAGAAAGGGTGTATTTTGGGTCATAGGGCCCTTCATGACAGGGAGGATACAGTGGCGGGAGCATGGAGCAGTTGGTCACTTTGTGCCCTTAGTCCAGAAGCAGAAAGTGATGACTGGTAGGACTCAGCAGTGCCCTTCCTCCTTTCTTCTTTTTTATTCAGTCTAGAACCTCAGTCCATGGGATGGTGCTGCCCAGATTCAAGGTGGCTCTTCCTTCCTTAGTTTAAACATCTCTAGAAATATCCTCACAGCATACCCAGAGGTGTGTCTCCTAGGGGGCTACAATTTTAATTGACAACGAAGAGTAAACCATCACATCACCTATATGCCAAGACTGAGCCAGAGATTAGAATAGAGAGAGGGAGAGATGAGGGAGAAGAGGAAAGGGGAAGGGACAAGGGAGGAAGGGACAGACAGACAAAGAGGCAGAGAACTCACAATGTGGTAGTCATCTACATAGCTCATCATAGCTTATCATGAAGGCTCAGCAGAAAACTTTATCTTTGGAAAGCCACTGAGACAACGCCAAGATTTATTTTAAAAATACTCAACTTTGATCCCATCCCAGTCTGCCTAATCCATTAGAAAGTCGGCACTGGCTCCCTGTTACCCTCAAAAGAAAGTTTAACTTCTGGAATCAAGGCTTCACAGCAAAGCTTCCTGGAAGGTATCCTGGGTGTGCTGGTCGCCCAGCTGCATAGGCTTTGCTCCTTCTCTCTGCTCGATGAGGCGGCTCACACTGTTCCATCACTTGCTCTGAAGCACCATCTCTTCCACAGTCTTCTGGCTCACTCCTCTAGGCTACCCCAGTGCCCACAGAGTCACTTGTTCATTCCCTGTCCTCACCTCTGCACTTTGGCTCATGTGTTGTTGTTGTTTTGTTTTGCTTTGTGTGCCTAGAAATCATGCCTTACCATTGCAACCACTTCTGCATGGTCTGCAAATTAGGGTAACTCAGAAGTTACTTCTATTGAGTCCCTTGTTATTTGAACTTTAGGAATGTTTTGCTTTTTGAGGGGTGCTGGGGAGGCCGTCTGTTTCATGTCTCAGAGTGGAAGGATCGAGTGCTGAGTCAGGCTTGTATAGCCAGCCTACCTGGCCCGCCTCACTCCATGTATGTAATCTTAAGGAAATTACTTCGATCAGTGTTTCTTAAGCATGGCTGCATGTTTGGATTGTCTGAAGCAGTTTTTGTTTGTTTTTTTAAAAGGATACTAATGACCAGGCCATATCCCAGACCAAATTAAGTGAGAAGCACTGAAGGGTGGGCTCAAGTGTCAGAGCCCCCCAGGTGGCTCCACTGTTCAGCCTGACTTGAAAGCCTCCATTTAACAATCTGAGCCTTGTTTCCAGGGCTGCTCAGAAGATGAAATGCAATGTTTGCAAAAACTTGGCAAGGTGCCGACTGTGGGGGGGGGGAGCACACACACACACACAGGAATTGTTACTCATCCTGCTTCTCCCTGCTTCGCCTTCACTGCTGAGTGTCTCACACACAGCAGGTACGGAGTCAGGGCTGGAATGCTGACTGCCCGAGTGCTTTTTGGAGAGGCCCAGGGAAAGACCCAGCAGGTGCTGCCGAGAGCCACCTTCAGTAGAGGGAGAGTCTGCGCTCGCAGCAGAGGCCTAGGGCCGGCAGAGGGGCTGGTGGTCCATCCTGATTGCTGGAAGAGAGTACTGGTGGACATTGTCCGTGCTGGATTCAAAACCAATGATGAACCAAACACAGGCCAGTGTGCCCTTTATGATCAGCCTGCAGCAGGGAGCTTTCACAAAGCCAGTGATTAAATGCATCTTGCAGGAGCAGACTTCTACCTCCCAGCCTCCTTTGCCTCACTTGGGTAAGCCACTGGCTCAGAGCCCAGCAAGAAGGGAATGAAGAGCTCTCCGAGTCAGCACTATTAATGAGCTAAATGGCTTGAGAAAGAAACAAGGGAGCTGTAAATTATATTTATAAATTAAGTCATATCAAGCTGGACCAAGTAATTAAACTGTGCGCCCATAATTAAATACTTGTCTAGTGTTTAGGCCTCGAGATTTCTTTCTGGTGTAATAAATGATGTTTGACCTCAAAATGGTTGGCAGTCTCTGTGGTGGGCTGATGACTCATGCGGTGGTCCTGGGGCAAGGTGGTGCCAAGGTCACTGGCTAAATGAAGTCTTGAGAATGTGGTTATAGGTTCGGGAAGAGCTGTATAGGAGTGATTAGCCTGGAGAAGGCCTCAGACATGCTCACAGACAGCAGTAGCAGCCTCGAGGATTGCTGAAGGAGGCCCAAGAAGCCACTTCGGGGTCTGTAAGAATGCAGCCCTGCAGATGCCGGCCATGCATTATTTCCTATTCTTGCCTTCACTGGCCTCACAAGAGCCTCAGCTGGCAGCTGTTCCTCGACCAGTGCCTACCTTTCCTGTCTCTGTGCTCTTATTCTTTCTGTCTGCACACCCTTCCCTGCTCTCCTCATCTGGCTTTTTTTCCTTCAAGATTTAGTTCCAAGGAACCTTGTAGAGCCTATCCCTATCTGGCTGACACAGATGCCAAACCTTCCCAAATGCCCACTGTTACCTGACAGAACAGCCTCTGCAGCCTCTCCCTGTAAGGCTCTGTGGGGTGCAGCATCTGTTCTAAGTTCCTCAGAGCTGCCTGGCAGGGTGGAAGGAGCTTCACAAGGACCTTCTGGGTAGGCACATACATGAATGGAGAGCAGTTCTGTGAAGAAGGGGACCTAGTGTGACCTTATCCTTATTTTTAGATGGAAGAGGTAGACTACAAGATACCAAGGCCAGGGGCTGTGCTTTACTCCATTTTACAAGGTGCTCAGCAGACAAAAACACTCAAGAAGCTGGGTAGATGGCTCAGGCCATGAAGCACTTGTCTTGCAAGCCAGGGACCTGAGTTCAATCCTCAGAACTCATGTGAAAATGTTGGGTACAGCAGAGCACACTTGTGATGCCAGTGCTGGGCAGGCAGAGACAATCTCATTTAACTGGTGAACTCCAGGCCAGTAAGAGACCCTGTCTTAAAGGAGATGGACAGTGCTTCTAATGACACTGGAATCTGTCATCCCTATGTGTACCTGCACACACAGACACAACAAGTGTATACACACTTAAAAAAAGGGAAATGTCTGTTTAGTTCCCCCTTGCCTGTGAAAAGACCCAGGATCCTGCCAGGGCAGTATTAGCAAAAGCAGGGGCAGCCAAGAGATGCTCACTGCGGCAAAGATATGAGAGAGGTTTGTTAGGGGCAGAGAAGGGGAAAGACAGGGCAGAGGGGGGTAGCTGGGGGACCCAGGCGTGGGAGTGTGTGGGGGGGGGAGGAATGAGAGATGATGAGGAAGAAGCTAAAGTGGCAGGGAGAAAGAGAAGGGTCTAGAAGCCTGGTGCATGAGGGGACAATGAGCTAGTAGAGAGAAGTGTGGATGGGAGGGAAGATGGGATGGGGAGGAAACAGGGCTGGTGAGGACTGAACCAAGAAGTGCAAGAGGAATCCAGGGGTGGCCAGCTGTGGCCTGGCTTAGAAACAGCCAGGAAGAGGAAGACTTGAAGATGCACAAGGTGTGAGACCTGCTGGTGATGGTGAAGGGTCTGGGATGCTGCACTCTGGAAGGGCTGTCTGAGATAAAGGCCTGCCGCTCTGCTCTGTTGTGTGTGTGGTCCTGGGGGAAGGGGCATCATAGCTCCAAAACTGTTTTCTTCCATGTTAGTGGGAATACTGCACTCAGAATACTGCCTCTTAGAGGAGCTGCGCAAGTTCAGTGAATTAAAACATACAATCAATGTGTGGCATATTGCTCCAATACCAGATACACCCGTTATATGTATCACCTGATTTTCACCTCATGAGCTGATCCTGTGTCTTTTTGTTTCCACCCCAGGAAGGGGAATACCAAAGGGGCCTGAGCATCCCTTTTTCTCTTGAGTAGCAGGTATTAGAAATTGCTGGGGAGGATGTTGGATATCCCTTTAGTTAGACAGCCCTTTGCCAGGTCCATTCGGTCACAATGTGTTATTCTTTCCCAAGAGAGAAGACAAGAGCAGCTGCATGACCCTGGGGAAGTGACCACATGTGTAAGTTCAGAGGACTCCATCTCTCACCTGCAAAAGTCCTTTCCTCTTTAACAGTTCATGTTGTCACTGAATATAAATCAGAAAGGTGGGACTGGAGGAGGCTAAGCTGGAGGCACCAACCTTAGTGCACAGGGGACACCCTGGTGCTGCCAGGATAGGTTATCTTCAGCTGGATCATACTCAGTACCGAGTTCCCTACAGTAAGGGAAACACTGAGTGACAGCTGTCCCAGAGGACACTGGCCATCAGAGGCCATAAATGTCTCCTAGGGGACACAGAAAGGACAGAGCAGCCTTGCAGGAAACCATGCATGTGGAGTCACTTACTTCACCACAGCCGGCATTACATGATGGTCAGTATGAAAGAAGTTAGGTGCTAAATGATTTCATCAGACCAGATGTCTTACTGTGTAAACACTCCCCTTCCCCCAATCCTCACAGGCTCAGTGAAGTTGCCAGAAAGCCCCTGTGTGCTCTGCCAAGGCTTCATATCATTTAGGTCACCAGTAACTAGAAAAATATTCCTCCAGATCCCCAAAGGCTCCTTTCTCTGCCTTTCTTTCTCTTCTCTTCTCCCTGCGGACATGTTTTTCTGTAAATACCTCAGCTCAGCTCTGAATCACAGATCAAAGCCTTTCTTCATTCATCTTCTGAGGCTGAATGGCAATTTATAAAGTCTGTGGTTTTCACTAATCTGTTTTCATGCCATCTTACTTGAAATCAACAGAAGGCTGCTCACAAAGGCACACAGGAGCTGCCCTATGGAGGCAATGTAATTTGAGCAGAGCACGCCCGAGTCTCAGAACCCACAGGTAGATGGAGCCTTCTCTCATACCCAGCATTAATCTTTGTAAACAACTTGTTTTGATGGAAGCCAGAGAGAACAACAAAAATCCATGGTTATCACGAAACACAGCTTGATTTCTTCCTCTTCCCACTCCTTCCCGGCTTCTCGGTGACATCTATGGTTTTGTCACTTTAGCCACCATAAAGGAAGGGTGGAGATTGGGCTGTTTCCCTCACAGACAGTTCTGGAACCTCCTGAGAATGGGCCATTTGCAGAGCTGTGTGATAATCCTAAAATGGGAGGATTTTGTTTTCTTCTGTCTTGTTTTTTACCTGCA
Source organism: Onychomys torridus (assembly GCF_903995425.1). Taxonomy (NCBI): domain Eukaryota; kingdom Metazoa; phylum Chordata; class Mammalia; order Rodentia; family Cricetidae; genus Onychomys; species Onychomys torridus. Next base: position 9,921,201 of record NC_050449.1, on the reverse strand, counting down.
GACCAAGTCCCGAAGGCAATCATTATGTCTCTCTTAGCAGCTGTTTTTCTGGGACATAGCTACCATTAACTTCATTCATCCTGAGCTCTTAGAGCAGAAGGGGTTCTCTTAGTGGTCACAGGGTCTAGCAGGGCATGATAGTCCAAAAGCAAGGGATCTAATGGGAGGCATTTGACAGAGTCTCAAGTCAGATTCAGCACTGAGCTCCAGAAATGCTGGCTGAAATGACAGCATGAGTGGTTTTCATCACTGAAGAGTTTCTCTGACTGTAGGAGCTTAGCTAGCACTCAGGCAAGCAAAGAAACACTGATGAGTTGGCATCTGCAAGGCCTGGGAGTGCTTTGGGGTTTAATTCCAGGACCAGCTTCCTCTAGGCACTAGAATTTGTCATTTCCATAAAGACAGGCCCTTAAAGTTCCTCTTTGATCTTCTCTTAGGTGATATACTGACCTGGAAAGAGAGAGGTTTAGGGTGAGGGAATGAGGGGGGTTCCTTTCAGCTCAGTACAGCTTTCCCTGTGAGGTGTACTGCCCCTCATGTTGTGCCTTTGCTCACAAAGCTATTTCAAATGTATTGTTTCCATCTTATTCATGAAGACATTGGCTCCTGAGAGAGCAAAGTGAGTCACTGCTGGGGGTGGAACCTCATGAGTATCCCCCCACACACACACACACCATGCTGGGTGTTGATGGTCTTGATCCAGTACAGGTCTACAGGCAACTATATCAGGTATAAATTCATGAGTGCAGCTTCCTGTCATGTCTGGAAGACACTACTTTTCAGCATCCCTCACCATCTCTGGCTCTTTCCACTTGCTCTTCCATGATATGATATCCCCTGAACCTTGTATATATGAGGGTTATAGATGCCCTAATAGAGCTGAATGACTCATATGTACCAAAAGAAAGCTTTCTTTGGGCTGGACAGATGGCTAAGTGGTTAAGAGCACTAATTGTTTTTCGAGAGGACCTAAGTTCAATTCCCAGCACCCACATGGCAGCTCAGAACTGTCTATAACTTCAGTTCCAGGGGATCTGACACCCTTAACACAGACAAACATGCAGGCAAAACACCAATGCACAAAAATAAAAATAAATGAATATTTTATAAAAAGAAAGAAAGTTTTCCTGTGGTCTGCTCATGAAAACAAACAAGGTCATTGTTAAACCATTGTGGGATGAGCACAAAGCCAGGGACTGGCAGGTGAAGCTGGTCACCCAAATACTTGGGTGTTGACAGATGCTGTGATATTTATGCTTAACTCTGAGAGAATGGAGTGTGGCAGAGTCCTGTGCTGTTCCCTTTGGGGGTTGGAGATGAGTAGATGCAGAGTCAATGACACAGACTTGTTGAAACAACAAGCTCAGTTTATTCAGGAAGAGGCAAGCCTTACATACCCTCCACCCCATCCCGGGGAAGATTTGATGAATATGCATCTGCTGGTGTAACATGGCTGCCTCTCATTGGTCCAGGTCATCTCCAGATCATGTCTCAGCTGCTGTTGCTAAGGCCCTTAGGCAGACCCAGGTTGGCTCTCAGAAGGTATCTTATTACTGGTATGGGCTGGCTGGCCCTCAGGCCTGTTAGGGATGAGCCATCCCACATATCTACCCCTTTTTATTATTTTCTGGGACATGCTCAGTGGGAGCTAGGGTGCATTGTCCTAAACTTGTTGACCCCACCTCAGCATAATGGACTGTGCCTGGATTAGGTTGGCTTGCCAAACAAGCTCTTATCCATCTTTGACTACCAGCTTTGTGTGTTTAAGCTTTCTTTCCAAAGCTACCAGCTAGTAAGTGGCAGAGGTTGGATGGGATCTCAACATGAGTTTTCTGATCTCAAGTTCCATGCCTTTTCTCTGTCACCTTGCTTGGGACAGGAAAACCATTCTAGCAATAAAGGAAAACTCTCTCAGCTATCTGAAGTTACATGGATTGATCATATACAATAGGAAGTTGAGAGAAAACTGAGTTTGATTTCATAATGATATCAGGTTGTGGCAGATCTCTTGCCTTGATCATGTGGAGCATAGTCCTGTCTCTTCCTACTGAAGACAAAGGCTGCAGACTTGATGGATGTGGCATGTCAATATAGTTGGGTGATGATGCTATTGGAATGAATTGAACCAAGATTAACAGGCCAGAGAGTAAGGGAATTCAAGAGCAAAGTAGGGCAACATGAAGAGGTGTATGATGGATTAAAAACTCTGATAAAATTAAATTTTGTTTTGCTTTGAGATAGGGTCTCATTATGTAGCTCTAGCTGTTCTGGAACTCACTATGTAGACCAGGCTGGCCTCAAACTCACAGAGACCTGCCTGCCTCGGCCTCTCAAGTGCTGGGATTAAAGGCATATGTCACTACATCCAGCTTTAAAATATTTTAAATAAAGAATTCACCATATCCCAGTGCAGCTCTTACCCCTCATTAGAGAAGCTTCCTTATGTCATGGCTGGCAGTGAATAGAGAGTATTACTGGTCAATGTACAGAGTACAAGTGACTGTGGGGTATTCAGCCATACTGAAGCATCTTCACCACACTTCTCACACATACAGGGCTTGGGAACACCATAGCATAGAAGATCAAGTGGAAAGTTGTAAAATCCAGTGGTTGGGGAGAGCTGCTGAAAAGTAATATCTTCTGGACATGACAGGAAGCTACACTCATGAATTCACAGCAGCTGTGGTTGCCTGCAGAAGACCTGCATAAGGACAAGCCAATCAACACTCCAACTTGGGGTGGGGACTCATGAGGGTCTACTACTAGCAAAGGAGTTGCTGGCAGTTAATGGCTAAAGAGGAAGGGAGAGTATTATTTTTTCTGTGATATGGTCCATGCTGGGTTGCTCATGCCTCAGTGGATGGCACTACACCTATGTGCATATAGGTCTAGGTAGCCCTAATGGGACTCAGCAGGTTATGTACTTTAAAAAAAAAGTCATTAAGAGGGGGATGGGGAATATCAAGCAGGAGTCTGAGGCAGGAATAGAGAGTGGATATGATTTAAATATATCACATTCATATATGAAATTACCAAAGAATAAATAAATAAACAAAAAAATTGAAAAAATGCCAATGAAGAATAAGGATTGGACATTTTGAATGGTAGACAGCAGAACAGTTTGGAGACTCTAGGGGCATGTGATCCAGGGCAGGGGGTGGTTTTAAATATCTACTGGAAGCAAGGACTCTGAATCTCATAAGCACACTGGACCATTTTCTGTTTTCTTAATCTCATGCTCAGCTATGCATCCTTGACCTAGAAGCAAGATGAGATGACTTAGGGAGACATTGTGCTCAGTGAGGGATTGGAAATTGAATCTATTTAGGAATATATGTATAGAATGCAGGAAAGAAAAAACTGTCAGTCATTTGAGTCTGAGGGTTAGGGAGTTGGGGGGCATGGATACACATTTGGATGCTACTCAGAGGAAACTGAAAAATCCCAAAGCTCACCTGAGCCAAGGCATAATGACATCCATGAAGTAACCAGACAGTCTTGGGCATCAGGAGCTCATGTGCTTTGTAGACCAATATCTGTAGGAAACTGATCACTAACCTGGAGGCAATATAATTTATTTATCTGAAAACATCCCATCCTCTGAAATGTCCCATGGGGTAGTCAAGTAGGCTTTCTATTAATGGCTTCTAGAGAGCCTTCTCCTTACTGAACACAGCAGCATGAGGAGTAGTGAGGAGAGAGTGCCAAGCTACCACACCAAGGCTGTACTTCAGAGATGCTGCTGCATGTGTTCATCAGGACTTCAACCTGATGGTGTGGCCAGTGACTCAGTCCTGATTTAGCTACTTTCCTAATACATATAGCAGGAAGCAAATTAAGAAAGGAGAGGTTCCTTTAGGCTCTCAGACAACCTGTCATGGTGGAAAAGGTATGGTGATGGACAGTGTGAATAGCTGCTTGTTCATGGCTCAGTGGATTGAGAAGCAGAGAGCACACCAGGTTCTCGGTCTCACCTTTTCAGTCCAGAGTTTTAATCTACAAGTGGTGCAACCCACTCTCAGGGTAGGTCTTCTCCCCTCAGTTAACCCCTGGAAACTCCTCCATAGACATGCCAAGAGGTGTTTCCCTAGGGAGTTCCTATCCAACCAGGCTGCTAATAGAGATGGCAGTTTTGTTTAGTGCTGTCTAGGGGGAATTACTTGGTGATTGGCTTTTAATTTCAACCTTGCCAGCTGGAATTCATAGTCTGGTGTCATCAAAGATGAATGGTACTTTTAGAAGCATGCTGTTCTTTACAATTTAGGGTGTTTCTCAGGACCACCTCTTGTTCATCTAACCCAGCAAAGGTAGGGGGTGAGAGAAGAGGATGTGTTGATGTTGACATAGGACTTGGCAGAAATGTGAGTGGAGCTAGCTGAGCTGTCCTACAAGGTCTTCTCTCAAACAAAAAGGAAGTGAGAATTATGTATTCCTTTCCATGGAATAGTCTGCAGGATGTGATTGGCAGTTGATTTAGATAGAAATCTGACATGGCCACAAGCTACTCAGTCAAACCTTTCTTGTGGAGCTGGGTTTAATGACATAGCCCCTCACTATGGTTAGATACTGTATGTGGTGTGTGGAGTCAGGGAGGGAAACCTTTCCCTTAGGAAGAGAGAAACATGTTAACTGCTAGCGTGAAACATAGTCACACACATAGAAATAATGGGTTTGGGACAAAAAACTGGAGTTAGAATGAATTTTGACCCATGGCAATTGAAGCTATTAACTAATCCTAAATCCGCCTGATATGGAGAGTTTGGGGAAGTTTCTACAGATGGAAGAGAAGTATTGAAAGCCAGTGAATGTCCCTTGGCTTTGGAGAGCCCAGACAAGACTGATGGGTTGCCAGTGTGATGAGGTTAGGAGAAGCTCCATGGCATGAGGCTGTTCCTGAACCATGAGAAAGTTCATGTGACTAGGACTTCTTATCCTTGTCACAGCACCACCCAGGGATCTCCAGGCTCAGTGAAAGACCCTATCTAAAGAGGATATGGCAATGAGTGACAAGCAGGAACCCATCAGCTTCCTCTGGCTTCTATACATGGCTGAATGGGCATGCATGCCTACACACGCTCATACTTTAAAAAGTAAAAATGGGACTTTTAGTTTATCAAGGAATAAAAATCATTATACTTTTGACATTTTTAAAGAAACAAGAGGAAGCAGTAGAGATCTTGACCATCAATCCTTACCTAACCTAGTAAACCAGGCAAGATTCTCTACATGATCAGGACTGGCAGATTGGTATGCCTAGCATAAAGGGGGATTGGCTTACAAGATAGGCATTAAGTAGTTCAATCATTGCAATCTCCATGCTGAATAGGCTGAGAACTCAGTTAGCTACTCAGGCCATGAGGCTGGGTACCCTAGCAGTCAGAGAAGACCTGGAAGAGTCTTGCAAGGCTGAGGATGCTGGAGTCGAATGTGAGCAGAGGACGATGGTAGCACTGGTGGTGATGGTAGCCATTGATGAACTTGCTCATCAATGAGTGAAGCCAACATTGCTTTCTTTCCTCCAGATCTTTTTCTATTTGGGCCACCCACTGGAAGGTTTCCCCACACAGAGAAGGGATCTTCCTTTCTAAGTTAATTTTCCCTGGCAATATCCTCATAGATATTCCCTGAGGTGTGATTCCAGATCCTGTCAAGTTGACAGCAGAGTAAGCATCAAGAGTCGAGAGTAATCATCAGAGACTAATATAGCTCAACAGGTAAAGGTGCTTGCTGCCAAGCCCAAGGAACTGAGTTAATCCCTGGTACCACTTGGTAGAAGGAGAGAACTTATTCCCACAAGTTATCCTTTGACCTCTATAGATTAACCATAGTATATTTGCACACATTCATGTACACACACACAAAATACAATACAAATTTTAAAAGATGAATTGATCATATTTAATCAATTATATTTAAAATTTAATTATATTTAAAAGATTGATAGATTATATTTAAGAAGCAAATACAAGTAACATCAACCATGAACTTATCCACATGTTCACCTTGTCCACCCTGATCCCAGACCAGAAACTCTGCTCGTCCAGTTAACCTATCTAAATTGTCCTGGTGGACATAACAGTATCACTGACCACTGCCATACCCCCAGTCAGCTGCAAAGGGAAGAGCTGCTGGCATACATTCCAAGTAGATGTGGCCATGAGCAGTCAAACTTCTTACCTTAGTTCCCTCTCGGGCAGGAGGAATGGCAGCTTCGCGTTGTGTAGGCCTTAGGGGCTTTATTGGAGACATAAAACCTAGAGCCAGTGTAGTTTCCACTGATGTCCCTAAGCCCACATGAAGAAGAATAGGCAAAGTAATTAGGCTGTAGGTCCTGTGCATTTGTATTAGTCAGAAAGCTTTTGGCCACAGTATGTAATCAAACCACAACTGGAAATATGATAGAAGTGTTTGTCCACACATGGTGAGCTGGAGTGGGGTTCAGTTATGACATGACTAAAGCTGCACATCTTCAAAGACCTCGGCTTCTTTCCTTCTCTTCACTATGTCACCTTAATACTGGCTTTATCTTCAGAATAGTGATGAAATGGCTGCTGAATTGCCAGCCATCATTCCTGAGCCATCAACTGCCAGAGGAAGAAGAAAGATTGTTCAGTGTGTGTGTGTGTGTGTGTGTGTGTGTGTGTGTGTGTGTGTGTGTGTGTGTACTAGATATATACACAAAGAAAAAGGTCCCAGCTGCCTCTCAGCTAATTTCAGCCTCATATTGAATAGATCAGAATTAAGTGACACAACCGTTTCTTTCTTTCTTTTTGTTTTTTCGTCTCTTGACCCAGGGTTTCATTAGGTAGCCCTGGCTGTCCTGGAATTAGCTCTGTACACCAGGCTAGCTTCAAACTCATGGAGATCTGCCTGCCTCTGCCTCCTGAGTGCTGGAATTAAAGTGTGAGCCACCATCGTCCTTGGCAACACAACCATATCTAAGCAAAGCCTTGCCAAGGGGAGTGAGGCTACTAGGCTTGGCTTATAGACAAGCCAGAATCACTGTCTGGAGCTAGAAATGGCACAATTTTCTCTGAGACACTTGACTTTGAGAGGGGAAGTGGACATCTGAGCCAAATCTCTCTCCTATTCAGAGGAGGGAAGGTTAGGCAATGCTTTTTGCATGGGTGAGCAAGTGTGTGTGTTTGCCTCATTGCTTGCTGCTGTCTGGCATCGGTTCATGCAACCCCAGTCACTGAGAGGGAAAACAAGCAGCCTTGCTGACCTCTCCTATCGGTCTTGCCTTCGGGCCCCCAACATCTGTTCTACAAGTTGCCACATGGGCTGGTTATAGTCTCACTTTGCGTTTAGGGCAGGCCTTTCTTCTATCCACCTCCAGAACTTACACAGACTTAGTAACCTCACCCAGAAGATTACCATCATTCATTTATAGAGGTGGCGTGAGGGTCACGAGGCAGCCCCAAGGGTCCAATCTGGAGGCAGAACACTCCTAGAGACTCCGCCCACCCAGAAGGCTGTGGCTGCAGACAACAAAGGCTTCCTTGTGTGACTGGAGTTTCTGGAGAATGTCAGCTGGGCAGCAGTCTTGGAGAGGTGCTCTGTGATTATACAGAGCAAAGTGGATTAGCAACACCAAAGCCAGTATTGTCTGACTTGGCTCATTCTAGTTCATTCCTTTGCCTTTGGAAGTAGTCAGTTCATGCCTTCTCTGTGCTGGCTACCGTTCAGGGTGTTGAACATATATCCATGAGCAGGCCATAGTTTCTGACCTCAAAGGTGTTTGGAGGGAACAAGCCATGAGGACATAATACAAGTGCTTCACTCCCATCTTCTGAGCACAGGATCTCCAGGAACAACACCATCTCAAACTGAGATTTAAGCAACAGAGAGGAGTATAATATTGTCTATTTCCAAGAAACACAGCTTCTCGCAATGTGTGGAGAATGTCTGCAGGACATCTTACGTCATCTGGGAAAAGTGTAGATAATCAGAGAAGCTGGGGAACCATGGTGCAAGAAACCTGCAAGGCTTAGTGAACATCTCATGAGTGACTAATGGCACCCAAGAGTCTCTAGGAGCAATGCGAACTTGTATGTCCCATCACATCTAACCATATCGCCAGCTTGTTCCCACCCTGCATCTCTCTAGAATGCTGAAAACAGAGAGCACTGTGAGCTGAGACTGAAAGCAGGGGTGACAGGGTCAGAGGAAGGCCTCTGGTTTTGCTCTGAAAAGCACAGGAGTGGCTTTCAATACATATGGGGCTAATTGCAATCTTCAGTAGACACTATGGTCTCCCCAAGTAATTTGACTAATTGGTTGTTTGTGATAAAGATCCTCTTCTTGTAATAAATGAGTTAGCCATGAACCTGTGGTTACCTTGCTGGTCAATGTGAAGAGCAATGTGTCCTACACTGAGACACAGAAACAGTTAAAGGAGGCCTGCTCTCTTCCCGCTAGCCAGTGGCCGTCTTGCCAGCAGCCTGAGGGTACAGGCAATGCCTCAGTGGCAGAGGAGATGGAAGCCACCCCTGATGAGCTTTTGAGTGATGATACCTGGAGCCTTTCCTGTCTGCTGATTAGCTTAGACATCTTGTCAGGTAACAATTCATCTCCTATCTCTGTTCCAGGGAGGGCTTCCTGTTACCAGCAGTGAGCAACAGCCCAGCTGGTGGACTTTTTGCTTTCCTCTCTTAAAATGTTTTCTTTTGCTGGTGCATTTTTGTCATTTTCTACATCAAGGATCTTGACTTGGACTCACAGAGTGGAGGTCAAGTTGTCCTTGACTAAATTGGCTCAGGCAGCAGGTGGCACATCAATGATGTCCAGGGCAGGACCATGTCTCATCTGCTTCAGGTAATGTAGATGGCTGTGGGCTCACATTCTGATGCATGTGCTTAAGGAGCTAGAGGGGGCTGTTGAGGACTCCAGCCAGCAGCCAGAGCACAGGCAGAGGGATGAGGTCACTCTCCCTGCCACTCTACGGCAGGCCCCAGCTGTCCTCCACAGTTGACTGCTGCTGGTGCATACAAGCTCCTCCTGTCACCTGGGGAATAATGACCCTCTCCCCACCTTTCCCCCCTTCACCGTCAGGAGACACCTTCTGTTGTAGAGTTTAGTGGCTTCCTTGTTTTGACACCACTTTTAGAAAATGGTTTCCATTTATTTTTACACATATCTTGAGGAGTGAGTGGTGAACTGTGGACACAATTGATTGACAGTTGTGTATATTAACTGTATAAAAAAGAACTGTAATTCTTTTTAAGGGAAGTGTAATATTAAGACCATTCACAGTGTTGTGAGGCAATCTCTGGAATAGTTTATCTTCTGTGATGGTTAATTTAATTTGTCTGCTTTCCTAGGTCATGTGGAGTGTGGTTATTCAGAGCCAGGGAGTGTCTATGAAGATGTATTGAAAAGATGCTAGGATTTGAGTCTGTGGACTTAGTAGACTGTACTTCCTCCCCAGTGTGGGTGAGCTCATCCAGTCTATCAATGGCCTTAACAGAGCAAGGAGAGAACAGGGAAGGGCCCTTCTCCCTGCCCGCTCCATCTGGGACACCAGACTTCTGTCCTTGGATTGAAATTCAAGATATCAGCTCCCCTGCTTATCAAGCCCTTGGATTCAGACTAGAATTACACCGGTGGCATTCTTGGATCTCATAGCATGGAGGAATTTATGGGACTCCTTGGCTTCTGTAATACACAAGTCAATTCTCCATCATGTAAATATGAATACAATATAAGGATTGGGATTTTCTCATAATAGAGAAATGGTGGTGTGTGTGTGTGCATGAGCGTGTATTGTTTCTTTGGAGAACTGTGACTTTTAATACATTTTTTTTTAAACTGGAGCTCTGTACTCACTCACCAACCCCTTTGTTCTCTGACTCCTGGCCTTGTTAACCACCACCCCACTTTAGTCTCTATGATTTTATGACCACATGCAACTTAGACAGTGGTTTTGTGCAGTGATAACTGTCAGTGACTGACCCTCTTCACTCAGCACCAGCATCCTCAAGCTTGTGGTTCCTTCCCTCGGCACAGCAGCCTTGGTGTAGTAGCATGTGGAAGGGATACTATTCTGTGGATACCACAGCTCCTTTCTTTAGCCATCCTGCTGACTGCCAGCTGCCTTCCCCCTCTTGGCTACTGGACCTGTGCACCCCTACCCACACCCTAGTCAACTGATGTTTGGATTTCTAATTCTAGAGCCTGTGTTTCATTCTATTGTAGATCATGAAAAAGGAATGCCCAAGAAGGGCTTCATCGTTGTGAGTTTGAGCTTGTTAATGTTTCTTCAAGGAAAAAAAATGTTTTTGAACAAAGGAACAAAAAGCCAATGTCCATGTGTTTTACATATAGTTGAATAAATATATAATATAAAAGTTAAATACTTTTAGCAATCCGATGGCTCCATCTTAGCCTTACTTTGCAGCTATGAGCCTGGGGAAATGTAAGCACATTTAAAAAAATTGTTTTTCCTGATCCATAGAAAGTAATGTAAACTCATCACAAAAACAATGTTTAAAACAGCAATAAAAACCACCATTTAATGAGGCCATGTTTTGTGCGAGACACCACCATGGGCTTTAAAGTTAGTGTCACCTGCATATACTTCACACAGCGTTTGTGACACTTCAGGCTGGTCATGGACAACTGAGAAGATGACTCTCCAGGACCTTCCTTGTGCATTTCAACCTCTGCCACAGGTGTTGATTTCCTCAGCCAGGACAGGAAAAGCTGCTTCAAAGAGAAGTGTTTGCTGCCCAGAGCATCCACAGCTTCTCTGTGGATTCTCTTTTGCCCCGAGGCCCCCCTAAAACTACTCTTCTGCCAGGACTCTAGGTGGGCAAAGTGTCCAGGATAGTTGAGAAAAGAACTAACGTGTGTCTCATCACTGGCCATTTCATTCTGGGGCTGGCAATGGCATCCTAGAAGAACCTAAGCCAACCTCTATATTTCTAGAGAGCATTGGGTTTCCTTGGTCCTTGCACCAAACAGCATGGCCAAGGGCACCCAGCAGAGCCTGAAGGACCCCAAAACGCTGAATCCCGGCTCCTGACCTCAAAGCTCCCCTCACCCGTTTCACCTCAAAGGCCCATGGGCTGATGGCAAGTCTATGTTCCTGGAATTTGTTTTTATTTTCATTTAAAAACATTTCCAGTTTACAAATGGAGAAACCTAGAGAGCCATAATATTTTGTTCAGGGCTGACACTTGGTAGGAGAGTCAGTCATGGTTAGAGTAGCTCTCTTCCTCAGTGGAGAGGATGAGGAGTAGGTTGGGCTTGGCAAGGCATTTCATGTTTTGCATACGGAGCCATGAGGGCTGTTGTAAAGAATAGAATTAATGTATGCAAAGCCTTGAGTACAATGCTTGGGTCCTGGTGGGTGGTCTATAACTGCTAGTGGGTATAGTCGGGTGGCCAGACTCCAAAACCTTTGAGCTTTCCTTGGAACAATATCCTTTCCGTAGGCATGTAAAATGATAGTGGGCAAAGAAAGAAAATGCTGTAGCTCACCTGTAGCTGCAGTGCCCCAGGATCAAATGCATTCACCAGTGTACTTTACCTCATCCTTGCTCCTTATGCTGGGGTGGGCTTTGATGTCTACTTTTGGGCCAATCCCAGGTGCTAGGAGCCCTGTGCAGCAACAGCCTTTTGGGAATTGTGGGCCTCTCTTCTGTGGCTGCAGGAGCTTACTGTTTGACCCCTCCATTAGTGCCATTAAACACCCTTTTCAGTGCTGAGCCTCTCTTGGACATTCACGGAGATGTTACTGAGAGTAGACATGTCTTCTTCCTGGAAAGAGCCCCTTTCTCCTCGGTGTGGGGACCTATCTTGGTCTGCCTGTGCTCTGGCTGTCATTAGGTCCCCAGTCTGACCCTCAGAAAAGCTCCCCACGCTGCCCTAGCCGCCACACTGTGGTCTCACATCTCTGCTTCTGTTCCCGATAGCCCCCTTCTCCCTTCCATCTTCCCCAAACAGGTCTTGCAGCTGTATGAACTGTGGGTTGTGGATTCATGCTGACTTCAGCTGGGCTCTTACTATAGGACAATGTTTTGGCCTGTTTCTGCACAGCCGCAGTGCTAACAGTTGGCCATTAGCCTCTGTCTCCATGCCTGCCCCAGGTGGGAAGAGGATTCATTCCGCTTTCAGGGAAGCAGAAACAAGCAAAGGTGCTTCATAGATTTACTTTCTTCTGGCTCAAATTACTCTTCCCCTTTTGTCTTGTTATGGTTTCCGTCTTTGCCTTTCTTCTGCTCCCACCTTGTCTTCTGAAGCAGGGCCTCTCGATGAACCTGGATCTCACCCACTTGGCTAATCTCCTCAGCAAGTCCAGTATCCCCTATTGCCTCCTCTCTAGCACTGAGATTACAGGTACTCACGGCTACACCCAACTTTTCCAAGGGTGTGGGGATATGACCCCATGGTCCTCATGCTGGCATAGCTAGCTCCTTTCACAATGGAGCCATCTCCTCAGCCCCTGCTTTGGCCCTTGAGACATGGTCTATCTGTATCAAAATTCCTCTTTCCCACCCTCCCCCTCAGTGTCCCACCCATTACCTGCTCATTTTGTGCATTTATGTTTAATGCATCTATCTTGACTATCTGTCCAGATTCACACAAATCTCTCCTACTCTAAAACTAAATAGCAGAAACAGTAATAACAGTGATGATTCTATTTCCTGTTTGAGTCATTCCTCTCTGTCGTCACAGAACTTGCTCTGTGACTAGGCTGTCCCCACAGCTTTCTTTCATCCCCACTGTAACCGCCTCCTTAAAAGTCACCAAGGACCACGTTCCTGCGTTACATTTGTTTCTCCTTCACTGTCTCCACTGGTTTCAGGATGTTAGCTGGCTCCCTGGCCTGTGGCAGCTCTCAGTCTCTGTAGCTGATGAATGAGCATAGGATGGGCCTCCCTTGGATGCCGACTGTGTTCTCCTCTTCCTCCCTCACTGGTAGATAGGTACCCTTGCTGCCATCTGTACCTTGCCCTGGAAATGGAAGTCCCCTCCAGAGTCAGTCCATTGCATCTACACAGCCTCTTTTGTCTGCATCTCCGATTGCCCTAACACCTTTGCTAGCCCTGATTCCCACTGTGCCAATTTGGGGTGAAAATCACAGTGGCTCATTATGTACCACAGCAAGGCCATTTCCTAAGCACTCAGAGTGTCCAGGAATGAGTTCACACCCTCTTCACTTTTTAGCCTTTGCCCCCACCTTCCTAAATTTTCTCTAATGCAGGGTGTGAGCAGAATAGCAGGTTGGAGTCAGTCCCCAATCTGACTATAGCAGCACTAATAATCCTGCTGTGTGTGGACAGAGCAGTCTGAAAGGGGAAGCCATCACTGTGGGTGGCAGTCTTCTCTGTGAGCACATTTGCTGAGAAGAAAGCTGACTTGTGAGCCCAGGCAGGGAGAAGGGAAGAAAGGATGGAAGACTCTGAAGCCCTGGGATGACTCAGCATCCCCAAAGAGTGAAGGGCCTCAGGTGTCTGGGCAAGTCCAGGCCTCGGGTCACATGGATCTGAGGCTCATCTGTAGCTTTCACACTCAGTGTGAGGGGATAGTCCTATATTCTAATAATTTCTCCTTTATTTTTAAAGTCAGTTTAGGTGAGTTTCAAATAAAAGACCTTTGACTTTGAAATTACTCACCTCAGACTGTTTTACTCAGTTTCTTGAATAAGAAATATCTTTTTCTTTAAAATCCAGGACAAAGTCTCTCACGGTACCCTAAGTACCTTCCTTCCTTATCCAAGTCTTTACTGTGTACTATTACCCAGCAGAGCTAATGGAGCTGACTGACTCATTTATTTTTAATGTTCTTGAACAACTTCCCACTCTTTAGCCTTCCCATCTCCCCAGGTCACTCCCTCTGAAGAAGCCGATTGTGACCCTACTGAGGGTTGGGCTTCAGGTAACTTTTTCTTCCATTGTATCAAAGCTCTCTGACACTTGTTCTTGAGACATAGGGAGTCAATATTATGTTTCTGACCTAAAACTCCAGTGTCTATTGCAAGGCAGTTGGGTACCTCCTTTCCCTGCTGACCTTGGCTAGCAGCTATGGGAGGTCAGACCCATGGACTGCATCTCTAGGCTTCTCTGGGCTGTGGCTTCCAGTTGAATCCAGAAAGTTGGGAGTTTTGACAGGAATCAGAGGAGGGAATGAAGAAATGAGGTCATGTGTTTATACTTGCTCTATCCTCCCTTCAGGGTGGCTACATCCTTTGGCTAAAGGTCACACTTATCTTAAAGTGGCCTCTGCACAATTTTCTGTCCTTCTGGATTCTGGCTATGTTTCCTCACCCCTTCAGCTCTCAGTTTGTTGACATCTCTGTTGTTGTGGGCCAGGGGCTCTTTCTCTGTATCATTAGTTCTCCATTCTCCATCCAGGATATCAGAAAGAGTCCTTTGACAACAAGCATCCCTTGAATTGCCACACTTAGTGAGCCATTCTGTCCTGACTCCTATAGGACACGATACAATAGTAGCTGCCTCAGATTCCTCCTTTATATGAAAACATAGCAAATGCCAGTTGTTATTATTTTATCTCCCTTCATCTCTCTTCCATCTTGTTCTTTCATTGAAGAATAACTGAGTATCATACTCTTTCTTTCTTTTCATGTTCCCTATTTAGGACAGTTTCATGTTGCCTTTACAAGGCCTTCAGCTCAGTGTGTAGCTGAGGATGAGTTTGAACTCCTGATGTTCCTGTCGTCACCTCCCGCATCATGGGATCATAGGTGTGTGCTACCATGTCCTGCAAGTCATAGACTCCAGCTCTTCCTTACTGCCGGGGTTTCAGACACTGCTTTGGCCACTGGGGTGCCACCATCCCTTTTCCTTCTGCTAAATGTCTTCTTATCTACTCTGCTTTCCAGCCAACACTGTGTCTTCCTGAGTCCCAGAAATCCTCCCTACTTTCCTGGGTTTGCCTCTGTTGGGTTTTTTTCTGAGATGATGTGTGTCTGTGTGCATCATTTCTTCCATCTCACTGTTCACTTTTTAAAGGCAGAGATTCCATACTGTTTCCTTTTCTTCCTTCTCAATATTTTGTCTTTAATTAAAGAACATTAAGTATGGGTCTCTTCTAACCCATTCTCCTTTTATTAGCTGGGATGCTGTTCAGAACACACAGAGGTCATATCACCCATTGGCTTACATTTACATTCTCCAGTAACTACACTGTGCTTAGAATTAAAGCCACTGAAGTTGGAGATCTGTCTAGACCTGCTCTGAACTGCTTGGCTTCTTGGCATGCACTGAGCGCCTTTCTGCTTCAGGGCTTGGACTAGCCTTCCTCTCTACCTTGATCCTGCTTCATGGCCTGGCCCCTCAGCTGCCTGGATCTTGCATCTCTGCCACTTTACCAGCCTGGGCAACTTCTCTAACATCTCCAGAGTTAGTCTTCCTTCCATTCCTTCACTCCACCCTCTCTCTTACCAGTTCCCTACTGGTCCAGGCTTGGTGTATAGCCCATGCTGGACTCAAATTTGTAGAATCCCTCTGCTTCAGCCTCCACATTGCTGGCATGACAGGCATTTGCCACCACACCACCTCTTCATATATTTTCTCTGTATCCTTCTATTTGTTTATCTTGTATTTCTAAGATGTATAGCACATACCATAGATTGTGAAATCCATCTTAAATTGTACAAAGTGGTTGGTTTTAGGGTATGTATAGAGCTGCATGACCCCCTACAAGGACCAAATTTTAGAACATATTTCTCACCCAGGAAGTATTAGATATCAGGGGTAGGGAGGCCCATATCTCCCTGGCTACACATTCCAGCACCTGGGATCTGCTGTGTTGCTTTCTCCCTCTATAGACTTGTCTGTTCTATATTTTGAGGAGACACAGAACTGTGCAGCCATGTGGTCTTGTGGGACACTGTGGGGTCATTCACACTGAGGTGTGAATCAGCATGAACTCCTTTCCATGTCATATGCAGTTCCCCTTGCATGGGTATACCACACCTCATGACACTTCTTAGCAGACCACCTTTCTTCTTATTTTTGTCTTTTGGCCCTTCTGTAAGAGGGCTGAGGCTCTGCACTCATCTGCACCATTCTTCTATTAAACCCACGTGTGTTTCTGAGATGTGGTGGGTCCTTGGGGTGCCAGGGAATTTGCTGAAGGTAGGACTTGCCTGCAAGAGAAGCAGCCTTCTCTTCCCAGGGCTGGGCCTAGCAGTGTGTGACAGAGCAGACCTTTTCATAAAGGCAGGCTAGGGTGCCAGGAAAGACAGTGGGTGGTCTAGGAACACTCTGCAGGGGGCAGTGTGCCCCCCATCCGCTATCTTCAGACTGTTCCCCCTATTTCCCACTCTCATGGGCCCTACAGGCTCATGCTTTTTCCTGCTTCTTTGAGAATGAAAGTGTCATGCAGAAAGTCACCATGGCAGGAGAAATGAGAGCACCTCAGACCCCAGATTTCTGGGGCTCCAGCTCATCCCTCAGTCTTAGTCTCTGAGCTTCCCCAAGATCATCTCAGGTAAATGAGACAATAAACTGCCTTGTTGCTTTTAACGGCTTGCTTGGCTTCCTGGAACTTGATAGAGAGACTTTTAATGAATTTACATGTATACTTACCTAACTGGTTTGGACACAGCAGCAAGGAAGATTTGTTCAGGGCTCCTCTGATGAGAAGGGACTTCCATCTTCAACATTTCCTGCTGTCTTCTTCCCAGAGGAAAATGCCACAGACCTAATTTTAAACAGGAGGAAAGCAAAGGTCAGAGACACCAAACAATATTCTTGAAGTCACCCAGCTTGGAAATTGCACATTTGGGCCTGGAAACCAGGGTCTCTGGCTGCTAGTGCTCTTAGCCTGTCTCTGGCCCCGGGAGAAAAGGTACCATTAGTTCCTGATGCTCCCTCTTCATAGTGCCTGATGTGTCTGCTGACCAATGGCCTGCATGTAACCAGGTTAGCAGGTGAGACAGCAAGTCCCTACAGGTGGCTTTTTCCATGCTAGGACCTCTGGTGGCTTGAAACACTGAAGCAGAGTGGAGAGCCAGGCAGGGTGGAGTCAGGTACTCAGAGTGGAGGGAGCCACACTTAAGAGAACAATGAAGGCCTTGCCCTCCAGCCCAGGTGCCTAGTGCCTTTCATCCCAGCTCCTTCCTGAGCATCTTTTCATATCTGGTCCAAATAGAAGAAATCAACACAGTTCATCAGGGGCTTTCCCTGTGTTCTGGATCATGCCCAGGTTTCCTGGAGCCATAAGAGACAGGGAAGAGCCTGATGTCCAGTCCCATTTATTCTGTCTCATAAACCTGATCTGACCTTTCTAAAGGGTTCTCTCCAGTGTCATCACTGTCTGTGGTGATATTTTGTTTGTATGTTAATAAATAAAGTTTGCCTAGAGACCAGAGGTCATAGTCAGCCATAAACAGAAGTCAGACAGTGGTAGCACACACCCTTAATCCGATCACATGATAGACAAAGTCACTGTGTGTTCAAGGACACAGCCAAGAGTGGTGACACACACCTTTAATCCCAGTACCAACCATAGAGACCTGGAAGTCTGTATAGACAGACTGTGACAAGGAAGTGATGTAGCTGGGCTAAGATAGCCAATAAGAAGACAGAACAAAAAGACAATAAAGGCACAGCTTAGACAAAAAGGCTCTCCTGGGAAGCTATAGGGAGGTGGTAAGCTGAGGCAGTTTTTGGCTCTGTGTTTCTTATTTAAGAAGACAGTTTAAAAATTCATCTACAATTGTCCCCATCTCTGTGATCTGTTTAATCCCATAGATTTGCCACATTTCTTCTTCTTTTTTTCTCTCTGGCAAAAGCTCTTACCCATCCTTCACGGCCTAAGTCAGGTGTCAGCTCCCCCAAGATGTTCCCTAAGGTGTCTCCTTCTCCTGAGCTCATGTAGCTGTGGTTGGAGCATCTTGATATTGCCTTTTCCTTCCCTGCAGTTGTCATGTTTACTCACCAGGCCACAGTTCCCCAGCAGCCTGGCTTTGTCCTATGGAATTCTGTTTCCCAGCCTGCTGGCCCAGCATGGACATAGTCCTAAATGCTCGCGACACAGCTGGCACTTCTTGATTGGCGCACTCCTGACCTGCAGTGAAGGCTCTGAGAGTGGGAGAAGAGCTAGCATGTTCTAGCACATTCAAGAGAGACTCTTGACATTTTCTCTACAAAGTTCTCCTCAAACTTTCGTGTTTGACTGATGAGTTCAACAAATCAATGGCAGCACCATCATGGTTTTGTTTGTTTTTAAAGGCCCTGTGTGCCTTTAAAACAGACATGCTCAGAGAATGACTAGTCCAGAGAAAAGCACCCTTGTGGTCCTGCTCTCTTTCTCCAGTACTGTCTTGCAGCCTCAGTGACCAGGGTGTCACTTTGGTCTTCATTTCCTGGCTAGTCACTTGGAGAAAAGTGGTCATATTCATTTACTGGGACAACTGTGGCAAAACACCAGAAAATGGGTGGCTTAATACACATAGAGTTGTTGTCCTGGTCTTGGAGACGTGGAGTCTGAAGGGAAGATGTTAGGGCTCCTCCAGAAAGCTATGGGTTGGGCCCCTTGCAGGCCACTCCCAACTGCTGGTAGCTTACTGTCAATCATTGACATTTCTTGGTTGGTAAAAACATCACATTGATCAGTGGCTTGGCCCATGTGATGTTCACTCTTCACCTTGTATGCTAGTTTCTGATTCCCTTTCTTATAAAGATACCAGATCAATGACCTGATTATATATGATTACACTTGTAAAAAGCCTGCCTCCGAATAAGGTGCCATTCTTAGGAACTGTGGATTGGGATGTCGATGTGATCTTTAAAGTGACTGTGAGTTGACAGCTAAACAGAGTTCAGAGCCCACAGTCCTCTAGGCAGTCTGGCAGAAACGATGGGACCGAGTGACTTTCCATACGTCTCTGTTCCTCTTTGAGTTCTTCCCCCAGTGCAAGCAGGGCCTCTTGGTGCTCCTAGAGAATCTCAGTGGGGCAGATGCTAAGAATGTTCCAGAAAATAAAGCTGAGTTATATGACTACCTCCCAATTCAGAGGAACAAGAAATGAGAGCGAAAGAAAGAGAGGGGAATAGAGAGGGGTGGGGAGTGGGGCACCTGCCATTTTTCCACGAAGGTAATGAACTTACACCCTTAGAGTTTTCATGACTTTTAAAGGCCTGCACTTCATGTGTGTCCTGTTCTTAGACCCAGACTCCCTTTGAGCACTGTAAAACCCATGCTCCTCAGGACCTGGTCTTGCCTCGCTCCTGTGGAAGGTTTTGGACTGTCCTTGTTGTCTCAATGAGCTATGAACACATCTGCCTCCCCTCAGTGCAGGAAGCCCTCCACTCTGGGTTCTTCATCTGTAAGTCCAACTGAATGTGGATCAAAACTGTGGGAAAATTGCATTTGTAGTGAATGGGGCAGACTCTTGTGACCCTCCCTAAATAGCACGACAATGCCTTGCCCCACATTTCTGTGCTCTTGGGTGTCATAAGCAACCTAGAGATGATAAGAGTACAAGAGGACATGCTTTCAGGGTGTCCCACCTTGGGTATTGCCACAAGACCTTGTTCTCTACAGGTGTACAGGGCACATTCATAGCTATCCTGGAGCCAATGCCCCCATGGGGCTGCAGGTTGGACCTGCCTGGCACTGTAGGCTATATATAACTACATTCCCTCTTCATATAAAACCCTTGAGCATTTGTGGACTTGGGTGTCTGTGGGGACCTGGCACCAGCCTTCCTTACAAGGATGACTGTGTGTAGAGGAAAATGTTCACTTGAGTTTGCTTAAGTGAAAAGCACGGATTGCATGTTCCTCTCCACATCAGGAGTAATTCCTCTCCTCAGTGTGCCCCATCTGCACACACATGGTGGCTTCAATAGATAGGTGTCTGGTTATAGTCCCCTGGGAAGCATGGAGTCCAGGCCCAGGACACACACCAGCCAGAGTGAGGAGGTTTGGGAAGTTGTGGAATTGCTGCCAGATGGTCACCAGTTCGGGGATGAGGCAACACTGACTGGGAATGAAGAGAGCAGGGTGGCCAGCTTCAGTGACAGTTTGGCCCCTCTGCTACCGGCAGTAGCAAGGACACTGTCTGAGGACATCCTCCTTGAAGGAAACACACCCTCAGCTGGTCTCCATTCTTTGGGTTGCCCTGCTCTCTGTTCCTCTGAACTAGGTGCTGGTGGAGTTGCTGTGGGCCAGCTGCCTCTTCATCTGCAGGTAATTAATGTGGCAGTGTTGGTGCTGGTTGAGAGATGCTGTTGACTGATCAACATGGTCTCAACTAGCTCATTTCTGAAAAATGTTTTATGTACGTTGTGTACTTTCCCCAAAGTGCAGTGTCTATTTGAATTTCCTTTTCTCCTGTGTGGGATTTGCCAGTGCCTTTTAAGCAACATACTGGTATCATAATTTCTCCCCCAGCTTATATCCCAGGTTCTGGAAGGCCCAAGGTAGCGGTGCTGTCAGGATCAGTGTGTTTGCTACTGTACCTCTCATGCAGGCCAGAATGCCTGTGTGCCAAATACTGCGTTGTTTTTGTTTTGTTTTGTTTTGGTTTGTTTTTTTTTTTTGCCAGAGCTGAGGACCGAACCCAGGGCCTTGAGTTTGCTAAGCAAGCGCTCTACCACTGAGCTAAATCCCCAACCCCTGCGTTGTTCTTAAGACAACTAGATTAGGAGATAACTGCAATTGGACCTCATATGCACCAGCCTGAAGTCCCAGCTACTCCAGAGGCAGAGGCAGGATGACCACAAGTTCAAAGAAGACTTGCCTGTGCTGTAGAGTAAGCTCAAGGCCAACCTGGGCAAGTTAGTGAGACTATGTCTCAAAGGAAAATCGAACAAGCTATATAACTCTGAGGATTTTAGGTTCAATAACAGAAAAAATGAAAAAGAGGTGCTTGAGGTGTTTGATGGCTGATGCAGTGGTTAGAGAAGCCCCGCTTGAAATCACGTCTGTGATGTCTGTGCACAGCTTAGGGAATGGCCAGCCCTACTGTACTGATGAGAGCATAAGACAGAAGGAGCCGCGGCTCAGTCAACTCTCTATGGCATCTGACATACACGGCATGGAAACTGAACCCTGATGTGGGGATTTATCAAGGCAATTCCATATAGTTAAAAAGGTGGTTTATTTGGGGTAACTTACAGCCAGTAAAGGGATTGGTTACAGGATCTGGGAGAGGTGAGGTGCAGTCCAGCAGAGTTCTCTGGAGAACTCTGACTCAGTCTGTCTTCCAACATCCAGATCACCAAGAGGGCCTGCACGTCTGGATCTCCAGTCGTAAGGGCTCCCATCTCAGCCCTGCCCCAGGGGCAGGTCATAGGTAGGCGTGGCAGTTGCCAGAAGCCTCACTAGGGGTAGTGCTTCCTGGTCAAAGGTGGAACAGCTACCCACTACAGAACCCTGGCTGATTATTTCTGATCTTGATTTTAAAAGGGGGACAAACTATAAAGACTGCAATAAAGGATGTAGGAACATGTAAAAAATATTCTAGGATGGCAAGACTCAAGGAGTGGAATTCAGTTTATAATTGTAGAAGGTTCACAGATCATTTAGATGCTTGCTTTCACAGAGCAGGAGTTCACTCCAGTTTTCTGAAGTTCAATGTTGACTACTCCCCATCCTACCCACCTGTCTTTGTCCAGCTAACTAAAATGCACCAATTATTTTTACCACTAAATTCCCTGTTCAGATAGCGCTTTGTAGCCATGCATAGTGATGCATGCCTGCAGTCTTGGGAGGCAGAGGCAAGGAGGATCAGGAGTCCAAAGTCAGCCTTGGCTACATAGTGAATTTGAGGTCTGCGTGGCCTGCACCATACCCTGTTTAACCAAGAAAGAAACAGAAGGGTCAGGGGAAGGGAGGAAAGACAGAGAGAGAGAGAGAGAGAGAGAGAGAGAGAGAGAGAAACACAGAGAGACAGAGACAGACAGAGAGATACAGAGACAGAGACAGAAGGAGGGAGGGAGGAAGGCACTTTGTCCCCAGGCCTTCTTGTGTCTCTGGTTCATTCAGGTGTGGTTTGAATAGGTGTGAGGTCACAGTTGGGGGCTATTCTCAAAGTGGTAGGGATGGAGAGAGGGGCAGAACCTGCTATTGGTTGTCCAACTCTGGGTTATACTGACCTAGGCAAACTGATATGCCCAGGCAGATGGCCACATATATGCCAAGCATGTATGTACAAGGTGCTGATTTAATTTCTCTTCTGGTTTCTTTTAAGAGTAATGGAAGATAGTTTGTGTTTGGAAAAGTGTGTGTGTGTGTGTGTGTGTGTGTGTGTGTGTGTGTGTGTGTGTGTGTTGGCCAGAAGACAATCTCAGGTGCCATCCCTCCTTGCTCTTTGAGAAAGAGTCTCTCATTGGCCTGGGAATCACCAAGTAGGCTGACCTGGCTGGCTCACAAGCCCCTGGGATTCACTTGTCTCTAACCCTTTGCCACTGGGATTACAATCATGGGCCACAAGACCCAGCTATTTGTCACATGGGTCCTGGGAGACTGAACTCAGGTCCCCATGCTTGCACAACAAGCATGCTGTCAATTGACCCTGGTTTCTGAAGATAGTTTTGATTTTAGCAGATTGCAGGAGCATTTTATAAGATTGTAAGAGACCTCAGACTCCAAGGGAAGAAGGAAGAAGCAGGCAAAGGTTATCAGTTAGAGGGCTGATATCTGAGGCATTTCAGCTGTAATATTATATGGTTGATGACTAGATTGAGGTCCCCTGGACATACAATTATTCCCCACAAGGCCTCCAGCAAGACAGTTCATGGCTCTGAGCCTGGTTTACTTCTATAAAACAAGATGATAATAGCAGGTGCCACCTACTTGCCCTTCCTGGGGTGTCTGAGGACAAGTCAACATCTGTTCTGTGCTTTGAAACTGAGGGATGAAAGGTGTGAACGAACTACAAAGTGGAAATGTACTTGCAATCAGCACTTGCTTCCAAGCCACTCTGGACATGGTAGAAGAAGGTTGGGTGGACAGGAAAAGAGAGGCAGAGGTCTGTGGGCTGTCGCCCTGGAGAAAACCAGTGCTGAAGAAGGCCAGGTGTCCTCCTTTATTGACTGAAGTGCGTGGGAGCTGATTTAAAAAAAAAAAAAGTGAGCTTCCCACTTCAGTCTTGGGAGCCGAGAGGATGGCCCCTGTTCTGCTGTGCTTCCCCCATTCTACTGTGCTCCTCCCTGTCTTGCTATGCTCCCCGTCCTGCCGTGCTCCCCCTGTTCTGCTGTGCTCCTCCCTGTTCTGCTGTGCTCCCCCCCCATTCTACTGTGCTCCTCCCTGTCCTGCTATGCTCCCCGTCCTGCCGTGCTCCTCCCTGTTCTGCTGTGCTCCCCCTGTTCTGCTGTGCTCCCCCGTTCTTCTGTGCTCCTCCCCGTTCTGCTGGGCTCCCCTATCCTGCCGTGCTCTCCCTGTTCTTCTGTGCTCCCCTGTCCTGCTGAGCTCCCCACCCTGCTGTGCTCCCCCTGTCCTGCTGAGCTCCCTACCCTGCTGTGCTCCCCCTGTCCTGCTGTGCTCCCCGTCCTGCTGTGCTCCTCCCTGTTCTGCTGTGCTCCCCCGTTCTGCTGTGCTCCCCACCCTGCCGTGCTCCCCTGTCCTGCCGTGCCCCCCCAGCCTCGTTCTGCCGTGCCCTGCCCCCGGCATACTACTTCCCCTACTCTCCTTTCCCACTTTGGGGTGACTGTCTCTAAGCAGAAGCCTGGGAGACACTATTGTCAGAATTCAGCCAGCCAAACTTCAGCCCTTTAATACTCACCCATGCTTCTTGCCCCACCTTATATGATGACCCTTCTTAAAAAAAAAAAATTACATATACAGTAAGTGTTTTTGTTGTAGTGTTTCAAGCAGAATTTGTATAGGTTGATTTTTCTCCCACTCATTCCACTTCCCCCAAACTGTAGCCTCTCCCACAGCCTCCTCCCCACTTGGACGTCTCGTGCCCATCTGCCCTGCTCCCCTTCTTCAGCGTCTCTTTTGATCCTCTTGATGGTTCAGGCTTTGCCCACATCCACTCTCATACATACATTCACATACACAGGGCAAACCAGGATTTGCATATGAGAGTGTGGTACTTGTCTTTCTGAGTTAGAATCACCTCAATATTATACTTTCCAGTTCCATCAAATTTTCCCAAATTTTTATGATTTCATTTTCAGTGTAGCTGAACGCAATCCCATTGTGTATATGTAGTGTGTCTTCACTATCCATCCCTCTGCTGATGGACGTCTAGTGTGTCTTCACTATCCATCCCTCTGCTGATGGACGTCTAGTGTGTCTTCACTATCCATCCCTCTGCTGATGGACGTCTAGTGTGTCTTCACTATCCATCCCTCTGCTGATGGACGTCTGTGGTGTCTTCACTATCCATCCCTCTGCTGATGGACGTCTAGTGTGTCTTCACTTCCATCCCTCTGCTGATGGACGTCTAGTGTTGTCTTCACTATCTATCCCTCTGCTGATGGATGTCTAGTGTGTCTTCACTATCCATCCCTCTGCTGATGGACGTCTAGTGTGTCTTCATATCCATCCCTCTGCTGATGGACGTCTAGTGGTGTCTTCACTATCCCATCCCTCTGCTGATGGACGTCTAGTGTGTCTTCACTATCCATCCCTCTGCTGATGGACGTCTAGTGTGTCTTCACTATCCATCCCTCTGCTGATGGACGTCTAGTGTGTCTTCACTATCCATCCCTCTGCTGATGGACGTCTGGTGGTGTCTTCACATCTGGCTGGATGGACGTCTAGTGGTGTTCTTCACTATCCATCCCTCTGCTGATGGACGTCTAGTGTGTCTTCACTATCCATCCCTCTGCTGATGGACGTCTAGTGTGTCTTCCACTATCCATCCCTCTGCTGATGGACGTCTAGTGTGTCTTCACTATCCTATCCCCCTGCTGCGATGATGTCCTAGGGTGTCTTCACTATCCATCCCTCTGCTGATGGACGTCTAGGCTGACCCCATTTCCTCACTAGTGTGAATCAAGCAGCAGTAAGCATGGTGTGCAAATGTCTCTGCTGGAGGACATGGAGGCCTTTGGGTATATACCCAGGAGTGGTATAGCTGGGTCATATTCCACTTTCATTTCTAATTAGAAACTTCCTACTGATTTCCATAATGACGGCATCAGTTTGCATTCCTGCTGGTGGTGATTAGAGCCCCCCCCCCCCCACCATTTGGTGTCAGTTTTCTCGGTTCTGACTGTGATAGGGAGAATCTCAGTGTGGTTTTCATTTGCATTTCCCTGAACAGTTGTTGAGGTCAGGCTAGCCCTGTCCGGAGTTGCTCTATATTGTATAAAACAGTGGTTTTTAAGGCTGTGCTCTTGCTCAGGAGATTTCATTGTGAGGGAGGGAAATGACTGTGTATATATGTATATCTACATTCAGATTTCCTACCCAACACACATCATATTGAATAAAGATTCACTTCAGTGTAATTTAATTATCTCTCTAACAATAGAGTTCCAAATTCTTAGTATTGGTGGTTAGTTCTTCTTTGAGGGTGCAAAACTCAGGACACACATGGTAAGAGGCAGAGAGAAAATTTAATATTTGACTTGAAAATGTTTGCATTTTTTTTTTTTTGTAAACCTGGGGAAACTCTGGAAAGAAAGGTACATTTTTTTTTAATTATTAAGAATTATGTCTTGAGACTCATTTGAAATCTTATAAGGGTGGAGTCCTATTTTACATTTTATGCCCCCAATATAATTTCTGCTGTACTCAGTTCTGATTTTATAAACTAAAGAGTGGTAGCAGTATGACTTTTTAAATGTGCGGATTTTTAAAATACAATAAAAAGGCATTTTAAAGAACCTTTATGGAAAATTTAGGGAGATATCAAAGACAGTTGGACAAATGGAAAATATTTGGGTCTATTGAAAAGTTAAGGGAGAAACTTGAGACTGTTGGCTAAATAAAGGGAACATCTGATTCAAATGGGGAGACCGGATGTGGAGAATGTTTAATTCGATTAAAAAAAAATCACCAATCATTTTCCTTTGGAATGGACTATTTCCCAGGCACATGGCAGAGCATCATGTCATGAGATAGCATTAATTCTGCCTCTCAGAAGTTAGGCTGTATGGAGTCTGGGGCTAAGCAGACTTGAAGCCAGCTTTCTCATGGCGATCCTGGCTCAGGAGGGTGTGTGTTGGCTCAGCTGCTGGAGCAGGACTTGAACTAGTTGCCATAGGAGGAGGGAGGTCAGGGACCAAAGCCGACTCGAGGCTGGGTTTAAACATGGCTCCATCCGCTCTCTGTTTCGTTACTTCAAGTCCTGGTTGCCAGCCCTCGAAGAGGTGAGCCCTCAAGTGTCAGACAAAATATGTAGCCGACCAAGCCACAGGGGAGGGTGGGAGAGGGCCTTGGATTGACAGGCTCTGATGCAGGCCTGGAGGCGGCATGTTCTGGAACTTCATCTCAGATGGCCATGGATAACATCCCATCTTGGTTGAAGAAAAAATCTTAAGTAGGTTTTGGGAGCCCCAGAGACTGAAGCCACTCCCTGAGGGGGTGAAGGACACAGGTCTTGCAGACTGTGAAACCCACCCACCTTCCCTTCTACCTGTCCTCTTACACAGTTCTTTCTTAAAGGTTTATTTATTTTATTTTATGTGTGAGTGTTTTTCCTGCATGTATGTTTGTGTACCGTTCATGTGTTGTGTGTCCACAGAAGTCAGATGAGGGCGTCAGATCCCATAGAACTGGCGTTACAGTCAGTTGTGGGCTGCTGTGTGGGTGCTGGGACCCACACCCAGGCGCCTGCTAACAGCCAGTGCGCTGAACTGCCGTCTCTCTAGCCTTCTACTCTCCTCTTTTCACCCATCCATTTAGCAGTTTGATTGATTTTAGAAAATTGTAAACTGCAGCGATATGATTTCAACCTAACTTTGAGGGATTATTTGCAAAGAAAAGTATTTTGAGATTCTCTTATGAGTGGAGTAGGGAATCGGGCTAAACACATGTTATTCGTAAGTTCTTCAAGAATTAAAATTTGAGAGAGGAGCAGGCTTTGTAAGTAGCATACAAATGTTTACATGTGGGTAGGTGTGGCTGCTCTTCGATTGTTTCTTCAGGTGAGCTGGGCAGCATCAGGATAGGTTCCTCCTCCTCATTGCTTAGCAGAACTTTTCTTCACATTCACATACCTATCACATCATGCTTAACTTCATTGCAGACCACATCTGAGTCAGCAAACACTGAAAAATAATAAAATTTCCTTTTTAAGAACTGTTTCTAGTGTCTTTAACTCAATAAGAAGCAAAAAAAAAAAAAAAAAAAAAAAAGAAAGAAAGAAAGGAAGGAAGAAAGAAAAAGAACAAAAGAAAAGCAGCTGGAAAATACATTTATGCTGGGCTACATAAAACTCAAGTTGCCTGAGGTTTTCGGAGCTCAGTTTGTCTCTGTGAGAGGAGGTAAGTGAGAGCTGGGAAAGTTGAAGCCACAGGAAGCAAACAGGAAAGCTGTCTTTCTTCTGGTGCTTCCTCGGAGCTGTGGAGAGGTGTGGTGGGAGGGTCATATTCAGAACACCTTCACATTGCCGGCCTTTGCCAAAGTAAGGACAGCAGCGCAGTATTATTGTGCTGCCCTGCACCGGGGTGGGTCAAGGTCACCCCCACAGCCCTGTTCACTCTGTGTTGGAGTTAATAAGCTGTCCAAGGAGCTGGACACCCCCCCCCCCAACTCTAAAGGTATTCATCATCTTCAAGCACTGTGATTATTGACCAGAAAAAAAAAAAGAGGCTCTGGCCACAGGCCAGGACCAGCTCCCTAGCTCCCTCCTTCCTTCTTCCCTCCACATCTGTTCTCTGACCTCTTAACTCACCAAGTTGCCATGTGCTGTTTCTCTTCAGGCTGTAAAAAAAAATAAAAATACACATCAACACACACACACACACACACACACACACACACACACACACACACACACACACGCTCCAGAGAGCTTAACAGAAAACAAGCCTGTGCTTGTGGGAGCCTAGGCAGGCCAGGGAAGCAAGGCTGTGGTGGCCGCTGGCCATGGGCTTTCTGGTTTCTACCCCGCCACATGGTTTCCACCTCCATCTCAGATCCAGAATGCCTAAAGCCCAGGGCTAGCAGCCTGCCTACCCAAGAGACATCTGTGTTTCTAGGAAGGCAGTCTTCAGCAGCTCCCTTCCCCTCCTGCTTCCTCTCAAAGCCTATGCCAGGCCACCCTGCCTTTTTCCCAGGCCTCAGTGTAAAGCTCCTAAGAAAGCAATACACGAGAGAAGGGACCCTCACAGCCTATGCTTGACAGCGACTCCAGCGAAGAAGCTAAGTCACTTCAGCACATGATTAGCAAAGCTCTCACTCCTGCTTGTGGGAATAAATTTGGGTGCCTTGTGGGGAGCATTGCCCTGAGGTCCTGAGGCCTATCTCCTCACTTCCCAGAGCAGCTCTGGTCTCCCTGCCTGCAGCAGTCAGAGTTGCCCATTTCCTGAGCTGTCAGTTCCTTGGAGTGGCATGTGAAACTGTCACCTCTGTGAACACAGTGTGTCCTAGGGACTGTTGTAGAATGAATGAATGGATGGATGGATGAATGAATGAATGAATGAGTGTTGTGTCTAGTGAGCCCTCCCACATTCAGAACAGCTTCTGACAGGTTCTCAGCATGTTGACCAAGCCTGGTTCCCTCAGACAATGGCACAGGCTCCTTCACCCTAACAAGCAGGGTCTGCTTTCATCTCCTGTCTTTCACAGTGGGTTCTGGTCCTTTGCATCCCTCTGAGGGCTGAGCCAAGGCAGCTGCTTTTCCACTCTGGTCTTTTCCCAGTTGAATCCTTGCTTTTATTCCCCCAAACCTCTCTACCTGGCACAGAGCCAGAGAGGCCTCTAAGTCACACTCAGAATTTCCATGACAGAAAACAGACTGAAAAATGAAAGCCTCTAGGCCTCTGAAGAGGTCTCTTCCAATCCCATCATGCCTGGCAGCATTCTCCCCACACCCCATTTTCATACAGGGCTGTGGAAGGTCAATGATTCCTTTAAAAATAAAGGCAATGGTGGCCGAGTGCCCGGCTTGACCTGCTGACGGTGCAGTTCTCCACCAGCCCTGCTCTCTGCTGGAGCCTCAGAGCAATTTTTCTCTAAGGTCTGCAATCTATTATGCTACAGTTAACTGCCGCATTCAAATGTAGAAACAGATCCTTGGATCAACACCCTATAAAAAGCCAAGAAAAATGTGGTAGTGTTCTTTCCTGGCTTGAGCCAAGAGCTTTGCAAGGGAAGAATCCTAGGCCAGAGGCAGCCAGGTGCCCAGGCTGCTTCACTGTAACTTTAGCAGGACAGAGCCTCTGCAAACGGCCATGTTGCCAGCATTGGCACTCTGCTGGGTAGACAAGGAGCAAGAGATGCCATCAGACCATCACCGAAATACTGTTACAGAAGCAGAACTCTGGCGAGGTGCTCTAAGCACATTTATTCCGTCCAGCTCCCCACTTGATTCTGGTTTGGACTAGATCATCCTGGAAGATGGCTCCTTAAGACCTCTGTTCAAAATCCGCCACCTAGCTTAAAAACAGGCTCCTTCTTAAAGCATCCTACCTGCAGCCCCGACAACCCGACTGTGCTGAAGCACACATTTTCATGCTTCCTTGGACATGGCTTGCCATCGATGCACAAAATGAGGGAAAATTGTTTGGAAAGATCATAGGGGCAGTTGAAGCTTTGGAAGAAAGATATTTTTTATTCTCTTTCCCATTAGCTCATCACCTTTCTCCCGAGTCGTCTTGGCTGTGTCTTCTACTCCCAAGGAGCCTTGAGCAGTAAGCACACAGTATCAGAAATACTCTAATAACCAAAGCTAATCTATTTTGCCAGGCAGTTGCTACTGTTGGGCCACTCTGGCAATAGCCACACCACTGACCCCGTCCTTATGCCTAGAGATTGCTGCTCATCTGGCATCTCCTTGGCTGATTCACCTGTTGGCATTTCTTGAGGTCACGGTTTCCGTTCTGTGCCTTTAGTGACTTAAGAAGGTTATGACCAGCCTTTGCCTTTCAGAAAGCATCCAGCCTGCTTTTGGCTGAGTCTGAGGACGTGAACTCTACTGGGCAGCAGCTTTAGTGTCATCACAGCCAAAGAAACTTGATTTTCTCTGATTTGTGAGATTATATGCCACTAGGTATACATTTACTGGAATAAACACACCCACGGGTGGTATATGTGCGCACATATCCGTAATACCATTCCCAAATTTATTTTTTAATAACAGCCTTATTGATGTAGAATCCATAAACTACAGACATACATACTGTGTGCAGTCTGCTGGGTTTGGGCACATTGATACCACTGACATCAATGATATCATTATGTAAATAAATGTAATAGCATATCCAAAGGCTCAATGTATTTTTGTGGTAAGAACATTTACACAAATGAGATGTACTTCTGCATACATGTTTAAGTGCATGACACTTTATTAACTACATTTTCAGCAGAAAAAATGCATATAAACTTACATCACATTTTTCCCTCTTCACCCGTTTTTCAATGAACATTTGGGTTGTTTTTATATATTGACCATTATAAATAATCCAGACTTTACATTTGGTTTAAATGCACAATTGGCATGAAGTATGAAACCTGTTTTTGATGTGAAATTTGAATGTGTTGTGTGGCTGATGTGGTCATGGTCATGTTTCTATACTGTCACTTGTTCCTTATGGGTAGCACAGTACCCAGGGTACATGGGGCACACACAGGACATGTCAAATATGGTGACAAGTGGGAAAGTAGTTTCCAGAACGGTTTCAGTCACAGGGGCAGAGCTAAGAAAGGGAGAAGTGTCCAAGCCATGCTGCCTCCCGCTTCACTTCCTGACATTGGCTTTGGGGACTTAAGGGAAAGCTTTAACAGCAGCCTGTCCCTGCTCAGGTATACACAGAGCCTTGCCCTCACTCTTACCTGCTCAGGTGACCCTTCTGGACTGTGTTTGCTGAAGAAAGCTTCCCAGCACCCATTCCCTGTCATTTTCTCCCACATTCTCTTGCGTCATTGTCTTCTAGCCGAGTTCTCCACCTGAAATGATTTCATCTAATGCCTGTTTACTGTCTGGACTTCTTCTAAGGGAAGATAAGCCTGCAAGGAAGAGGATTGTGCCTGCTGTTTCAGTGTTTTCTGGTGCTTAGAATACTGTCTGGCATGTAGTAATACTCAATAAAGAATTATTGAATGGCTGAGAGTGAATCCTCCCTGGCTGGATGGCTACAGCAATCAACAAATGGCAGGTCAGAAAGGCACAGCTAAGGAGGCTCAGGAAGCTTCATCTTCTGATAATCTGGGTTTAGTTAAGGATTGTTGAGGGAGGAGGAGATATTTTCTTCAGTGGTGTAGATTCCCATACTCCACTGAATAGCTTCTCATCCATGCTCTTGGAAGCAACTGTGGTGATATATTGTGTCCTCCAATATATTGTGCACTCTAATAAAACGTATCTGGGGTCAAAGAACAGAACAGCCAGTAGATTATACATAGAGGCCAGACAGTGGTGGCACACATAGCTTTAATCCTAGCATTCCAGAGGCAGAAATCCATCTGGATCTCTGTGAGTTCAAGGCCACACTAGAAACAGAGCCAGGTGTGGTGGCACACACCTTTAATCCCAGGATTTGAGCTCTCACGTCTTGCTTGGAAAGGATACACCCCTTTAATCCCAGGAAGTGATTGCAGGGGACAGAAAGGTATATAAGGCATGAGGATCAGGAACTAGAGGCTTTTAGCAGCAGTTCAGCTGAGATGCATTTGGGTGAGGACACGGAAGCTTTCAGTCTGAGGATTCATGGAAACAAGATTGGGTGAGGAATTGTTGAGGTGAGGTTGGTTGTGGCTTGTTCTGCTTCTCTGATCTTTCAGAATTCACCCCAATATCTGGCTCTGGGTTTTCTATTAATAAGACTGTTTAGAAATTCAAGTTAAACCTTAATTGAATTCATTGGGACACACACACACACACACACCTCAATTCTGCCCAACTCTGTGTTTTCTTCTTCTATGTCTCTGTCTGGGCCCTTCATTGCCACCCAAAATCAGCCCTAGGAAGTCCAGCTTTCTGTTCTGTGCAGCAGGTGCTGAGCCCTGGTCCCTCTCACTCTGGCTTCTCTAACCATTTCTGATGATCCAGGCTGGGCACTGTGTTTACAGACATGCTGACACACTCTTGCTAAGCCTGCTCCCTGCCTGTCCGACTGGCTGCCTTTAAGCTGTCAACAGCTGGAGCACACCACACCCACAGGGTACCATAGCCTCTGGGCTGAATAGTTTAGGCTCACCCTCACCTCCCAGAGAAGCTGCTGCCTGGCTCATATGCCCTCCTATCATCTGTTCCCCACTTACTCTCGAAAAGGCCTGCTTTCGCCTGTGGCTTTTCTTCTGGCTCACAGTTGGCAGCAAGGTCAGCTGGCCTGGGTTCAGTGGTTCGCACTTTCTAACCCTCCCTGGGGACCCGAATGATGCCACACCCACCTACCTAGCCTCCTCTAAGTTTCTGCAGGTCTATTAGCCACCACAGCTTGTGTCTTTTCCTTGCTCCTCTGCAATGTCTCCATCACACCCAGCAGTACCACCATTGGTGTGGGGTGCTCTTTCCTTTTCATATAAAATATACCACTTATGGTACACTTTCTATGTGTTAATGCTTTCCCCCCTCTTTTTATCACTCCCTCTGATTTTGTTCAGTTATCTTTTTGGTCAGTATGTATATATGTATGTATGTATGTGTGTGTGTATTTAGTTTTAGTACATTTGTGTTTTGCCTGCATGTCTGTATGATGGTGTCAGATCCCCTAGAACTGGAGTTACAGACAGCTGTGAGCTGCCATGAGGGTGTTCCTGGATAGCACCCCAGATCAGCTTAGATGTTAGATGCCGTCTTTTTTCCGGGAATTGAAACCAACCACGCTTTTCTTAAAGAGCCATCCTCTGTCACCCTTCCTCTGTCTCTGGGCTGCATCTGAACCCTTGCCATGTCAGGCACAGTTCCTGGCGACTTTGCAAGTGTTATTTCAGTTCAGTGTCTGGAACTGTAATAAAATGCCAGTCGGCAGAGCAATAGGGAAGCTAAGCAGGCCGGGAAAGCCACTCAGCGGGAGTGGCCTAGGTAGGATTCACACACTGTCCCAAGTCTGAAGCTTGGTCCCTTCCCAAGATGTTTCAATTTTCTGAGCGTGGGTAGAATTGCTTCTTCCCCTCTTCTCTGGAGTCAGCTTCCCAGGAGCACATTGGTAATACAGTAGCAAAGGCACATTGCAATATAGCAAAGGACTTGAGGGAAATGTGATGACATTCTTTATAAGTTTGAAGACAGTGCTGGCCTAAATGGAGGCTATGATTTAGGCAAGACTTTTTCATGTGAGGTCAGACACCAAGAAGGACCTGAGAAAGAGATGGCATTTTCCCACTTCAGAGCACATTGTGCATTTCTGAGTAAGCACTCCTGGTGAGGGTCATTACTTGATTGATTGAGCAGTCCCCTCACTTCTGAGTGTTGTGAGTGACTATGCATTGTCTTGTGAGAAGGGAGGGGCACCCAAGACTGGAAAAAGGATCAATTCAGAGTCAGAAAACAATGGCCAGAATTAGAATCTTTGAGATTGCTGGTCATCTAAAATGATATTTTTGTGGCAAGAGAGGTATTTGTGACAGTGTCTGCTCCTTCTTCACGGTGCTTTTAAGCACAGACTGGGTGTACATCATGTGTGGCACTGGACAGAGCTTGGGTGCTACTGTCTGCTGCTTCTAGTGAAAAAAAGGCGGGATTTTCTCAAACAGGTGAAGGTATTGATAGCAAGGGGGAGCTGTGCTGGGCCAGGATTCAGTGCTTGTTGGCTTTGTGTGTTTTCCATTGATGTAGAACTCATTGTGTCTCCTTGAAATAGGACTTTTGACTTGAGAAAACATGATTCTTAGTACTCTGAGGGTGGGAGGAAGTAGCCAGTCTAGAAAGGAGTTGTCTTTCTTACTAGAATTGCTTTGGAGGCATCCATAAGTCAGAACTCACCTTCCCCATCCCCACAGAGAGTGATGTCTTCAGCAGAGAGTCACTCATTGTCATGAACTACTAATATTCCAGTAGGAATGTTGGGTGCAGCCATTGGATATGCTAAGTAAATAAAAACCTTAAAAATTCATTGTTCTAACTTTTATATCTTGAAAGGTAACACTGGCCAAGGACTAACATATAATTTTTGCAAATAAATGACAGGTAACAGTTACTTAATGCAGAGTACAATGGTTGTTTTGTTTTGTTTGTTTGTTTTGTTTTTTGGGTTTTTTTTCTTGTCTTTTTTCAGGACAGTGTTTCTTTGTGTAGCTTTGTGCCTTTCCTGGAACTCGCTTTGTAGACCAGGCTCGCCTCAAACTCACAGAGATCTGCCTGCCTCTGCCTCCTGAGTGCTGGGTGGGATTAAAGGTGTGCGCAGCCACCACCTGGCAATGGTTGTTTTTTTTTTTGTTGTTTTTTGTTTTTGTTTTTGATGGGTGCAGTGAACTTTATTGATGGTGTTCAAGAGAGTAGGGCTCCCTAAGCCCCTCCTGTTGTTCTGGGGGTCTGGGATGGAAACAGTGAGGGAGATGCTCAGTATCAGGGGCTGAGATGGGACAGGAACTGCTCAGCAGCCAAGGGTCTCTCTTGTTGTCCTTGCTGGGATGGATGGTCCAGGGTGGGCTTCTTACTCCTTGGAGGCCATGTAGGCCATGAGGCCCACCACCATGTTGCTGTAGCCAAATTCATTGTCATACCAGGAAATGAGCTTCACAAAGTTGTCATTGAGAGCAATGCCAGTCCCAGCATCGAAGGTGGAGGAGTGGGGGTCGCTGTTAAAGTCGCAGGAGACAACCTGGTCCTCAGTGTGGCCCAGGATGCCCTTTAGTGGGCCCTCCGATGCCTGCTTCACCACCTTCTTGATGTCATCATACTTGGCAGGTTTCTGCAGATGGCTTGTCAGATCCACGACAGACACATTGGGGTAGGAACATGGAAGGCCATGCCCAAGAGCTTCCCATTTATCTCTGGGATGACCTTGCCCACAGCCTTGGCAGCACCGGTGGATGCAGGGATGATGTTCTGGGCAGCCCCATGGCCATCACGCTACAGCTTCCCAGAGGGGCCATCCACAGTCTTCTGGGTTGCAGTGATGGCGTGGACTGTGGTCATGAGTCCTTCCACAATGCCAAAGTTGTCATGGATGACCTTGGCCAGGGGGGTTAAGCAGTTGGTGGTGCAGGAAGCATTGCTGACGATCTTGAGTGAGTTGTTGTACTTCTCGTGGTTCACACCCATCACAAACATGGGGGTGTCAGCAGAAGGGGCGGAGATGATGACCCTTTTGGCCCCACCCTTCAAGTGGGCCCCAGCCTTCTCCATGGTGGTGAAGACACCAGTGGACTCCACAACGTACTCAGCACCAGCCTCACCCCACTTGATGTTGGCGGGATCTCGCTCCTGGAAGATGGTGATGGGCTTTCCGTTGATGACAAGCTTCCCGTCCTCAGCCTTGACTGTACCGCTGAACTTGCCATGGGCAGAGTCATACTGGAACATGTAGTTGAGGTCAATGAAGGGGTCATTGATGGCAACAATGTCAACTTTGCCAGACTGGAAGGCGGACCTGGCAACCAGGTGTCCAATTCGGCCAAATCCGTTCACTCCAACCTTCACCATCGTGTCTCAGAAACGAGGCTGGCACTGCACAGAAGGATGCAGCTGTCTCTGGAACAGGGAGGAGCAGAGAGCCAATGGTTGGTTTTGATTGCCAACTGTACAGGGGTTTGGAATCACCTAGGAGACACACCCCTGATTATACATGAGGGGGGTTCTGCAGAGGATTAGCTGATAGGACAAGACTCACCCTCACAGTAGATGGCACTTTCTAATGGCAGTGTAGATAGAAATTTATCTCAGGAAAAAAAAAACAAAAACTAAAGAGTGTTACCTGCATGTCTTCCTAAACAAGTGTCTACTGTGTGGCAGTTGCTGCCACTGCAATCCTCTGCTGACTTCAGACTCCAGCCTCTTTGTTTTTCCAATATAGGCTGAAGCCCAGAAAGTGTCCTTGAGTTTTTCAGACCTTTAGTGCCAGATTGGAACTGCTGAGCACTGGGCAGATACTGGGTTCTCAGCCTTTTGGCACACAGAGGCCTTTATTGGATGACATAACCCCTATCCTATAAGCCAGTGTTTTCAACCTTCCTAATGCTGCAACACTTTAATACATCTCATGTTGTGGTGACCTCCAACCATAAAATTATTTTCATTGCTATTTCACAACTGTAATTTTGCTACTGTTATGAATATAATGCAAATATTTTTTTACATTAGTAATATATAATTAGATAGAGATAGAGGTTTCCCAAAGGGATCACAACCCACAGATTAAGAACCACTGCCACAAGCCATCTAGTAACCCTTCTTTTACAATATATATGTACACACACATATATATATATACAAGCATTCTGCTAGTTTTGTTTCTTCAGAGAACTCTGCTTAATAAAGAGATCAAGGAATGCCTTCTTCCTTTGGGAAGGTTTGCAATGTGTTGCATCATTCAGTAGTCACAATGTCCTGGATCTCAGCACTTCAGCTTCTGGTGGACATAGACCAAAGGGCTGTTACTTAGGGCAGGCCCTAAGGTCCCAAGCAATGCAGATATTTTCAGGAGTGTGGGAGACAATATGTAATGTGCCGTGGTGGGAAAGCTCAAAGCGTAACGGCTTGGCATAGCCTCCGGTGTTCATAAGACATGTAGGTAAAGTTCGTACCAACTTGTAGACAGTGGCAACAGCAAGAGGAATTGCTGGACGCTGAGAAGTGTGGGAACTGAGGCTGGCAGATTTGTTTGTAGATATGTGGAGACTCTTTGAAAGACTCCCAGAAATGGGGCATGTGGGTGGAGAGGGAACTCCTGTCACTCTGTTGGATATCACCAGTCATCACAGAACGCTCTTGGCTACAGAGGCAATAATGCTGACTGACATGTGGATGACTGGTAACAGAGATCTAAGTCTTAGATTTGAACTATACAGCTCTTAAGCCATCAAGGTGCAGAGTGGCTGATGCTAGCAATGAGCTGTGGCACCAGAGCTGTTCCTGGTGCACTGCCTGCCACCAGATTATTATTTCCAAAAGTTTCCTTAGAGCCATTCAACCCATTTTCTTAATATCTCTGTCCTTAGCCACTTCGTCTTTCCTTTTTCTTAGTTTATCTCTATCTCCCCGGCAATATTTCTATGTTAGTGCTCTGTGTATTTCAACCTGTTTGGACAAGAAAGGATGTCAAAGGGAAAGAGCAGTTAGCAGCCTTGCCGCCATTTTGTCCTTCAGCAAAGGAGTCACTACTTTCCAGGCTTCCCTCAATTTTCCAATCTATGCTCAGAGGACTAGAGCTTTCAGAGGGGTCTGTTCCTAAAAAGCTGGTGATGCCATTCTGAGATTGACAAGTGGTACCCGGGCCCAGCACTCAATAGTCTTCTGTCACTTAGATCACTGGCATGGTGGTGTGCTGGAGTGAGGGGCTTGGGGTGTCCTTTGGGGACAGGAGCAGGAAGCAGGTATGGATGGAGACAGCTCTCATGAGGGTCACTGCTGGGTGCAGACAGGCGAGGCAGAAGTATGGGGCCAAATGCTCATTGAGAGCATCTAAACTTAGTGCTGTGCACAGTAGCCGAGGAAAGAGAGTGGACTTTGTGCTCAGCTCGAGCAGAGCAGGTCATGGCTCCAACATCAGTCAGCAGCAAGCCGTGTTGCTTGTGCCCGGCTCTGGTGGCAAACAGAGCTGTAACAAAACCCGTCTCCAAGGGTTGCTATGAAAATCAGAAGTGATTCATCTGCGTGTCATGGCTTGTGTCTGTGACCCTGGCACTTACTCGGCTGAGGCCAGAGGATCACCATCAGTTTGAGGGCAGCCTGAGCTACACAGTAATTGTGAACCAGCTTGGGTTCTGGAAGGAGACACTGTGATAACAGATCTCAAAACCTGACACGTAACTGTGAATCATTTTTTTTTTTAAATTTGCCTTGTATATTTTTCTATTTGTTGTTTATTCTGAATTATTTTTAAGGAATCAGAATAAAAACTAAAGAACATTAAGTAAAGAAATGTGTGTTGGCAATAGGAAAAAATATTGCACCATAGTGAGTGTAGAACAGACAAGAAGAGAACTGATGTCCAACCCTAAAACTTTACCTTCCTTTGCTCCAGGATTCAAGTGAAGACCCAGGCCGGATACTACAGTGCACCTGCAAGGTGACATTTGCCCATCCTCTGCAGCAAGGGATGCTGGATGGCAGGGTGGGGAGGGGCAATTGGCATTTCGCAGGTGGAAGGGATTTGGGCTGCAGGCAGGTAGAAGGGCTTGTCCAAAGTAACTGAGCTAGATCTAAGTTTCAGAGTTAGGGCTCTACTGCGGGTCTCCTGACTCTCACACAGTCTGCGCAGTTTAGTCCATCCTGTAGTGAGTCTTGATTGCCAGCTTCATAGAGTTTCAATTCACCCAGGAAACAAACACCTGAACACATCTATGATGGCATTGCCAGGGAGGCTTAATTGAGGAGGAAAGACCCAGCCTGAGTATGGGTTGCTCCAGTCCCTTGGCTGAGGTCCTGGACTAAATGATAGAGAAGAAAAGGAGATCTGAGCATAGCGTCCACCTCTCTGTTTCCTGTGTGCAGATGCCATGTGCCTAGCTTCCTCACGCTCTGGCAGCATGCCTTCCTCATCATGATAGACAGTAGATGGCTGCCAGAGTGTGAGTAGTAATAGACCTGTCTGTTGGCCTTGGGCTCTAGTAATTTTTACACGAAGTTCACTTGGGAGAAGTTACAGCCAGGCTGATTTCCCAGATGGAATTTCTCCCCCATGCCCTTATTTCTGGCTCTGGACAGCTGCACCACCAGGGTCTATAAATTAAGAAGTGAGTGAGACAGGCCTGTCTGCTCATCATAACTAAGCCCCACCCTCTCTAGTCAGCCTGGAGAGCTGACCCAAGTAAGCTTTACCCATGAACTCACTTTGCTCTCTATCTTCCTGTTTGTTTTGGCAAGTAACCATAGTGAGAGGAAAATAAGCTTAGGGTGTTTTTTCTGGCTTCACCCCTATTGGGTCACTGAAGACGGGCCCACCTTCTAAGACCCCTGCTAGGTGGCTCTGGAGAGTCTCCCTCCCACCCTCCAGCCTTCACAGGGTAATTAAGGCTCTCCACTGAGGCATTCCTGGGCATGCTATATTGTCCCTTTAGGTTATTCTTAAACACTATTACAACTTAGTGGGCAGCTTATTAAGGTTTCCTTGGAGTCTTTGGCATGGACATGGCTTTGTCTTGCAGTCATTACTCTGACAGAGCATGATGGTTAATATTGATCGTGAACTTGACGAGATCTAGAACCACCTGGGAGACAAGGCTCTGGGGCTGGGGGCGGGGGGTGCATTTATGTAGATGAGATCAGCTGAGGATGGTATCATTTCAGGGGCTTAGATCCCAAACTAAAAGGGAGGAAGCAAGCAATCATCATTCCTTTCTTCCTGGCTGAGAACACCCTGTGGACAGCTACTCCAAGCTCCTGCCTTAGCACTTCCTCACCATGATGAATGTGAGGCAAAAGACAAGAAGAGTTTGTCTTTGAAAAGTAAAAGTGGATGAGCTAACTGGCAATGCAGAAAACCATTAGACATCCGCACAGGAAGAAGCATCTTCTCTGAGAAATCACTGTGTTTCTCTCTCATTAGTTAAATGCTGTATTAAATTTTGTGGGCATCCAAAGCTGAGTTGGACATGGTTTCAGTCTTCAAGGACTTCCAGGTGGGAAGGGAATAAGAAACAGACATGGGCAGTGAGGATGGTACAAAGGCTTGGAGAGTCAGGTGGATCCTGGGGAAGGTGTCTGAGGAGGACAGTGAGGGACAAAGTCAGGGATGGGGCTTTAGGCAAAGGAGATGGCATGTCACGAGTGGCTTATCCCTACATGTTGCATAGGCTACACTATTGACATTTTAGGGCATCTGTTTAGTTCACAATGTTTTAAGTGTCTCCCCTTGAATGTACGCCAGTTGACTCCTACCTGGCTCTAGGACCAGACCTATTGTCTGGATGTAATTGATTATAACCATGATGGGTACATTTAAAGCTCAACTCTGGGGAGCCTGAACTTGAATTTGATGTCTCTTGGAGACAGAACAGAGATGAGGGACCATGTGTGGGAAACAGGAGGAGTTGGTGGGGGTATGGAACTGATATAAACATAGTAAGTGCTCTTGTATGAAGTTCTCAGAAACATTTAAAAATAATTTTATAAATAAAATATTTTGGGTTCAGAAATGGATGAATGAGTAAACAAGTCACACCTGGACAATGTGAAGTTGGAATTCCACCACAAGAAATTCAGGAACTCCCATAATTCTTGTTCTTTAAAGAGGCTTCTGCTCTTGATGTGTCTTATCAGAAGTGTAATGAAAAGTCTAGAAAGTTTTCCACATGAGGTTGTAAGGACAGGGAAGGTCTAGCTCTATGGAGGTGTGAACATAGCCATGTCCAGAGCAAGTCATCAGAAGGACAAGGGGTGTGTGAGCATAGCCATGCTGAAGCAAGAGCCCCCCACCCCACAGACAGAGTCTCTCTGTGTAGCCCTGGCTGTCCTGGAACTTGCTCTGTATACCAGCCGGGCCTCTGCCTCCTGAGTGCTGGGATTAAAGACTCGTACCACCATTTTACTGAATGCTGATCTGAAGATTCTCAGTAGGATAAAACTGACACAGAACATAGTTGGGTGGACAGTCACAACCCCAGATGGACCAATGCAATGGAGGGAAATCCCTTTGCAATGAACGGCAGAGAGAAGACTCCGTGACCTATGGCAGGCCTGGGATAGTCAACAGAACTGCCAGATTTCATCTCAGATTATCAGAATTTAGAGCTGAGAGAATGGGATCCAGAGAGTTGAAGCAATTTAGCCAAGATTATTTAGCTACTTATTTATTCCATGTTTATTTATTTTGTATGCACATGGAGCTTTGTGTATGCCGTGGAATGCATGTGGAGAGATGGGACTCTGTTCTGGCCTTCTACCATGAGGGATCAAACTCAGGTCTTTAGGCTTGGTATCACGTGCCTTTACCACTGAGCCGTCTCCCTGGCCCCCACTCAGCTGTTTAATGTGGGAACCCAAACTGGATCTTCTGTCCCCCAGTTCAGATCCTACTCATCTGTGTACGTTTGTAAAGAAAATGCCATCTTGCTGAGCAGCCTTCTTCCCTGTCAGTCCAGGCAGCTCCCACTGGCGTGGGTCTTATTTAACACACACACCTGGATGGTCACCTGGTAGCCTTTTTTCAGCTTTGTATGTCACAAAATCACTTTTGATAGTTGCAATTCTCCTTACAGACTGGAGTGGTTTGGGCAGGACAGGGTCGCATGACTTTTCTCTTGAGAACACAGACGGGTGCCTGTGGTTTAGATGTGAGATGCCTGCCCTCCCTGACAGGCTCAGGTGTCTGAGCACTTGGTCCTCAGCTGGAAGCTGTTTGGGCAAGGCTGTGGGACCTTCGGGCGGTAGAACCTTGCTGAAGGAAGTGAGGCACAGGGTAGGTGTTGACACTGGATAGTTAGGCTCCACTCCTGCCCACTCTTTTCTTCCTGACTGCAAGAGACAGTGTGGCCAGACGCCTCACACACTTGCCTCCCCATGCAGTTCCTACTTGGAGCAAGATGCCAGGGAAGCCATCTTGCTGCTGTTAAATTGCCAGCACACTTCTGAGCTCTGTGCCTTGCACAGCATGAATTTGAGAGTCCTTTAGAAGGGTTTTCCAGAAGAAAAGTCCCACCCCTGGACTTCCGGGTTGCTGTTTTGAATTTCTCCAAAGAAGTGGAAGAGGGAAGAATGGAGCTGCCCAAATGACAGACTGCTGTCATTCAGTGTTCTGAGAGGTGTGGCTTCTTGTGTGGAAATGCTGCTGCTGCTGCTGCTGCTGCTGTGAAGGTGTTACCTGCAACAGCTGAGGAAAGGAGGCGATTAAAAACAGCAGTTTGAGAATTCTCTGGTGTTTTCTTTCTTAAAATGAGATAGGACGATGATGCAGTCTTCAAAGGGATTTAATTTAGATTTATGAAAAATTGAAAATGTTGATGACTAAAAAAAGGCCAGAAAGTCAGTCAATCACAGGTGTAAAATATGGGAACACAGGGAATGATTGTTTAGTCCTTAGTGAGATGACCCACAGCAGGGGGACAGCATGTCTCAGGCTCTGTGCTCTACCTCCCTTCAGGGTCCTAGAGAGCGCACACACCTGTCCTTCTTTTCTAAATTGTCCTGGCACACAGTAGGTGCTCAGGAGACATTTTGTTAAAGAAATGAATTATTCTTAGTGTATTCATTAATTTTGAAAGAATCAACTTCAAGGTTGATTTTTGTAGGGAAACAAGAAGATATGGGGATGGAGATGTAAACAAGGGTTATAAGGGACAGGAAAAATGGTGGCTCCTGGGAGAGGGTTTGTGGGGCACAGCCAGGGCTGCCATCCTGGGTTTTCTGGGAAGCAAAGCCTGAATCCTTACTCTGGCACTAAGCACCTATTTTAGGAAATACTGTTCATCTAGGGCTCAGCAGCTGCCTGCAGTCTGTTCTATTGGCCTTTGAGGGCAAGGCAAGGGTAGTCTGGGGATGGATACTCAGGGCAGAGTATCAGATTCATTTCTGTTAACATCTGCCTATTCCAAATGGCAACTGCCCACAGGCCTCCATGTATGTTACTCTACTCTCTGCCTGGGGGTGGTACTTCCCTGTCCGTTGCGAAACTCCATGCCTTGTGCAAAGACTCAGTTATGCACACATACCACATGTACATGTGTTGAAATTTTATCTAGATTTTAATTCTGGCTTCTTCATTTTAGGCATCAGAGAGGTAAGCTGACTTGGATAGATCACAAAGTGAGGAGGTGGTATAGCTGGAATTCCAACACAGGCATTGGGCTCGGGCAGGATGTTTTCACCCCTAGTAGGAGCAGGGCATGAGACACAGGCTCTTGCCAGGACTGCAGGGCTGGTCTTGCTCTGCTCTTTGGCGTCAGGCAGACTGGAGATCAAATTCCAGCTCCACTTCTAGCTACGTGACCCGAAGCAACTTGCTGAGCTTTGCCCAGCCTGTCTCTTCTCTGCAGTGGAGAATCCTGACTCCTTTCCACAAGGTTGTCCCCTCCCTTGAGTGACAGCAGAGCAGCCTCTGTTAAGTCACGAGTTCGGGTTTGCATGAGGCAGCCTGCCCCTTGCTCTAAGCCCTAGCTTTAGGAAGGAGACAAAGAGTTCTGGCTTCAAAGCTTTAATCAGTTATTGTTTAGCAAGGGAACCAGTGTTCCTGGGGTGCCATTGTTAGGAAAAAGCCCTCTGACAGCCCTCCTGGGCGCTGTGAGGAGTCATTGAAATGGTGCATCCTAAAGCTCCCTGTGAGCGTAGAGGCCTTCTTTCGGTAATTCTCATTGCTGCCAGCATCATTTTCCTAACTTCTCCTTCAGCCCTCCACCTGGCTTTCTATTCTGTGTCATGGTTTTCACCATGGGGCTGTTGGCTCTGCTCCCCTTTTCACAGAGCCCAGGTGTGCTACTGTCTTCTTTTTCTGGAGAAGCAGTACTGGAGAGGATGCCTATTTTCAGGAGTTCATTTCTGGGGCTCTGGAAAGAAGGGTGAGATGCAGCAGGCCCCAGGCTTGGCTCATGTGCTTCCAGCCTCAACGGAGCATTGGCATCCTAAGAAGAACTACTTATCCAACCGATGATTGTTGGGAATCGGTGGCAAGGAGAAGGGCCAGATGTGCGGAGCCAATGGAAAAATCAAGAAATGTGGCCAAAGAATTTTGCTATTTTCCC
Organism: Onychomys torridus; assembly: GCF_903995425.1. NCBI lineage: Eukaryota > Metazoa > Chordata > Mammalia > Rodentia > Cricetidae > Onychomys > Onychomys torridus. The sequence continues at coordinate 9,877,381 of NC_050449.1, read as the reverse complement.
TGCTGCTTTCAGACAGGTTACTGCCAGAAAGTTCTGGAAGCTATACCCATCGGGGCCAGGCTCACAGACCTGTACGCAAAAATGCCCTGCTGTTTTCATTTATTTGTCCTGCAGACAAATACAGCAGCTATTTGAAAAAGCAGCACCCACAAGCATGGACAAATCCAGAGAGCGAGAGGCTCTGCCTAGACTAGACTCTCTCCTCTCCAGAGAGCTAAGGCACCGTTTTCATTTCAGTCCGGCAGAGTTTAAAGAAAAGACGGCAATGTAAACTGGAGAGGTTGGAAGCCTTCTTGCCCCACAATTCCTTACCCCTGAGTCATGATCTTAGCAAGTTCAAATGCAAGCTTTCCAAAAAGAGCTGTGCAAATAGCTTTCCAGTGTCTTCTTCCTCCCAGGGCCTGGCACACCTTCAGGAACCATTCTCTACCCCAAGCCAGGCTCTAGGGATGGAATTCTTCACAGTCAATGTTACTTGACATATCAAAACAAATAAGGAAATAATGAGTAGAAACAGAATCTTATACAATGACTGAGTGGATGTCACAGGGTACCTCAGACAACCTGATTCTCGAAGTTAGTAAACTAAAAGCTGCCTTTCTTTGTGGTTAGGTCAAAATGGAGCAGAGGTTGCTTACCCAGCCTTCTTCACCAGGTCAAAGAAGGAAACCCTTTCCTTTTCCATGGCTGTAACAAAATGCCTGACAGAAGTGACTTAAATAAGGAAGAAAGGAAGGATGTGTTTTGTTCCTCATGACAGAGAAGGTGTGACCACAGGAGTGTGCAGGAGAAGGCTGGTCACAATGTGTCCACAGGCAGAGATGAGAGAGAATGTAGACACCAGGCATGCTCTCTCTGCTCAGCCTGAAACTCGGGTGCTTCCCATATCTGGGTTGGGACTCCTCTCTTCAGTTAAATTTCTCTGGAAACTCCCTCCACAAACACACTCAGAGGTTTGCCTCCTGCACAATTCCAGAGGCTCTACAAGTTGACAAGATTAACCAACAAGCATCCTGCTGGCTGGGGAGATGGCTTAGTGGTTAAAGCCTGAGGACCAGACTAGGATTCAGATACCTTTAAGAGGCATCACATCCTTACAGCCTGCTGGGACTGTACATATGAGCCTGTGTGTACACATCAAGAATGACTCCCCTGTTGGGTTAGGCTGTGAGTACCATACATTTCAGCGTATATTTGATGCAGAGGTCCTCTCCTTGTAGAAGCAACTATAGGCATGCTACGATGGCAGGTGTAACATGGAATCAGTTTGTACACATTTTGAACTATCTCATTCAAACATTTATGAATCACTTAGAGGAACAGACCTTAAACTAGCTCCAGGAATGGATTCCAAGTAGATGAGGTCCTGCTCTCCAAGTGCTTATCAGTATCACTCAGAGGACAGGGTGCCTTTGGCTGTGGGAGGTGATGCTGGAAGGCCAGCTCTGTAGGTCCACAGGCTCTGCACATATTCCTGATGACATAGGGCCTTTTCACATCATTCCATAATGTTCTATTTTTAATGATCAGGTTCCATGACTGCCTATGATAAATTGTTTAGTTTCCCCAGGAAATATCACTCAGTTCATTCTTTGAACTTACAATTCTGCATATTTTTAGAACCAGATAGAAGCTCAAGACTTTTGAGACTTCACTGGTAGCTGGTCAGAGATTTAGATATAAATCTTGGTTGCATGGGACCATTTCCCTCCCATTCTGGCCTGTGCTGTTCAGGCTCCCAAGTCTTCTGTGGGGTGCATGGCTACCTCTCAGTTGATTCTTGTTGCCAAGTAGAAGGGATAGTGTCAGCTGGAGACTGCTTAGCTGTGTCCTTCCTTCCTGGGCCTAACCCATCCTTTCTATGGGGACTTCCTCATTAGAGGTGTTCTGAGCTGTTTTCTTTGGAAATTTTACTAAAAATTCCAACAATCAGTTATAACCATATTTTTAAAAGTATCTGACTAATTGTGAGGGGGCTTGATTTTTTTCTTTATCTTTTTGGATTCAGTTGCACATCAAGCTAGGGTTATCAGTTAGAAATTGTAAAATAATGTTATCACAAAGGCTAGTGTCCATCCAGAGTGTATGGAGGAGAGAGGCCCAGGAAATCTTTGTGTAGAACAAAAAGAAAGAGTAAACATGAATCATTTGTAGGCAAACCTGTGTCAAGCTGTTGTAGTTTCATGTCTGTTGCTATGATAAAATACTCTGACAAAGAACAAAATAGGGAAGGAAAGAGTTTGTTTGGCTTATAATTCTAGGCTACAGTCCATTTTTGTAGGGAAATCACAAAGGCAAGAGCTCAAGACATCTGGTCACAGTATAACTACAGCTGAGATAGAAGAAATGAATGTACCCATACTGTCTGCCTGCCTGCTTGGTCACTTGCTAGCTTTTTTTACTTTTACATAGTTCAGGGCCCAGCTGAGGGAATGGTGTTGCTCACAGTGGGCTGTGCCTTCCCACATCAATTAACAATCAAGACAGGTTCCCACAGGCCAACCCAACATAGACAGTCCCTCAACGAGACTCTCTTCCCAAGTGAATCTAGATTTCGTCAAGTTAACAGTTAAAATTAACCAGCATTCAGCCCAGTTTATGGTGGTGTAACAGAATACCACAGGCTGGGTAATTTATAAAGAAAACAGTGCTGGAGGCTGGGAACTCCAAAAATGTAGCAGTGGTGTAGAAGGTGAAAAGACAAGGGGCCCATGTAAGAGCTGGGGCATGAGAGGCAGCTCCCCTTCACAGTCTCCTACTCCAATAACTAACATGTTCTCAGGGTTATGAGGTTAAGCCATTCTTGAGGGCTCAGCTGTGACCATCACCATGGCACTACAATTAAACATGAACTCTATAGGGACGAGGCTCTAGGGAGAAAAGGGACTGGTATGGTAAATCTGTCCCACCATCACACATGTCCTTCTTTGCAGTCACTTAGCAGCACCTTGCTGAACTCCCTCAACATGCCTATATGTTGTGAACGTGAGGATGCCGGGAAGACCCAGGCACTGCCCTGATACAGAGTTCTACCTGGGAGAACATTAAGACCAACGGGAACATGTATTAGCATCAGTGCTTGTGAGGGAGGATAAACACTGGTCAAAGTTTCCGTTTCCTTACCTCCCACTCTTGATTTACCCCGTCTGGCTTCTCCTCCCAGCCCTGCCGACGTCCCAGTCCTTCAGATGCTCAGCTGTTCCATATGGTCCAGAGAATGCTCTACTGTCATCATACTGGAGGTTTTACATGAGTGAGCTTAAGTATACAGCTAGTGAAATTAAATGACTAATCACACACACACACACACACACACACACACACACACAGAGAGAGAGAGAGAGAGAGAGAGAGAGAGAGAGAGAGAGAGAGAGAGAGAGAGATCCAGCAGAGAGTGACAGAGGTCATTAAGACAGTCAGCTGGAGTTGCCCATGGAAAGGTAGAACACAGTGTCACCTCTGCTGAGGCTTCTAAGTAAGAGAACAAATACCAGCAGAAGGGTGAGATCATCCAGTAGAAGCTGACTGGGGAGGTTGACGCCGTTGTCTGGTGTTTCCTATTGACCTTTCTCTCCATGCTTTCACCTGGCTTCCCATGGCCGAGTCCTGTCTTCTCTTCACACCACAGCCGCAGTAATCGTAGGATAAACGGTCGTCACGGCTGTTGGAATGGCTCACCTTCCAGCTGTTCTCAAGGACACACCATTTTTACTCATGATGCTTTGCTGTCCTCCGTCCTCCCTGTCACTGAGCTAGGGGCAGCTGTCTCAGACCCTGGAGGACACTTTGAGACAAGTAGGCCTGGGATTAAAGGGGGGTGCAGATCAGTCCTGTTTCCAGATCCAGCTTCTCAGTGAGCCCAGTCAGCATGGGACAACCTCCCTATCAATCTGCTTGTCTACTCTTTGGTGTTTGGTCACTAGGTGAATGCTGACATAAAGAGAAGCTGGCCTCGTTTCTATACGTTTAAAAAATTCTCATGACGATATTGAGATGGGCAACATTGTGGTCACCACTTTAGACACAGGGAAACTAAGCACACAGACATGAGGTAGCTTGCCCAAGATCACACAATCAGAAAGCATTCATCACCAGCTGTCTGCCTTTGCCTCTAGGCTGGCTGGTGATTACCCTACCCTGTGGCTGTTCTTCCTAGGGCTCTGACCATTCATGTGTCATCTGCCACCCAGACTTCCCTTCCCCTGCCAGTCCCTCCACGGTGGGAGTCTATCCTTGTGTTTCATTCTACTCTCTCTGTATAGCTTTCTAGCTGCCATTTCCAGGATCCCTTGTGACCCCCAAAATCACTATCAGGCTGGACCCCTGTACTGACTTTCTGGTGGCCTCACTGGTGCATGGGCATCTACTAAAGATTTCTACTCATCTGTGGCATGTACCCACTGAGTGCAGGTACTCCATAGCTATTACCAGCACTGTGGCAACATGGCAGACTATGCTTCCGAGGTTTGCAATTATTGCTCATCAGGCAAGGTAGACTGAGTCCAACAGGCTTCCCAGTGAGCTACAGCACTGACCTTTTCTCCTCTGCCAACCTGCCCAGCTTCATACCTTCTAATTTTTAGTTTCTACTACCTCAGAGTATCTGTTAGCCCAGGTTTTGTAAAAGGTAAATTTGAATGTGCTCTTTTCATCTATGTCCTCTATGTCATTTGATAGCAGCTGACGTTTGTGGCCATTGACCCTCTTAGAAGAGAAGTAATATAAAATTATATTGTAGTATGATATTTATTTAATTACTGAATCGCGCGCAAGGCTTTCCCTCCTTAGTGCATTATATTTTCATTATTTTTATTTTTAAGATACTTATTTTTCTCAATGAAAGGTACGAGAGAGTATGGCCAGCCGTTTGGGGGGCACGTGATAAGAAGGCGTAGTTAAGGCAAGACCTGATTTGTGTATCTTCTCAATTGTGGAGTATTTGATTTGAGTTAAAGAGATAACAATTTTATGATCAGGTACGCGTTTTTTTTTTTTTAAACCCCTCCCTTTTTGTTTTTTTTTTTCCGCACCGTCAGGCCGCAAGTGTTTAGAAAAAAAAAAAAGGTCTTTTATTTTATTTATGTTGCTACATTTTTTTCTTTTTTTATTGAAAACTATCAATTGGTTTTGTTTTTAATATTATTTGTATCCTTGTTTTTAAATTCTCTTCCCTGCGCCCCCATTGCTAATACAACACCGCTCCCCACTTTCGCGCATAAATAACACCCACCTAATAACAAGGCGAAGCAAAAAATCATGTTGGCGGGGTTTTTTTTTCAATAAAATAAATCTAGTGTTGTTATTATTTTTTTCCCCCGGCACCCCCACCCCCACGGCCACCCCACCCTCTGCCCGCGCGCGCCCGCCCCCACGACCAAAAGAAAGAACTATAAAACCCCCTTATTACCGCTTCCTGTTCCTCAAAAAAAGCAACGTGTTTGGGAAAGAGATAAAAAAAGATATTAGTTTATGTATAATCCCCTCACAAAATTACCCAAAAATCACAGGTTTTTCTGGCCGTGGGTTTCCTCTCTTATAAGTTGTGTGGCTAGGGAAAAGAATAAGAAATATAGGAGAACCCGACGCAGCGGCGGAGCTGTTGGTAGTGGGATTTGTTTTGGGTTCATTTCCCCCCCCCTCTTCCCCCGTTTGTTTTAGCGCGCCCCCCCCCTTTTCTTCCTCCCTCTTAATGTGTTCAATCACCTCTTTTCCAGGATATTTCTATTAAGAGGAATCATCTGCTGAGAGGATTCAACACAACATTTACTGCGATTTAATCCAGTCCATAGCCCACACATTGAAATGGTATCTTCTGGGTTTTTGCTTAAGTCACTTCTTTCTCAATGGGGTGGCCTTTATTTTATGAAGGCCCTGGTTTTGTGCGCGCTTACTTTATCACATCTTTACATCTACACATCAATCAACACACAAACAATACACACGAAGAATTAATACTATGTGGCCTGCTTTCAGTGGCAAATGTCAGTGGTGAAGTGTAGAATTGGGCATAGAATAGAGGCCTTTCTTTCAGTGAATCGGTTCAGAGCAAACAAATTTGGCCTGTGTCAAACAATACTTTTAGCACAAAACTCATACATCCACATATGAGCTAGCCAGTGTCTGGGGAATTTGGCCAGTACAGATTTGGGCAAAAATAGTCATTTATCCTGGCTATATTTTCTCTTAGCCTCGGCGCAAACCTGAGGGGCTTTCTCGAGAGGCCTTTTGGTTGGTTACATTGCATAGACACACAAGTTTTAAAAAATGACGAACACGAAGGCTGATTAGGCAAATACTTTGAATAATGTTTACGATTATTGTTCAAAAACCTCCACAAGCGAGGCAAAAGGCAGAGAGAAGCCCTCAAAAAGAGCCCTCGCACGCCCAACAAAAAAACCCTTTTTTATTTTTCCTTTTGTTGGGTTTTGAGGAGAGGTAATAAACTGTTCCTTCTCAGTGAATAATGGGGAATTTTTTTTGCATCTTGATTTTTCTTTTATTTCTCTTTTATTTGTTCTTCCTCTTAATTCAGTTTTTTTCCGAGGTTTTTTAATCCTTTTTTTTTTGAATGTCTGTTAAGCTTACTGTCAAGTTAGACTAATGCATTTTTTGGCTCTATTTTGTTTTCTAATTCTTATAATAATTATTTGTTATGTATTTTGTAGTTTGTAGCTTTGTAATATGTGTTTTTTACTTGTTTTGTGTTTTGCTCTTTTTTTTTTTTTTTTTTTTTTTTTGGGTATACTCTTGAGTTTTGGTAGGTGTTGGTCCGCTTGTCCTCTCTTTCTTTTTTCTCCCCTCCACATGTATTCCTAAGGAAGACAAACACAATCCTGATACACGAACACTTGCAACCCGCGAGGACAATATCTAATTGAACCCCCTGGCTCTCCTGGCCGCCACCGACACGTCTTGTGTGTGTGAGGAGGGGTCTTTCCCTGTCTCCTCCAGTCCATCCTGGTAGCACTGAGGAGGAAGAACATGTCTCTCCATCTCTCTCCCCCTCTCCCTCTCTCTCCTCATGTGTGTAAGGTGTATGGATGTTTATGTATGTGAGTGTGGATGTGTACGTGCCATGGCACACACGTGGAAGATAATCTCGGGTGCTGGTCTCACCTTCCACCCTGTTTGAGGCATAGACACTTGTTCTCTGCAGCATTCACCAGGCTCACTGGTCCTTCAGCTTCTGGCAATTCTCCCATCTCTACCTCTCACCCTCCCCCCTCCCCCATACTGTGTCCAGCTTTTCATGGGTTCTGAAGATCTGAACTCATGTCCTTACACTTGCAAAGCACTTTACCCACTGAGACATCCCCCCCTCCCCAGCTCAGAATGAACCTCCTGTTTCAGCTTCATCTTCAAACTTCAACTGCCTGTGGTGAATCCTTGCCTGTGGATAAATCTACAACATTCTTTTCACAGAGAATTACATTTGAGAATCAAAGAAAAGAGAATCATTTTTAAACACAGGAACCTGTATAGTTCACCTTTCTTAGAGACAGCAGATGATCAATGGCAAAATTCTGAGTTACTTGAGGGACAGATGGACAGATAGACTTCTGAGTATCTACCATCTCAGTATCTATGCATGAAATTCTGCTGGGTCTTGGCTTGCCCCTTCTGGAACTCACCATGTGGCCAGAAACATTCTGTGTAAGATGTGAGTAGGGCCCACCACATGAAGAGACACTTCATGAA